>NC_044976.1:103331413-103656413 GCF_008728515.1 Papio anubis | reverse complement strand
CCATATTCATGTTTTGGAAGAATCAATATTATTAAAATCTCCATGCTACCTTAAGTACTCAAGATATTCAAAGCAATCCCTATCCAAATACCAATGATATTCTTCATAGAAATAGAAGAAACAGTCCTTAAATTTATGTGGAACCACAAAAGACTCAGAATAGCCTAAGCTATACTAAGCAAAAATAAGAAAACTGGAGAAATCATGTTACCTGACTTCAAATTATCCTACAGAAATTTAGAAATAAAAATAAGATACTATAGTATAGTACTGCCATAAAAACAGAAACATAGACCAATGTAACAAAATAGATAACCCAGGAATAAATTCATACATCTACAATAAACTCATTTTTGACGAAGTTTCCAAGAATATACATTGGGGAAAAGACAGTCTTTTCAATAAATGGTGCTGAGAAAACTGAATGTTCATATGCAAAAGAATGAAACTAGACTCCGTCTCTTGCCATATATAAAAATAAACTCAAAATGGATTAAATACTGAAAGACCTGAAACTACTAAGAGAAGACATTGGGGAAGCTCTCCAGGGCATTAAACTGGACAAAACTTCTTTAACAATACCCCACTGGCACAGGTAACCAAAGCAAAAATGGACAAATGAGATTATATCAAGTTTAAAGACCTGGCATAGACATTTCTCAAAAGAAAGCATACAAAGTGAGGACACAATCCAGAAAATGGGAGAAAATGTTGTCAAACTATCCATCTGGTCTTCAGAGAAATTCAAATCAAAACCACAATGAGATATCCTTTATCTCCAGTTAAAATGACTTTTATCCAAAAGACAGGTAATGACAAAATGCTGGCAAGGATGTGAACATAAAGGTTTAACCCCTAGCACTTTGGAAGGCCAAGTGTTGGTGGGAATCACATGAGATTAGTAGTTCAAGACCCACTATGGGTGAATAGTGATGGAGACCTTATCTCAACTAAAAATGCAAAAATAGAGCCACCAATAGTGATCCATGCCTATAGTCCCAGCTACTAACGTGTAGACCCCAAAGAAAGGAAATCGGTATATCACAGAGGTATCTGCATCTCCATGTTTACTGCAGCACTATTCACAACAGCCAAAATTTAGAAGCAGCCTAAGTATCCCTTGATAGATGAAGGGATAAATAAAACATGGTACATATATACGATGGAATATTATTCAGCTATAAGAAAAATGAGATTCCGTCATTTATAACAACGTAGATGAAACTTGGTGGTCATTACGTTAGGTGAAATAAGCCAGTAACAGAAAGACAAACTTGCTATGTTCTCACTTATCTTTGGGAGCTAATAGTAAAACAATTGAATTCATGGAGATAAGTAGTAGAAGGATGGCTACCAGAGGCTGGGAAGGGTAGTTGGTAGTTGGGAAAAGAGGGGAATGGGGGATGGATACTAAGACCTACTATTTGAAAGCACAACAGGGTAAGTAAAATTAACTGTATATTTTAAAATAACTTAAAGAGTATAATTGGATTGTTTGTATCTCAAAGGATTTATCATTTTGCTTGAAGGGATGTATACTCCATTCTCCATTCTCCATGATGTGCTTATTTCATTTTGCATGCCTGTAGCAAAACATTGTATGTACCCCATAAATATATACACTTACTATGTACCCACAAAAATTAAAAATACAAAAATAGAATAAACAAGACCTAATATTTGCCAGCACAACAGGGTGACTACGGTAAAAACAATGTTATTGTTAATTTAAAAATGACTCACAGTATATATAGTTTATTGCTTGAAACACAAAGGATAAGTGTTTGAGGTGATGGATACCATATTTGTCCTGATGTGATTATTATTCATTGCAGGCATGCATCAACAAATATCATGTAACCTATAAATATATATACCTACCATGTACCCACAATAATAAAAAATACATTAAAAACAGTAAAGGGGAAAATAACAGCATTAGAACGAAACTGTCATTCATTTTGCCTGCAAGATGTTGACTAACAATCAGTCGTATAGACTAATACATTGAAGACACTTTAAAAAAAAAAGAAACAAATTATCTTTCTTCAACAACACTATATCTTATGTGTTTAAACATTAAGTTCTGTGAGTTTATAATGTTTTTATTTAATGAGGGAATAATTTAGAATTAATGTCATTGCAAGTGGCTTTATGAATAATGCATTCAATAATAAGTAGTAAGATAGTTTCTATTATCCTTTGGGTTCATCTGAAAAACTGCATTTATTTCATCCATGGTTTTGTGATAAATAACAGTAAAACAAACCATTCAGGCAATTAAATTAAAAAAGAAAGAAAGAAATACTAATGCATACCCTTCAGGTGGAAATGAAAAAGCGTTAGACAGTAACTCAAGACCAAACCAAGAAATAAAAAAGACTGGAAAATGTACCTACACAGGTAAATACAAATGCTATGATAATTAAATTTTTGGTCTATAATTCCCTTCTGGATATATGATTTCAAAGCCAATGAATAAACCATTATTATAAATAAGTATTCATATGAACATAATCTATAAATATTTAATGCAGGACTATAACAACATAGAGAGGCAGTTTCAGAGATGTATAAGTGCAGAGTTTTGTATACCATTGTAGCTAAGGTGGTAATAATATAAAACAAATTTTTATAAACTTATAAACTCATGAATTTACAAGTATATGATATTTACAAACATGTGAAAGTAAAACATCACATTCGTAATCAGTGGGTCTTATTATCCATCCCCGGTTCCCCACTTTCCCCCACCACCAAATACCCTTCCCAACCTCTGGTAGCCATCCTTCTACTAGCTATCTCCATGAGTTCAATTGTTTTAACTTTTAGCTCTCAAAGATAAGTGAGAACATGTGAAGTTTGACTTTCTGTGCCTAGCTTATTACACTTAAAATAATGACCGCCAGTTTCATCCATGTTGTCGCAAATGATGGGATTTCGTTCTTCTTTTGACTGAATAACACTCCATCATATATATGTACTATATATTTTTTTAATCCCTTCATCTACTGAGGGATACTTAGGCTGCTTCCAAATCTTGGCTATTGTGAACAGTGTTGCGATAAATATGGGAGTGCAGATACCTCTTTTATATACCGATTTCCTTTCTTTTGGGTGTATACGTTAGAGTGGGATTGCTGGATCATATGGTGGCTCTATTTTTCATTTTTTGAGGAATCTCCATAAATCAAAAAGTTTAATTGTAGTTCTTCATTAAATCACTAAACAATCTAAAACATATATGAAAAATGAAGTTACAAAGGAATAAAAGTGGTACACTATAAACATTAAATACCAAAGAAAGGAGCAATGGAGAAACTGAGGAGCCACATATATATATATTTACAATAATCACTAGAGACTTCCATGCCCTATTTTAAGTAATAAATAGAACAAGACAAAAGATAAATAAGGAAATAAAACATTGAATAACACTGTAAAACAAGTAGACCTAACAGACACTTGTAAGATCCTTCACCCAAAGCCACAAGAATATGCATATTCTCAAGTGCACATGGAAAATTCTCCAGTATAGGCCACAGAGCAAGTGTCGGTAAATTTAAAAATATTTGAATTATACCAATTATTTTATCTGACTATAAAAAATAAAACTATGATCAAGAACAGAAAAAAAGTGGAAAATGTACAAATATAATGTAAGTACAGCATTACATTCTTAAACAACCAATGGGTCAAAGAAGAAATCACATATACACCATGGAATACTATGCAGCCATAAAAAAGGATGAGTTCATGTTCTTTGCAGGGACATGGATGAAGCTGGAAATCATAATTCTCAGCAAACTAACACAAGAACAGAAAACCAAACACCACATGTTCTCACTCATAAGTGGGAGTTGAACAATCAGAACACATGGCACAGGGAGGGGAACATCACACACCAGGGTCTGTTGTGGGGTGGGGTCCTAGGGGAGAGATAGCATTAGGAGAAATACCTAACATAAATGACAGGTTGATGGGTGCAGCAAACCACTATGGCATGTGTATACCTATGCAACAAACCTGCACATTGCTATTAAGTGTTAATTTTTTCCTGCATTTATGGAGTAGGCTGATATTGGCTATCATTAATCAGAAACAATCTATGGAGCTAGAAATAGGATCATCTTCGCTTCAATCACATATTATGTAATTAGAAACCTGAACAAAATTAATGGAGATAATGGTATTGAATTTTGGATAGGAACCAATGACATTCATTCATCTAAATTTCATCTGAAGCCTCTTCTACTTCCCCAAACTTATCTAGCCAAAATTTATGCATCCAGAATATATTATTTTAGGCCTCTACCTTTGAATATTCTGTTAAATATATTCAATTTACACATTTTCAATGTTTCTATTTTCATGATATACTTATAGCCATACTTCAAAACTCAAAAATAAGTTAAATTCATTAGGAGAATTTTTATATGAAGAGTTACCTGCTCCCTTTCTAAGCTTCCACATAGAAACACAAATACAGTATTATTTTTAATATAACCCATTAATACTACCATATTGATAGTATTTGGGGAGTTGGGGACAAGACATCATAGTATTAATCAGGAGCTATTTAATATTTTTCAGAATGTTCAGGACTGTTTTATGTCTTTGGGGCTCATATTACGTCAGGTCATTCAGAACCATACTTTACAGAGTAACACATAAAATGCAAAAAGAAACAAAATTGGGAACATTTTTAAGAGAAACAAAAGATATCTTCCTAGAGGCACTAGAACCTAACTACAAAATCACTATATAAATTTCATTCTTATTAGTTTGGATAGAAATATCTTATTAAATGCTACTCTCTCATAATCTAATTTATGAGAATGTAAATATTTATTTTTGGATTAAATGTTAAATTAAATATCGTCAATGATAAGTGCCTATTGCAGAGAAAGTACCTGTAATAATTAACTTACCTCCAGAATTGAATTTTATTTATCCTTATTTTATACCTTTGCAAATTATCTAAATGAGGGAATGAATAGTGAAATTATATGATTCTTATGTGACTTGAAGAACAAAGTTTCTAAGTAACAAAATCACAGAAATATGAAATAAAATCATGGATTTTAAAGAATATCCTGGTGGCTAATCTGTATATATTAGAAATGATAATATATAAAAGACTTAGGTTAATTATGAACATTTCACAAAGAAAGGTGACAAAACACAGCCAACAAAAGAAACAAATACATTAATACAACAATAAATACAAAATGAAGAGATGTCTTGTACTCAGAATGGAAATTGATATTGTAATTGACGATACTGCAGCTGCAATATCGTGTTAATTCTGGTGTACTTCAATATCAGGCACATGTGGTAGTGCTGGAAAGAGTCCAGGAAACAAAAAACTGAATAATGAGAAGGGGAGTCTGATTTATGGGGGAGATTAAAGCAGTGTAAAATTTATAGCTGGCTAAGGTAATATGAAAATGATCTGCAAATATTTGAAAGATGTAAATAACAAGTAGAAAAAGAATTCAGGAGGAGGAAGCAGAGTTAGAGGCAATGCAATCTGAATGAAAAGTGGCAGGGTTTTTTTATGTCAAGTAAAGATTAAAACACACACATAACTTCCTGGCAGAATTACTAAACAGAAGCACAGTCTTTCTCCTTAAGCATTAAATGCCCTTCTGCATAAAACAGTGAAATGTGTTATTTTATGGATTACCCATGCGTTGGCAGGCAGAGTGCAAATTATTTTATCAAAACCAGAATGAAAAGACACACGATATGTTTTCTGATTCACTGTTTGAATCTATTGAGTAGGACTCCATTTCTTTCTCTTTATTTGGAAATGTAAAGACGAGTTTTCTGTTTTTAAATTTTTCACGTAAGAAGTGACTGGGATTGGCTCACCAGTAAAACCATAAGCAATCAAAAAAGCTGTGCCAAGAAAAGCTGAAAATATGGAAAACTGTGCCAAGATGTTGCTCAAAGAGGAGAGGATGAATGATTGTCATTTAAGTAGACCCACAGATGGTAACTTCTCCAGTGTAGTATTTCAGTGTGTACATCTGTGGAACTGGCCTCTCAGTTCCTTAAATTCTTCTCCAATTATGTTGTCTAGCAACATGAATTGACAATCCAGCCCTATGTATATTTTTTAGAATTCCTAATTACTATTTACACACCCTAAAAAATGATTTGAAGTGTTTCACTCTTTTATTGTCTCCTCCAGCATTCACATCCACTTCTATAAAACTGCTTTTCCTACCTTTTTTGTTTTTTCAGTTACCCTCAGCAGCAACCCCCTACATCCTTTTTATTTTACTCTTTCCAAAGCTTGGACCTTTTGCTTCAATATCATAATCACTTGTTTGCATGCACCCTCAAATTCCTTAGACATCTCTCCTTTCTTTTCACTTACTTTACACTTGAATGTGGATTGAGAAAATATTTTCAATGTTTTCTGTACATTCAAGGCACTGAAGTTTAGTTCAAATCTATTATCTCCCTCTTCTACAACAGTTGGATACCCAGTTAGATAACCATTGCATTATACTTTCAGCATCCTATGCCTGTATGGCAGCTGTGCTGATTTAACCGATTACATGTCAGCAAAAGCAATGTTTTCATTCTTTGTCATTTTACTTACGAAGGAATTTAAATAAACAGTATTCTGTGATTATTTGTGTATGTGAGTCATATTCGAATATGCAATTCAAGTCAGTCCCTAGAAAACAACAATATAAGTCTGCAAAGAAGCTGGATCGTTTAATAATCTTCTGTATTAGGAGCATAACTCTGCAACCTGGAGCTATCACCTCGGGTCTGTTACTTGAAAGACAGATAAACATAGTCACTTTGTTTACAAGAGACAAATTTATAAGCCATTTTATTTTGAGAATTTCTCAATTACAATTGCTTATCTTTTAACTGAAATTATTCACTAGGATTCCATACTATTCACTATCATTATCCTTAGTATGATTCTAGTGTTTCCAAGCTGTCTTTCCATTTTTGACTAGTCTTTTCATCTTTTCACTTCTCTGAATCTCTGAATAGTGATTTCAAACATTGTTTTCTCTTAGGCACATGACAACTTTTTCCTCATTCTATCTTTATTTTACAACTACTTTTGTTTCACTGAAAACATAAGTAAAAATAATCAATCAAAGGAGAACTTCCCAAATTACACACCACCAAGCCTACCCACTTGCATAGCTGGTATGCTTTTTGTTTATTGATTAACCATATGACCAATACCGCAAATCAAAGGTATCACTCAAGCAATTTTTCACTTCTCTACTGCATTATCAGTTTTTCTTCCATTTTTTAAACCATGCCAATCAGCACTAAAATATGCAATTAGATAGTCCATCTAAAATAACAACAGTAACAACTTTTTTGATGTATACTTTCCTCTCCACCAACTACTCCATATTTCTCTTCTCTTCTTTGGAGATAGTCCATTGCCTAAACCAAAGTTGAAAAGTGACCAGTAATTTATTCAAGTATTGAATGTTGACTATATGGCAAATTCTTTATTTTTACCACGAAAAAATAAAGAATACAATGACTTTTTTTCTTTGAGACAGGGTCTCACTCTGTTGCCTAGGCTGGAGTGCCCTGGTGTGATCACATTCGTTCACTACAACTTCAACCTCCCAGACTTAACCAATGTTCCCACCTCATCCTCCCAAGTGCCATGAAAAATGTGTTTGCCATTTCACAAGGCTATGTTACCAGTTATATTACTTATTTTATACTTCATTATAAACTAAATTAGGGCATCTTTGTAATTTCATTCAATCTCAGAAAGTATTATATCCCACATTCAGGGCACTAATTGGGAAGGAATATAACTTAGAGAATTGGAATAGACACGTAGATACATGCATCCAAGAAGTTTGAAATACCAGACTACCCTGAAGTCTTTGTAGTTCTGCAAGAATGAACTATTTCTCCTTGTTAAAGTCTAATACTCTCCCATTGCTGCAGACCACTATCTGCCTTGCAAGATAATGGATGACCTCCCTGAGATCTGGGTACACTTGACTAGGGTCAACTACATTATCACCTGACCAAAAACCTGCTCATTTGTTTACGATATAAAAGATAGTAAAACTAACAGAGTATCAGAATATATCCATTGTGAAGTAATAATACCTCAGAAAGACTATATTGACCTAAATCCTGAGTTTGATAGATAAAACTAATTAGAACATACAGTTGAATAAAAGTCTCTGGTCCCTGAATATATAATATAAAAGAGACTGTTTTATGGTTGTCACACTCTCACACTCTTACTTAATCCCTTTGCTTATGGGAGGAAAGCCTTTCTAAGGCACAAGACCAAGTGGAAGCCTATGAAATTGTTCACTTCCCTTTCAACTCTGAAAAAGATTACAAATAAAAAGCAATATGTCTTCCTAATACCAAGGCTAATACCACCAAAAAAAACTTAAAAGACGCAGAGATGGTGAATCTCATCGTGTCTGTATTTAATTTACCTACTAAGTCATTACAAATACCAGATGGATCCTAGTGAATAATTGTGAACTATCACAAATTTAATCATTTCTGGTGTGGCTACTTTGCCAAATATGACATAGTTATAGGAATCTATTGATCCTGTTGATCTGGTTAATGTTTTTTTCTGTATCCCTGTTAAAAAAAAAAAGGGGGGAACCAAAAGCAGTACATATTTAAGTAGGGTAGACAGTAGCATTCAAGATGAATCAGTTGAATATATAACAGGTAACTGAAAGTGGACAGCTGCTATAATATAGTCCCCAAAAGAGGTGGCTCTTAAAAACAAGAAGTGTGCTTTGTGTGAAGTAGAAAGTTGTCCTATGTAGTAATTATATAAAGTAGCTAACTGGGGAATGACTTAGTGAGTGAGTGAGAACCTTAAAGGAGAAAAATTAGAAAATCAGGGATAAAAAGATTAGGTACAAAAGCATACAGAGTCTTAGGTGAGTAGGTGCAGAGTGAGAGAAGATATTTACATTATTTGCTAACCCTCACCACACAGTACTGATCACAAAGTAGGATCAAACTAGCTACTTAGAGTAACTTAGGGTAGATAGAAATATTTAATGAGTGATGTCAACAGGGTTCTTATATGGAACATCCCAAGACTGTCACAATAGGCTGATTAAAGAGTAGCCATGGTGGCAAGGAGGTAAACTTTTCTTTGGCTCAACAGCGGTGATCCCACACATCAAGGCTGATCTATAGTAAACATATAACCAGTCAGCAATGAAGACTAACGTTGAGTCTGCCATATAGTATCATCCCATGAGAAGATCAACCAGTAACTTCATGGTGAATCTATTGAATTTGAACTATTTCATGCTGAAAGTTGGTAACAGTTCCTCCTGAATGGAATCTATACATATTTCAATCATATATCTTTCTATTCCACAGGGCCTCAGCCATCAACAATCTGAGGGCTAACAAAGTGTTGAATACACTGTCTTGTAATCATACATAACATTGCCCCAAACCAAAAAGCCCAATTTACAGCAAAAGGACTATGGTTGTAAATACATGGCCCTGGAATCCTCTAGTCCTCTTTTTTATCTCTCACTTACCAACCAGAGCTCTAAGAATTTCAGAGTAATCAAATAGTCTTTTGATAAGCCTTGAATGTGTATTTACTTCATCATTTTGGAAAAGACAGAATTTGAGGATGTGTCACCACTTACCTCCTAATCAGTAGTTATTTTAAAACCCTCTATTCCCAAATTGTAGAAAATATGAGTCTAAGAACTGACATTTGAAAGTGTATGTGGCCCCAGTTACCATCACTCCCAGTGACTGACTGTATGAATTTGTTCTTTCTTTTATCATCCCTTTAGCCTCCATTTTTCTATTTGCCCTTTTTCAGAGAGGCCAAGTATCTTCCAGGGGCAATCATGTGAATATATTGCCTTTACACTTTTAGCCACATCGGACTACTTCTGCATAAAGCCAGAGCAAGAAGAAGAGTCACTCTTACGGTTAGTAGTAATTTATCCCCACTGTAGGAGGTATAAGGGCTGCCATTCCAATGATGAGGGAGAAAATTCTGCTTGCTACTGAGATGATCCACTGATGTGTGTCTTGGTATTCCTGTGGTCAATTGTCTTATAGAAAGGACAAATGCAGCAGTCAAGGTCTGAGAAGTGTATGGTGCAACCTAGACCCCATAGGGGACGATGATGCAGGTCTCCCTATCAAAGTTAACCAATTTGGTGAGCAGAAGAAGTAACCAAGGTTGAAAATAATTCGAATGAGTAGTAGAAAAGGAAGATGATGACTATCAGTTATTTCCTCAAGACCAACTACACTGTCATGGTATGTAGTTTGTCCACTAACTTTCTTCTTTTAAATTTCGTTAGAAAAATACATTAACCAGGATCCTGGAGGCCTTTCCCCGCCCGCCCCCGGAAAAGTTAGACTTACCATAGGAAGCAAATAGATCTGAGTGGCACAATAGTGATATTGAATTCTGTGGTACACCACTCGGATCCCCTCTTTAAGAGCCAAGGCTTTCCTTTCTTCAGCCAGAAATTGTTTACTGCTAAAGAAGCTGCCTTACCCCAGGTTAAATTATTTTGTTAGGGGCAACCTGTGTCCAGTGACTGATGAAATGCCAGGATCTTAATTTATACTTCTCTGAATAGCCATTCAGCCTTCAGAACTCGATGTGGAGCTAAGTCTTCTGTTGCAACTTTATCAAATTTTAGCTTTAAGTAGAATTTAGGAATTTTATTCCAGTTTCATCTTCCAAAATTATACTAGCCTCTTGAATTCCTTGAATTCAGAAATGTAATGCTACATGTTAATATAATACTTTTCAATGTGTCATTGAATATAAAGGGAAACATATTTAAGAAAATAGAAAATATTAAAAATGAAAGATATTATTTTCAGAAAATAAATGGTTCAATTGTTCAATTTGTTTTTTTAAGAAAAATGTGGTTATTATTTTATCTGCCAGTTGATTATAATTATAGTTTAATATTTCAGTAAAACAAGTCATATTTTTATTAGAAAGAAATTTTAGCTTGAGAATTAACCCAAATACCTGAGAACAAAAAGTTTTAAAATCTCCATATTTTCACTGAATTAGATTATAAACAGTGCTACAAGGCTTACCTGCAAATAAATTATATCCTAAAATATTCTCTAGAAGCAGGCACCCAAGTATCTCATTTCTCTATGTATTGGCAAGATATTTTTAAAATTGCCACTTGAAAAGTCCATTTGGAATTTAAATAATAGGTATCTAGAGACAAAAGAGTTTGTAAAATATTATGCATTTACTTCCATTACAATTTATTTGTACTTAATGTCATATTCACTTATTCAAATACTAGCATGGTGGTCATGATATTACAACTTGTAATTTTGTATTTTGTCTTCATTTGAACACTTTTCAATGCAAATTTAGAGACTTTTATATTATGCACACTGTATAGATGTATATAAAATCAGAGATGCAAGTATTAGATATTATAACAACATTGTCTTGGAAAAAGATATTTTCAAAAATATAGATGTGTTTATTCATGTGTTCAAAAAATAAGTATAAAAATGGTATGAATGCATACTATATTTCCAATTATAGTAATTATTTGTCATGTCTGTAGTAAAAAGAATTGATTCTGTGCATGAGCCCATTAGTTGTTACAAAGAAAAATGTATTTCTTAATAGAGATTTTTGGTTTTCTTTCCTTTTAAAAAAATGCCTACAGCATTTTGTATTTTATTTTATTTTTCTCTACATGAAGAGAAGTCACCATTAAACTGGGATTATTAATAGGCTTCAAATGACATGAAATATATATCTCAAGATAAATTTCATCAGAGTAGAAAGAGATCAAAATTGAATGAACACTGAGTGGCGATAAAGCCTTTATCAAAATAAGACTATTTTATATGTGGTTGAATACAAGTTTACACATCACTTTGACATACTAATCTCATATAATATATTACTTATGTTATTGCATTATTAGAAAAAGAATGTGTATGTGTAGGTGAAAAACACCATATAAAGGCAATGTTAAAATCTATCAATGATTGGTAATGTTGTAAATGTTATATGTTTATTCAATAAACACTTACATACTGTGTACCAGGCCCCAGGCATCAGGAATGAGTATACAAAACGGCAGACAAAAATCTATTATTTAATTAGTACTAAATCACAATGTATTATGTGCTTTTTGACTTATTTCTTCTCAATCTAACAGAGGGGTCAGCAAACTTTTTTGGGGGAAAGAGCCAGATAGTAAATATTTTAGGTTTGGGGAACCTCATAGATTCTTTGAAGAACTGTAGATTCTTTGTTGCATTTTTTTTTCTCCACACTTTGAAATTGTAAAATATGTCTTTAGCTCAAGTACCATATAGAGACAGGACCCAAGCTGTAATTTGTCAACTCTTGTTCTAAAAACATAATGTCATTGTGCCTAATTCTTCTCATTATCGGAAGAATTTGGATGCCAGCTCAGTTTTTCCTACTCCAAGGATATTCATCATTTTTTTGCAATTCAAACAATTCTTTGCATGAGCCATTCAATACACTGGCTTTTAAGTGGGACTGGATATCATTGACAATCAACATTTATTTCCACCTTCTAGTTCTCTTTCTTGTGTTGCAGAGATAGGACATTGATTTCAGAGTCCCTTGATGTTACATTCTAAATAAAAGTAAAGTTTCACAAACTTGATCATTCCATAAAATCTGAAAGACAAGTAGTTAAGCAGAAGCCATATTGGATGTTTTATCTTGTTGAACAAGATCACAGATTTAAAATGCTGAGTCACTCATTTCATTTATATTGAAAGATACTTGTGGTGCTAAAAGCTACTAGATTTCACTGTCCAGTATTTATTATCTTGTGCAAGTTCTCACAGCAATTTCCTGACCTTGGGTTCTTGAATTTCAGGTTGAGCGTTCATGTGTTACCCCAGTAGTTCCAGCAATGATTTCTTAGTGCTCCGCATTCATCACTGGCAAAGATAATAACTCTAACAGGGGTCTGTCGTTTTGTTTTCTGGCAATTGCATAAGAAGCCTTAGCCCAGAGTCAACTCCTTTGAAATTTCTAATAAATTTTAACCATCTATTTTCTTGTTTTAAATTACATTCTACTAAGTACATAAAATAATTTCTGCTTTTTCTATATATCTTTATTGACAAACTATTACACACCCCAAATGCTTGTGAGCAAACATAGACTCAAAGATGAGAAACAGGTTGGTTTATTTGACATTGTTTAGTTTGCAGTGAGACTCATAATCACCCGGAAATGGGATGTTGCTAATCATAACATGCAAAAATAAAATATGTAAATTATTATTTGTGGTCACCTGTAATCAAATACTAATGTGATTACCACTATGTTGTAAATAAAGAATGCAAGGAACAAAGGGGTGGACTGGTAATTTCTGTCTGAATCAAAATATTTCAAGAAAGAGACAAGAGCAGAGCTTAAATGCTTAATTCATCACATGGTAAAGAACTAAGGGGATTTTATGACTATCCTGAAATAATTTCTTTTATATTAGCCACACAGATAACATAGCTTGAAGTCATATGCACATCTAATGTTTTAAGTTGCTAAATTAGAGAACAGTTGAATTCACAGATCTTTCTAGGCATCCTAAAAAAAACCAAAGTGGGGTTTAGCTTTAAAAAAAATGGGTATTCAAATCTCTGAAATAGCTGTATTTGGGTGGATTCAGTTGATGCCGAATACCCCAAACCATTCCAGCATAAGCAGGCTTGTATCCACTGTTAAAGAAGCTTGCCTCTACCTTGTGTAGAAACCCTATAAATTGCTTGAGGGAGTAACCTTTCAAAAGAGTTTTGTTTATGCTGTTTCCATTTCTTCTTCATATATAAGAAGAATTAGATAGAATATCCAAAAGAACAATAGGAAGTGCTCCTCAAAATGAGATGAGGTTTTATTAGGTCGTATCATATGAAATTAAAATTATTTCACTCTGTTGACATAAAAAATTACAATTTTTATATTTTATCCTAAAAATCAGCATGTGTATTAATAGTATATAGGAATGGCTAGTAGGTGAAGCTAGAACAGGGAGCATAAATTCTAAATTTAGTTTGCTATAAATATGTTGATATACATACTACATTCTGAATTCAATGTGATACCTTAAGCAGCTCAGAGTGGTTTTAACTGCTTGCTGGTTGACTGATCGAAAGCTCAATCTAACAATGATCTAGTCTAAAAACATTTGGATGTCAAAGGTACCTTGGCTTAAGTTGAGGAAGAAACATTAAAAGATAGGAACACAAAATGTTTTTGTGACCTTAGTTTATCCAACTTTTTCTTTGTCTGAGATAACTCTGAAGAGAATAAATTCACCAAGGCACTAAGATTAAACTCTGTAGTAACTGTCCTTATAGGCTGGTGATGAGGGTAGGAGATGCTGCCTCATATTAGTTCTCTGATTAAAAGGAGTAAATGTTTTGATGGTGATAAAACCCAACTGGCAGCACTTAGCCTGCAGAATAAGAATAATTATTGTAGCATGGCTGGAGAGGTAAAAGGAAGAAACTTTATCCCAAAAGAACCATGGATTATTTTCCATGAATTTAAAGATACTTATAAAAGATATAGATGAGCAATGAACAAAAGCTCTAAAATAGCTATAAAACAGTAGCTACAATAAAATATAAATATGATAAAGGGAAAGTTGAATAATTACTGTGATGAGGATTCATGTGTCCTCCTTAACTATCTTGAATGATATGAACAAAAGTTTTAACATACTTATTCCTTCTTGATTTTCTACAAAGCCATTGCTGACCATATACTGCAGTGATGGTTCTTGGAGGAAAAGTGACATTTGGGAAATGACTGGATTCTGGTTCTGAAAATTTCCTGCATTTTGTAATGCAGGAAACCAAATGGTCCTTCCATCAGAATGGACATCATTGAATTAAGAAAAGGAATGGAATTTGGACACAAATCTATCTTGTCATGCATTCTTGAAGTGGCGCTATGAAAATTCATCCACTCTGAGTATGCTCACAATTCTGGGATATTTGTCAGAAGAAAATATTTCTGACATTTAAATCTACTTAGCTTGTTTCGTGGGTCTATGAAAAAAGCATATGGATCTTGAAATAATAATAATGTATTATTATAAATATAATTAGGTGATAAAAGTAATACATGATGCTTTCCAGTTGTCTCATATAATGGAGCAAATCAGTCTACATCATTCTGTGTGGTTCACAACCACCGAGCTGGCCAATAAGCAGAGAACAATACTCAATATATGATTCAACCTGTAAGAGACAGGGACGCAACCTCATTCTTCATCCTTAAATCCACTAAAAATGTGTACTTCTCTGTTATAATTTAGTCGCATACTTTCTTATACTTGCATTTACGTTGATGACATCCACGTTATGTAACCTGAGGAACAGTGAGTAATGAGTAGTTGAGAAGACTCAATAAGATTCATGCATTTTAAAAGATAAGAGTAAAGTATTACAAAAATCTGAAGAACTATATAAGTGCAGTTTTTAGCGTATCAGAAGTCTTGAGCATGCTAATATACTCTTCCTAAAATGAAAAGATTTTTTTAAAAATGTACTTTTGTTTGGTCTATCTGTACACAATAGCCAGTGACCCCATTGAATTTTGGAGGATAAATATATCCCCTCATGCGTATGGACCTAGCTTATAAGATTTCTAGATTTTTGGGAAAATGGCCCAGAGGAAAGTGAATTTCTCCATGCATTTCAGACCATGACACAAGCAGCTCTGACCTTGAGTAGATACAATGTTGTTTGAAGTATCTGTGGCAGATCAGGTTGCCTTATGAAGATTGAAACAATTACTAACAGGAAAACTATATAACACGTTTCTATAATTTTAAAGCAAAAGTTTTTTTTCTATAAATAAATTTTTTATTCTTATTTTGAGAAACAGCTGCTATACTGTTGTTGAAAGAAACTGAACACTAGATCTTACGACATCAGAATCTATACAAAATGACCTCCCTATCATGACTTAAGGGTTCTCTGATACAGCAAACCATAAGGTTGCGTTTGTGCAGCAGTGCTCCATCTCCATTGAAAACACTTATAAAGAAAGGTGTATGTTTCAGTTCCTAAAAATGCAAATAATGTAATGAGCACGTGATTTATTTATCTAATCATCTTACATCAGTAGTACTTTCACATTTTCCTCATGTATGTACTCATGAACCTGTACAAATATCCAGTTTCCTAAAGAAGGAAAAAGTCCTGGTTTATAGACAGTTTCAATGGATATATTGGCACTAGCAAGAAGCAATAAGTTTTTTTGTAATTCCTTCCAGTGAGTAGAATTTTCAGACCTTAAACTAAGGATGATAATCCTAAAAAAAAAAAAAAGGAAAAAAAAAAGAAATGAAAAGCTGGAAAATAAGTGCCTAAAATGAAGATTTAAACTTGATTTTCATTAATATTTGTAGATGTATTATTATAATTATGGCAAATAATATTGTTCAGTTGATTTATGAAGTTTATGTAATAAGATAAAAATTAACAAGTCACATCAAAGAATAAATAAATAAAAATTTAAAAATCATTAATTTTGAATAAAATGTTGTACAGGAAATTAAATACAGCTATATGTGAATGAAATAACTCACAGTTATTCAGTGATATTATCATCAATTTGACTTATAGAGTCTCAATGCAGTGGACTACTTTATAGCATTTGACAGTTTAATTTAATTTTTTAAATAAAAATTTAAAGGCCCCCAAAATCTAACCCACACTGAAAATAAGAATATATCTAACTGCTATACCTTGCTTGATTTTAGGACTTTTATAAAGCAAATGAAATAAACAAAATAACTAAATGAAGAAATAAACATGTTCAACATATTGAAGTACATTAAAAATCTTTTCTTAGTACCTAAGAAAAGGGCAGACAAAAATCATGAGGTGACACAAAATGTTCGTGGGAAATGGAATTAAAAGATAAAATTTAAAAATATAAACATTATTTCTCAACATGAATTTCATCAAGGTCAAGTAACTTCAATAAGTGATAGCACCAGCCTTTTAATCCATCCCCAAAGAACTGAGGAGTCTGAGAATATAACTGTATTAATGCAGCCTTTTCACATTATTAACTGAAAAAAAAATGAGTGGTCTTAAAGATTTTTTTAAGATTAGAAAATAAAAAGAAGTCAGAAAAAGCCAAATCAGGACAGTGAGGTAGATAAAAATAAATATACAAATAAATAAACCTAGGAATACATTTAATCAATCAGATGAAAGAAAAGACTTCTACAAGAAAAACTACAAAGCACTGAAAAAAGAAAAAACCAAAGAGGACAAAGAAAAAGAAAATTCATGCTCATGAATTGAAATAATTAACGTACTAAAAATAATCATAGTTCATAACGTGATCCAGCATTGTCATTTTTCAAAAAATAGAAAAAACAATTCTAACATTTTCATGAAAGAGCAACAACAAAAAAGAGCTCAAATAAATAGCCAAATAAATTTTAATAAGAGGAACAAAGCTAGAAGAATCACACTACCTAACCTTACAATATATGACAAGGCTATAGTAACTTAAACAGGATGGCATTGGCATGAAAACAGACAATATTTATTTATACTTTCCTCATCACTTTGTATTATTTTCTTTTTTGTCCTACCTTTACACATTTTAGATCAGATTCTTCTCGAAATGCTATTCTTGGAATTAGTCTTCTTTGATATTATATAATTATTGCCCAGGCAATAAAGGAATTTGCACCTATAAATCCGGCTCACAAAAAAAATTCCACCAATGCCTTAATTATCCTGCACTTCTAATTTTTGGATATGATATGAGAAAGAAGTCAATATTTTGAAAAAATTAGCATTATAAATCATTTTATTTTAATTGATATTACGTTGGTCTTCCACATTTCTGTTCTGATAACTTTTTTTTTTTTTTTTTTTTTTTGAGACGGAGTCTCGCTGTGTCTCCCAGGCTGGAGTGCAGTGGCCTGATCTCGGCTCACTGCAAGCTCCGCCTCCCGGGTTCACGCCATTCTCCCGCCTCAGCCTCCCAAGTAGCTGGGACTACAGACGCCCGCCACCACGCCCGGCTAGTTTTTTTTTTTGTATTTTTAGTAGAGACGGGGTTTCACCATGTTAGCCAGGATAGTCTCGATCTCCTGACCTCGTGATCCACCCGCCTCGGCCTCCCAAAGTGCTGGGATTACAGGCGTGAGCCACCGCGCCCGGCCTGATAACTTTTAAGTAATTACAAAAGATTAAAATCTTGATGAAAGCCATTGTTACAGTTCATGGTATGCTTTTACTAAATCATCAGATGTATTTAGTAGGTATTCAAGTGATTGAGTTTGCATATGTAAAAATAATGCTCTAAGTAATTTTAAGAAAAATTGGAATGTTGTATAGCATATTACACTCTAAAAAATGAAAGGTATTCAGCCAAATCATTGCTTCATTCAAATACCACTCGCATTTTTGATATGGATTATAAAGAAACATAATTTAAAGGAGTCAAGTTCTTCCTATAGTAGAAAACATAATGGTTCATATGTTGAAATTGGTGGTTTTGAACATAGTTTTTTCCAAAAAGTTTACTTGAATTTAAAAAATTGGCACTACAGATAAAATGATGCAATGTAATATAATTCACTAGAAAGTAGGCTGCCAGCTCTTCCTGTACATTGTATTTTTTATAGCTCTTTGAGAGCTTTAGAACTTTGTTTTATTCATGATTTTTTGCTCTCTTAAGCCTATAAATATTTATTTAATTTTATTTTAAAAAGCATCATTGTTTATATCACAAGGAGAGTTGGCTCCTGAATTAAGCTTAACGCCTACACTCCATATTAGGAAGCTTTAGGATTTTTCCATTTGCTCAGATCTCACAGATTTTTCATTGTATGTTGAGACCAGGAATAGTAGTATTGTGACAAAAACAATAAGATGCAAACTTTTTCTTGGCAAATATTTAGTTTTAAATGCTAAATATTAATTAAAAAATCAGTTTGTGTCTTTTATATTTGGCTTCTTCGTTTTCTTTTGTTTCTACTTGCACAATTTTTAAAATTGTGGTTAAATACATATGACTTAATATTTACCATCTGAATAATTTTTAATTGTACAGTCCAATGGTATTAAGTATATCCATACTGTTGTTCAGTCGTCAATACCAGCAATCTCTAGAACTCTTTTCGTCTTGCAAAACTAAAATCATATACACATTAAATAAATAATTTCCATTCATCCCTCCCTTCAACTCCTGGTAAGAACCATTGTACTTTAAAACATGGTTTATATTTGTAATTAGTATGAATATATAATAGTTGTACATGTTATGAGGCACATGTGATACTCTGATACAAGCAAATGTATTAATGTATAATAATCAAATCAAGGTAATTGGGATATCCATAGCCTCAAGCATATAATTTTTTCTTTTTTGTTAGAAGTGTTCCAATTCTGCTCTTTTGGTTATTTTGAAATACACAACAAAATATGAACTATATTTGCCCTATTGTGTCACAAAACACTGGATCATACTCCTTTTAACTATATTTTTCTACCTGTTAATCATCCCTTGTCTGTCTCTCCCTCATCACTATCCTTCCCAGCCTCTGATAACTGTCATTCTACTCTATCTCTAGGTGTTCAATTTTTTGTTAGCTCCCACGTATACGTAAGAAAATGCTATATTTGTTCTTTTCTGTTTATGGTTGAGGGAGTATGAGGGAGCACACACCCATGAGTCAATTATTTCCCACTGTGTCCCTCCCACAACATGTGGGAATCATGGGAGCTACAATTAAAGATGAGATTTGTGTGGGGATACAGTCAAACCACATCATTCCACCTCTGGCCCCTCACAAATCTCACGTCTTCACATTTCAAAATCGGGCATGCCTTCCCAAGAGTCTCCCAAAGTCTCAACTCATTTCAGCATTAACTCAAAGTCCATAGTCCATAGTCCGCAGACCAAAGTCTCACCTGGGACAAGGCAAGTCCCTTCTACCTATGCAGCTGTATAATCAAAAACAAGTTAGTTACTTTTTAGATGCAATGGGGGTACAGGCATTGGGTAAATAAAGCCTTTCCAAATGGAAGAAATTGGCCAAAACTAAAGGGCTAAGGTCTCAGGTAACTTCAAATCCAACAGGAGAGTCAAATCTTAAACTTCAAAATGATCTCCTTTGATTCCATGTCTCATATCCAGGTTATGCTGATAGAAGAGTTAGGTTCCCATAGTCTTGAACAACTCCAACCCTGTGGCTTTGCAGGGTACAGCCTCCCTCCCAGCATCTTTTACAGACTAGAGTTGAGTGACTGTGGATTTTCCAGGTGCATGGTGCAAGCTGTCAGTAGATCTACCAATCTGGGGTCTGGAGGACCATGGTCCTCTTCTGACGGCTCTTCTAGGCGGTACTCCAGTGGAAAATCTGTGTGGGGACTTCAACCCCACATTTCCCTTTCACATTACCCTAGCAGATGTTCTCCATGACGTCCCCACCCTTGCAGCAAACTTCCGCCTGGACATCCAGGTATTTTCATACATCCTCTGAAATCTAGGCAGGGATTTCCAAGCCTCAATTCTTGACTTCTCTGCACTTGCAGACTCAACACCATGTGGAATCTGCCAAGGCTTTGGACTTGCAACTTCTGAAGCCATGGTCCCAACTGTCCCTTGACCCCTTATAGACATGGCTAGAGTGACTGAGACACAGGGCATCAAGTCCCTAGGCTGCTCACAGCAGAGTGGTCCTGGGCCCAGCCCCTGAAACCATTTTTTCCTGCTAGGCCTCTGGGCCTGAGATGGTAGTGGCTGCCACAGAGGTCTCTGACATGCCCTGGAGACATTTTTCCCATCTGGCAATTAACATTTGACTTGTCATTACTTATGCAAATTTCTGCAGTCAGCTTGAATTTCTGCTCAGAATATGGATTTTTCTTTTCTATTACAGCATCAGGCTGCAAATTTTCTGAACTTTTATGTTCTGTTTCCCTTTAGAACTGAATGCTTTTAATAGCACCCAAGTCACTTCTTGAATGCTTTGCTGCTTAGAAATTTCTTCTGTCAGATACCTTAAATCATTTTCCTCAAGTTCAAAGTTTCACAAATCTCTAGGACATGGGCAAAATGCCACCACTCTCTTTACTAAAACGTAGCAAGAGTCGTCTCTACTCCAGTTCCCAACAAATTCCTCATCTCCATCTGAGACCACCACAGCTTGGATTTAATTGTCTATCTCATTATCAGCATTTTGGTCAAAACCATTCAATAAGTCCCTAGGAAGTTCTAAACTTCCTCACATTTTCCAGCCTTTTTCTGAGTCATTCCCACTGTTCCAGCCTGTTACCCAGTTTCAAAGTTGGTTCCACATTTTCAGATATCTTTACAGCAGCACCCCCTCTACTGTATATATATATTATATATAATACCAGTTTATGCATTAGTTCATTTTCATGCTGCTGATAAAGTCATACTAAAGACTTGGTAATTTATAAAGGAAAGAGGTTTAATTGACTCATAGTTCCACGTGGCTGGGAGGCCTCACAATCATGGTGGAAGGCAAAATACGCGTCTTACATGGAAGCAGACAAGAGAGAGAATGAGAACCAAGTGGAAGGGATTTTCCCTTATAAAACCATCAGATCTTGCAAGACTTACTCACTACCATGAGAACAGTATGAAGGAAATAGACCTGATGATTGAATTATCTTCCAACGTGTCCCTCCCACAACACATGAGAATTATGGGATCTACAATTAAAGAAGAGATTTGGGTGGGGACACAGCCAAATCATATAAAATAGTATATCTATATCTATACCTATATCTATACCTATATATAGGTATAGATATACTATATAGATATACTATATACTATATAGTATATAGATATACTCTATATAGCTATATATAGATATAGATATGCACACACTTAGAATATTTTATAGTTCATAATAGCCACACAATGAATGTTAGTTAAATATATAATTCATTAAGGCAGAGATTTATTAATGCATAGTTTCTATAATCATCACCCTGTATCCATCTTACATAAAACTCTAGTACATTAATATTCTTGTTGACAAATGAAGCTCTTATGTCTTTTTTCTGTTGTTCGTGCTTGGTCAATATTAGAAGAAAAATGTCTTATATCATTCTTCAGTATAGTGATATCAAAAGTTTGGCATCTGACTAGATCAAAACATTTTGTGCTATAAAATATATTTGATGAATACCCTAATATTTTTCTAGTATGTATTTGAATCAAAAGCCTTTAAAATATATAAAAATTGATTTAAAATGATATTCCACTTGATCAATTAAAAGTGGCACTTGGAAATTTCATTTGGATAAAATATTTTATGTGATCACATCAAGATAAGTGAATTAAACGTGTACTCAGCATCTGCAAAGTTTCTATTTTTAATTTTACTTAGTAAGTGGAAAGGAATACATAAAATGAGCAGGTTTTATATTTATGTTACTCTGTATATTTTCAGAGAGCAATAAAATAGGTAAATCTGATTTAAGCTATTATTACTATAACCCCATGGAATTATACATATCTTTTGATTATTATACAGTAAGCAAAAAACATGGATTTTATAAATATTTCAAAAAACTCTCATCATGTCACATTTATTTTAGAAGTCAAGCATGCCTCTGTGAAAAGGAAACAATATAATTTAGTCACAAGCTGAATTGCATACTGGTTAAAAGGACTCTCAGATCATCCCTGCTAGTTTGAATCCACCTAAAGAAAGACAGTCCAGCATCATGTCGTAGTGTTTTGACAGGGATGCTGTAATGTAGAAGATGTTTTTCAAAGCCCTTTCAACAATGTAAAATGCAATATTTTATTATAATCAGTGCGACAGGTATCGCTGACACATTGTACCTGAGAATCTCTCTTTCCTGAATTTTAATTCTTATAATGAGCTAGGGAATAGGGTTATAATATAACTGGGTGAGTGAAATAAAATTGTAGAAACATACAAAATATTTCTATATTGTTTAATGGATATAGATATGTTTTAATTATAAAGAAAAATATTACATTTACAATAGTTCCTCAGTATCCACTAGGGATTGGTTCCCGACCCTTGTGGGTATCAAAATCCACAGATGCTCAAGTCTTTTGAGCATCTAAAATGGAATAGTACTTGCATATAACCTACAAATATTCTCTCCTATACTCAAACCATCTCTAGATTACTTATAATACCTAAAACAATCTAAATGCCATGTAAATAGATGTTATACTGTATTGTTTTTAAAATTGCATTCTATTTTCTTCTATTTTTTATTATCTTTGTTTTTTTATACTTTTAATCCACAGTTGCTGGTTGGTTGAGTCCATGGATGTGGAACCCAGAAAAATGCAAGGCCAACTGTATATATGCTACAATTGTTTACTTAATCCATTCAATAACTGTATTCTTCAGAGATCAGGTTATGAAAATTATTTACCTGGGCAGCAACATGGGAATGACTGTGTTTTAGCCATTATCTTTCACACTTGTATGTCTTCAGGAGAAATTATCTGATAAATCTAGCTTGAGTGTTATATCCACTACTTGAATAGAAGAGGGCAGGACACCTAGTTTATAGAATCACAAATGTTATATACAATAAATAAGAGATAATTTCCACAAAGTTAGTTAGGGTTATTTTAGAGAGGGCAAATGGATTCTGTATAAGAAAACAAGCACACAAATGACAACAAATCATCACTAAAACTTCTCAACTTGACTATAAATTTAAAAACCATAAATAAAATATATGACTGATATATAACTATCCAAAATAAACATAAATATACAGAACCCCACCAACATAATTGACAGACAAAATATTAATACTTTAATAATATTCAAGGGCTTTTTGCATCTAATTAACCAGTCTCTTGAATATCTTCCAGTCCAATTTCATTGCCAATCTATGAAGAATTACTAAAAATTTTAATCTTGGAGTAATTTTAGAAATAGAGATAATTGTTAAGGTATAGGAAAGTCAAATAAACATGGCCAGCTCAAAAAAGTATTAATTGAGTTTTTTATTACTCCATAGTCACTAAGGCTAATGTCCCTGAAATAAACATCAATCGTCCTTTTGGTTGGTTGAAATTTCCGTTTCTCAGACATTGGCAAATTCTTAACTATTAATGTTTCTAGCAATGAGTATTATCATAAGTTTATACGTTGTATTTTGGTTATTTCAACGGGAGAGTGGGAAGGGACAAATCAGGGATTGTTAGTTATTATAAAAATCTTTTCAAAAGTACTTTAGATCTATTTTATCAAACACTGGATCCATGTAATCTTTCATATTATCAGTTTTTAAATATTTTTTCCTTTAGTTATCTTTACATTTTATTGACTATTTTCATTTCAGATTTAGTAATCATTATTGTAAAAAGTTAAGCAATACAGATTGTATGCAACAGAAAAAATAACTTTCTTTTTACCTCCTTTAGTAACATTCCTTAGCTTTAGGTATATTTATTATATATATTATGTATTATACCTTTTCATAATATCTCCACTTAAATTCCCAAATATCCATATATATGCGTATGCTTGTGTCCTTCTGTGTGAGTGCATAGAGAGAGAGTGTAGAAAGGGAGGAGGAAACAGAGAAAAAGAAGGAGATTTTTTTTCTTTATAGGTAGGGAATTCTATAACGTTAGTTTGCAACATTTTAATTCAATACATCATGAACCATGTTCTGAGCTAATATGCAGAGCTAACTAATTGTTAGTAATTGCTTAATGCATAAAAATAAGAATACATTATATGTTTCTTTTCCTTATGATATCTTATGGTATACACAAGGTTAACAATTTTTGTACTATTTTGTTCTGCAAAAACAAATATTGCTACAATAAACATTTTACCAAGAAATCTCTATATGCTGTTGCTTTTATTTTGGTAGGGAAAAGGTTTTAAAGTATAATTGCATACTAAATGGATAGAAACTTTTAAATTTTGGATAAAATTAACAGACAAAGTTTGTAAAATTTAAAAAATTGTCTATCTTACCAGAAATAAAGAGTGTAACCATTTCTCCATATCTTTGCAGTCACTATATTTCATCAGCATTTTTTTGCCTATCTAATTTCTGAATAATTGTATTTTATTATAATATGGTCTTAAACAGCATTGCCTATTATGCTTATTAAATCTGCTAAAAGATAAAAATGTAAAACGTAACAATGTAAAACATAAACCCTCATTTTCCAATACACTAAGCCAATAATTAATATTATTAAAATTGTCTTTTAGGTTAGAATTCAAGGATAGATTTTACTTTCCAGAACTCATTTTAAAAATCAACACCAATTATGTAAGTACTAAAACAGTTTTTTCCTTGACTGTCAGTGCAAGGTTTTTTCAGCTGTAGAATGGGTTAAGAGATTTCCTGTATCTTGTGGAGACCAGGAACAAGATTTAAAGAGAGGAACACTTGGGGGACATAAGAGAAAGTCCAGATAGGTGGTAGAAGCATAACAGGTGTATTCTACATGTACACAGATGTGCCAACAGACAAATAAGGTGAGATCATGAAAGCATAACAGAAGACCCTGAAAGCTTATCAAACAGACACCATCTAAAACTTCTTTCCAGATATCCTTTGTAACATCAAGAAACAAATATTAAAAAAAAAAAAATAGAGATTAAAGCATGATCGTTGGTGTAGGTGTATATGGCAAAAGAATGAAAGCTTAGCTAGTGTAATTGTGGATTCTGGAGCAGAACTCCAGAACTCAAAAAGACTTCAAAAAACAAGAGACACTCACCTAAGACAATTTTTAATTTTAGACAGAAATGAAGACAGGAAAGCTTCTACTGAAATCAGAGTACAATTTTATACCCTGGTCATTAATAATAAGGGGAAAATTCAATTTCTGGAATGGGATTCAAAGACAGGAATCCGTTTTGTGCCAACTGAAGAATTATGTTCTGTGTTAAATATAGAATGAGTGTGCCTTATGTTTAGTGAAGTGTGCTCCCCAGGAGCACACTTAAAATAATTTAAAATAGAGTAAGTAGCAAGAAATTAACTTAAATGAGTTATTCACATAGTGCCATCTGCTGAACAATTCCAACAATGAGAAATTCAGGTAAGAAGAAAACTTATATGATCTGTTGACTTTTCTAACATAGGACAGTTTGTGATGTATTCGTAAGAAAGTAAAAAAATATTTAGGAATATGTCTGTGCTATACAAATAAGAGTCTCAAATCTGTTTTGGTGAAAAGTATTATTTTGATTTTTTTAAAATCACATTTGGGAATCTATTATTTTGAATAAACTAAAACTGCATTATTCTCCTATAATATTGTTTTCTTCACTAACCACACCAAAACAATCACCTGAAATTATTATTTCCAGTCTTCAATTTCATTAGGTTTTCTATGTGTACCTAAAATAGTCATATAAATTCCACAAGATTACTGTGTTGTAAACAAAAGAATACATATAATTCCAATAAGATATATAATTAATGCTTAATTGGAGAGAAAAGTTAGGCAAATGTAAAATGTCAGCTAAATAATAACTTAGAGATTAAGAGGAAAAATATAAGCGCCAACTGAAATTAAAGTGGAAGTGTTTAAAACAATCAGAGAGCATTAAATCTCTGTCACATATGCACTCTAAGAAAACTGATGAAAACCCTGAGTTAATATTGGGTAGTAAAATAATGCATGAACCCTAATAGACATGTACAGAACTCTCCACCCCAAGTCAATGGAATATATACATTCTTCTCAGCACCACATCACACTTATTCCAAAATTGACCACATAGTTGGAAGTAAAGCACTCCTCAGCAAGTGTAAAAGAATAGAAATCACAACAAACTGTCTCTCAGACCACAGTGCAATCAAATTAGAACTCGAGATTAAGAAAGTCACTCAAAACCGCTCAACTACATGGAAACTGAACAACCTGCTCCTGAATGACTACTGGGTACATAATAAAATGAAGGCAGAAATAAAGATGTTCTTTGAAACCAATGGGAACAAGAACACAACATTCCGGAATCTCTGGGACACATTTAAAGCAGTGTGTAGAGGGAATTTTATATCACTAAATGCCCACAAGAGAAAGCAGGAAAGATCTAAAATCAACACACTAACATCACAATTAAAAGACCTAGAGAAGCAAGAGCAAACACATTCAAAAACTAGTAGAAGGCAAGAAATAACTAAGATCAGAGCAGAACTGAAGGAGATAGAGACACAAAAAAAACACTTCAAAAAAATCAATGAACCCAGGAGCTGGTTTTTTGAAAAGATCAACAAAATTGGTAGACCGCTAGCAAGACTAATAAAGAAGAAAAGAGAAGAATCAAATAGACCAAATAGAAGCAATAAAAAATGATAAAGGGGATATCACCACCAATCCCCCAGAAATACAAACTATCATCAGAGAATACGATAAATATCTCTATGCAAATAAACTAGAAAATCTAGAAGAAATGGATAAATTCCTGGACACATACACCCTCCCAAGACTAAACCAGGAATAAGTTGAATCCCTGAATAGACCAATAACAGACTCTGAAATTGAGACAATAATTAATAGCCTACCAACCAAAAAAAGTCCAGGACCAGACAGATTCACAGCTGAATTCTACAAGACGTACAAAGAGGAGCTGATACCATTCCTTCTGAAACTATTCCAATCAATATAAAAAGAGGGAATCCTCCCTAACTCATTTTATGAGGCCAGCATCATCCTGATACCAAAACCTGGCAGAGACACAGCAAAAAAAAGAGAATTTTAGACCAATATCCCTGATGAACATCCATGCAAAAATCCTCAGTAAAATACTGGCAAACGGAATCCAGCAGCACGTTGAAAAGCTTATCCACCATGATCAAGTTAGCTTTATGCCTGGGATGCAAGGCTGGCTCAACATATGCAAATCAATAAACATAATCCATCATATAAACAGAACCAAAGACAAAAACCACATGATTATCTCAATAGATAATAGATAGGAAGAATCAATATTGTGAAAATGGCTGTACTGTCCAAGGAAATTTAAAGACTGAATGTCATCCCCATTGAGCCACCAATGACTTTCTTCAGAGAATTGGAAAAAAACTACTTTAAACTTCTTATGGAACCAAAAAAGAGCCTGCATTGCCAAGACAATCCTAAGCCAAAAGAACAAACCTGGAAGCATCACACTACCTGACTTCAAACTATACTACAAGGCTACAGTAACCAAAACAGCATGGTACTGGTACCAAAACAGAGATATAGACCAATGGAACAGAACAGAGTCCTCAGAAATAATACCACACATCTACAGCCATCTGATCTTTGACAAACCTGAGAGAAACAAGAAGTGGGGAAAGGGTTCCCTATTTAATAAATGATGCTGGGAAAATTGGCTAGCCATATGTAGAAAGCTGAAACTGGATCCCTTCCTTACACCTGATACAAAAATTAATTCAAGATAGATTAAAGACTTAAATGTTAGACCTAAAACCATAAAAATTCTAGAAGAAAACGTAGGCAATACCTCAGGACATAGACATGGGAAAGGACTTCATGACTAAAACACCAAGAGTAATGGCAACAAAAACCAAAATTAACAAATGGGATCTAATTAAACTAAAGAGCTTCTGCACAGCAAAAGAAACTCCCATCAGAGTGAACAGCCAACCTACAGAATGGGAGAAAATTTGTACAATCTAGCCATCTGACAAAGGGCTAATATCTAGAATCTACAAAGAACTTAAACAATTTTACAAGAAAAAAAAATCAAACAACCCAATCAAAAAATGGGCAAAGGATATGAACAGACACTTCTCAAAAGAAGGCGTCTATGCAGCCAACAGACACATGAAAAAATGCTCATCGCTGGCCATCAGAGAAATGCAAATCAAAACCACAATGAGATACCATCTCACACCACTTAGAATGGCGATCATTAAAAAGTCAGGAAACAGCAGGTGCTGAAGAGAATGTGGAGAAATAGAAAAACTTTTACACTGTTGGTGGGACTGTAAACTAGTTCAACCATTGTGGAAGACAGTGTGGCGATACACCAAGGATCTAGAACTAGAAATACCATTTGTCTCAGCCATCCCATTACTGGGTATATACCCAAAGGATTATAAATCATACTGCTATAAAGACACATACACACGTATGTTTATTGTAGCACTATTCACAATAGCCAAGAGTTGGAACCAACTCAAATTTCCATCAACAATAGACTGGATTAAGAAAATGTGGCACATACACACCATGGAATACTATACAGCCATAAAAAAAGATGGGTGCATATTCTTTGTAGGGACATGGATGAAGCTGGAAACCATTATTCTGAGCAAACTATCTCAAGGACAGAAAACCAAACACCGCATGTTCTCACTCATAGGTAGGAATTGAACAATGAGAACACTTGGACACAGGGTGGGGAGCATAACACACTGGGGCCTGTCATGAGGTAGGGGGAGGGAGAAGGGATAGCATTAGGGGTATACCTAATTTAATGACGAGTTAACGGGTGCAGCACACCAACATTGCACGTTTATACATATGTAACAAACCTGCACGTTGTGCACATGTACCCTAGAACTTAAAATATAATTTAAAAAATTAAAAGATTTACATTTTAAGACAAAACAAAACAAAAATTCATGAACCTGATAAGACTCCAGCTCATCCCACTGTAAATGTCTGAAACATATTTAACAGACACTACTCTTCATTGATTAACTGAGGTTGGATGTATAGACAGAAGATGAGATACCTTTGAAATAAATGTGTCTGCCCCATTTATTTTTGGATACATTTAATGCATACAATTCTACAAATATGTCTTAATTTGATATCAGCTTTTCTTTATTGTTAAATTACACGTATTTTAGAAAGATGAAACACTATAGCAGTTATTTCTCTCTTAAGTAAATTAAACAATATGAATTTGAAGTAAGAAGCATATAAATGAGAAATTTGTAAAGTGTAGCTATCTCAAAAGGTATGATGAATACTGCAAATATAAAGCTGAAAGAGTGCATTTTAGGAAATCAAATAGATTCCACATCTGTTTTCTACATGGGCATTAAAGCCCATCTCAACATTCTTTAAATCAATATTTTAAAAATGAGATTCAGGGAGGAGGAAAGGAAACTTAGTGTAATTGTGAGTAACTACATTTTCTAGAAATAGAGCTCTTATTCCCCATCCATTAATTCAAGGTTTTCTGACCAAGAAAGTTTAAGAACCATGGGTTTTAGGGCTCAGAAGACAAAATATTACATGTATTTCGTTTTAAAACATATTAAAACCTTAAAAATGTCAAATATTGCTAAAGTGCAATGTTTTAAATGTTTAAAAATGCTCAAAATATCTCTTCATACAAATACAAAATGAATAGTTTGAAATCATTTATTATAATAGTTCATTAATGAGAGAACTAATAAGTTAGTCAACCTAGAACAAAGGAAAATTAGATGCATTAGGGATTATATATTTAATCAGAAACGGTATTTCAAGTTGGAGACAAAACTGAATGATGTCGTACCAGAAAATATAATCATGATCTCCAAATTTATTTTTTTAGCTGACAAAACATGCTGCTATGGGAAGAAGTACAAGTTACTCTGAAAATTCACAGAATGAGAGTCTTCACTTAACAGCAAACAGCAAAATAAAACAAAAATTAACTCCCCTAGATAATTAAATATATAATTAGATAACATTTAGATGGAAGAAAATTAAGCAACACACAGCGTGAGGGCAGAACATGCTGTATTCTTTGCATTCATTATAAATTTGGGTAATTTATCTTATTAAAAACACCAACAATTTTTGTTTATTCTTAATAAGAAGTACCCTGATTAAATGTGGTTTAATCTAAATGATATAGTTTACTAATACTTGTCACATACATTGTCTTAAAGCATATTTTATTATATTTCTAGTAAATTAAATTATTTCACATTACAAAATTGTCTTATTCAGGTAGAACTGCTTATCTATTTATATTCAATGTGTGTTATTATGAATTAGCAAATCATAGCTCATTTAATTAACTACCTGATTTTGTAAATAAAGTTTTATAGGAACACAGCCACGTATAGATTACCAATGACTGCATTGAAGCCACAACAGAAAAATTAAATAATTGCAGCAGAAATTGTATCACCCACATTCTTCAAAGATTGACTGTCAAGTCCTTTAACAAATCATTTGCTAATCCTTAAAAGAGTGGTTGAAAATTTATGTATTAGAACTTTGAACTTTCACAATTAAAAAAAAGTAAGCCAATACGTAAATAATTCTACCAAAGCTATGAAATAATTTTTTAAGAAATCAAATAATATGTGAAACAAAAACATTTTATCAGCACTAATTAGATAATTGAAGAGGGTCTTATAAATTTTTTTATCTAGAACCCCCAAATTTTTGTGTGTTATGCCCAATTTCCCATTCAACAATGTGAAGTTTTACTCTTGATTCACTTTTCTTACTCTATATCATGGCTACTCTTTAAAATTAGATTATAAAGACTCAAACATATTTCTGCCACGTAGTTTTCTGAACTTCAGCAAACCATTCACATTTTAAAATTTCAATTTAATGAAATATATATTATGAAGAAGATATGTATCTAAGGAAAAACATTATTGTGATGTTTGAAAGTAAAGCATTTACACTGTGAATGGCAGATACAAGTGGTAATGCTTGTTATTTATTTCTATTGAATTGCCTCAGCAAATGTAAACACTATTACTTCAGCTATTTCTTTTAAATCTCTTCAGCTATATAAACACTTAATTACACAGATACTGCCTTATATAAAAGATTAATCTGTCTTGCTTTGGTTACTGTGATTTTTAAAAACTGTAACACTATATTTATTTATTTTTCTTTTAATATTTACAATGTATTTTCTGCTGTGCAGACATAAGGGTGTGTTTAGATATTTATTTTTGGCATAATATCTCAACATATTTGCCTATTAATATTCACTTAATTCTTACTGTTCCTGATATTCGAAGTATTAATTATGCCTACAAGGCTGCTTTGTTATATCAATTACATCTTAATGTATATCCACAATTCTCTGATTATAGCTTCTTAAAACTCTCAAAGTTCCAAATATTATAACCTGACAATCTAACCTCCTTCTTCAATCCACAATTTGTTTTCTTATGTCATTTTTTAAATTTATTTATTTTACTTTAATTTCTTTAGGGTACAAGTAGCTTTCTGTTACATGGTTCAATTATACAGTTGTGAATTCTGACATTTTAGTGCATCTGTCACCTGAGTAGAGCACATTGTACCTAATGTGTAGCTTTTTGTCCCTGGCCCCCTTCTCACCCTCCCCTTTAAGAATGTATAAAGTCCGTTATATTACTCGTCATGCTGCTGTGTACTCATAACTTAGCTTCCACTTATAATGAGAACATACAGTTTTTGGACTTCTATGCCTGTGTTGCTTCACTTGGAATAATGACCTCCAGCTCCATCCAAATTGCTGCAAAAACCATTATTTTGTTCCTTTTAATGGTTGAGTATTATTTCACAGTGTACATATGCCACTTTTTCTTTACCCACTTATTAGCCAATGGGCACTTACGTTGGTTCCATGTCTATTCACTTGTGAATTGTGCTTCTCTAAACATATGTGTGCAGGTATCTTTTTCATATGACTTCTTTTTCTTAGGGTGATACCCAGTAGTGGGATTGCTGTATTGAATGCTAGTTCTACTTTTAATTCTTTAAGGAATCTCCACACTCTTTTCCATAGAGGTTGTACTTATTTACATTCCCATCAAAAGTGTATAAGTATTGCCTTTTCTCCATGTCCATGGCAATATCTAATGTTTTTTGACTTTTTAATAATGATTATTCTTGCAGAAGTGAGGTGTGATTTTAATTTGCATTTCCCTGATTAGTGAAGTTGAACAATTTTCATATATTTGTTGACCATTCACCTTTTTTCAAGAAATGTCTATTCAAGTTTTTATGCACTTTTTATTTGAATTATTTGCTTTTTCTGGGTGATTTGTTTGCATTTTTTATAGATTGTCGATACTAGTCATTTGTCAGATGTGTAGTTTGCAAATATTTTGTCCCATTCGGTGGCTTGTCTGTTTACTCTGTTGACTATTTCTTTTGCTGTGCAGAAACTTTTTAGTTTAATCATTAATCTCATTTATTTATTTTTGTTTCTGTTGCATTTACTTTGAGCATCTTAGTCATGAATTATTTTCTTAGGCCAATTTCTAGAAGAGTTTTCTTAATGTTGTCATCTAGAATTTTTATGGTTGCACATATTAGATTCAACTCTGATCCATCTTGCATTGATGTTTGTACATGATAAGAGATAGGGATCCAGTTTCACTCTTTGACATGTGGTTTGCCAGTTTCCCAGCACTATTTATCAAGCAGAGTTCCCATTTCTCAATATATGCTTTTGTAAGCTGTGCCAAAGACCAGATGGTTGTACTTATTTGCCTTAATTTCTGTGTTCTCCATTCTGTTCCATTGGTCGATGTGCCTACTTTTATATCAGCATCATGTTGCTTTGGTAACAAGTCTTGTAATATAATTTGAAGTCAGGTAATCTAATGTATCCAGATTTGTACATTTTGCTTAAGATTGCTTTGGTTATTTGGATTCTTTTGTGGTTCCATGTGAATTTTAGGATTGTTTTTCTAATTCTCTGAAAAATGATGTTGGTATTTTGATGGAAATCGCATTGAATCTATAGATTACTTTGGGCAGCATGGTCACTTTCACAATATCGATTCTTCCAATCTGTGAGCATGGAGTGTGTTTCCATTTGTTTGTGTCACCTATGATTTCTTTCAACTGTGTTTTGTTAGTCTCCTTGTAGAGATTTTTTTTTTTTTTTTACATCCTTGATTAGATATATTACCAGGTATATTATTTTATTATATTTATTTAAAGATTTTGTAAATGGGACCGAGTTTTTTATTTAATTCTCAGCTTGGTTGTTGGTGGTGTATAGCAGTGTTACTGTTTTGTGTACATTGACTTTGAAACCTGAAATTTTACTGTATTTGTTTATCAAATATAAGCGTCTGTTGAAGCAGTCTTTAGGGCTTTCTAGGTGTACAATCATGTCTGCGAACACTAATAATTTCAATTCCTCTTTTCCAATTTGAATGCTCTAGTTTTTTGTTTTTTGTTTTTGTTTTTGTTTTTCTTTCTCTGGTCTTATTACTCTAGCTGGTACTTCCAGAATTATTCTGAATAGAAGTGATGAAAGTGGGCATCCTTTTCTTATTTCTGTTTTCAGAGGGAATGCTTTCAATTTTTTTCACATTCACTAGGATGTTAGCCATGGGTGTGTCATATATGGCTTTAATTCTTCTATGCCTAGTTTGTTGAAAGTTTTTTATTTTAAGCCGTACTGGATTTTGTCAAATGCTTTTCTGCATCTATTAAAATGATTCCATAGTTTTGGTTTTTAATTCTGCTTATGCGATGTATCACATTTATAAACTTATATACATGAAACCATCCTGGCATCCTTGAGATGGAAATAAGTTGATTATGATGAAGTGCTGTTGGATTCAGTTAGCTAATATTTAGTTAAGGAAAGGATTTTTACATCTAAACTCATCAGGAAAACTGTCTGTAGTTTTATTTTGTTGTTGTTGTGTCCCTTTCTGGTTTTGTATCAGGGTAATGCTGGCTTCATAGAATGATTTAGAGAGGATTCTCTCCTTTTCAATCTTTTGGAATAGTTTCAGTAGGATTGGTATCAATCCCTTCCTTGAATGTCTGCTAGAATTTGGCCGTGAATCCATGTGGTCCTGAACTTTTCTTTAAATTAATGGCAATTTTTAAATTATTAATTCAGTTCCTCTGCTTGTTATTAGTCTGTTCAAGGTTTCTATTTCTTTCTGATTTAATCTGAAAGAATTGTGTATTTCCAGGAATTTGTCCATTTCCTCTAAGTTTTCTAGTTTGTGCACACAAAGACGTTCATAGAAGTCTCAAATGATTTTTTTGTCAAATGTAATGTCTTCAGTTATATTTCTAATTGAGTTTATTTGGGTCTTCTCTCTTCTTGACTAATCTAGCTAATGCTACCAATTTTTTTTTAAAGAACCAACTTTTTCTTTCATTGATCTTATTATTTTTTGTTTGAATTTCATTTACTTCTGCTCTAATCTTTGTTATTTCTTCTACCTTTAGGTTTAGTTTGTTCTAGTTTTTTCCAATTCCTTGAGGTGTGACATTGAGTTGTCAATTTGTATTCTTTCAGATTTTTTGACGCAGGAATTTAGCACTATAAACTATCCTCTTAGCACCGCTTTTGCTGTATTCTAGAGGTTTTATAACTTGTCTCACTATCTATTATTCAGTTAGAATTTTTCAATATCCTTCTTGATTTCATTGTTAACCCAGATATCAATAAGAAGCAGATAATTTAATTTCTATGTATTTTTATAGTTTTAGGGGTTCCTTTTGAAGTTGATACCTAGTTTTATTCCTGTTTTCTGAGAAGATACTTGATATGATTTCATATTTTTAAAAATGTGTTGAGACTCGTTTTGTAGCCTATTATATGGTCTATCTTGGAGAATGTTTCATGTGCTGATGAGAAGATTCTATATTCTTCAGATCCTGGGTAGAATGTTCTGTAAGTATACATTAAGTCCACTTTTTCTAGCTCGTCATTTAAGTCCATTGTTTTTCTGGTGACTTTCTCTCTCAAAGGTCTGTCTAGTGCTGTCATTGGTGTATTGAATTCTCCTACTATTACTGTTTTGCTGCCTATCTCATTAATTAGGTACAGTAGTAATTATTTTATGAATGTAAAAACTCCAATGTTAGGTACATATACCTTTAAGATTGTAAAATCTTCTTGTTGGATTGTTTTTTTTTTATCATTATATAGTGATCATCTTTGTCTTTTTACTGTTGTTGCTTTGAAGTCTGCTTTGTCTAACGTAAGAGTAGCTATTCCTCCTTGCTTTTATTTCTATTTGTATTAAATGCCCTTTTTCACAATTTTACCTTGAATTTCTATTAATCCTTCTGTGTTTAGTGAGTTTCTTGAAGGCAGGAGATATTTGGATTTTAACATTTTATCCATTCCAAAATTTTGTATCTTTTAAGTGAAATGTTTAGCCCGTTTGCTTTCAATGCAATTATTGAGATATGAGGCACTGTTCTGTTTTTTTTGGTGATTGTTATCTTGTTTGTTTTTTTTTTCTTTTTTTCTTACTGTGTCATTGTTTTATAGGCCTGTGAGTTTTATCCTTTTAAAAGGTTTTGTTTTGGTGCGTATCAGGCTTTTGTTTCAAGTTTTAAAACTCCTTTTAGCATTTCTGCATTTTTTTCTTCTCTTTTTCTTTCCTACATCACTCTGTCACGCAGGGTGGAGTTCAGTGGTGCTATCTTGACTCACTGTAATCTCCGCCTCCTGGGTTGAAGCGAGTCTCTTGCCTCAGCCTCCTGAGTAGCTAGGATTACAGGTGCATGCCACCACACCCGCCTAATTTTTGTATTTTTAGTAGAGATGGGTTTTCACAGGGTTGGCCAGGCTGTTCTCAAATTCCTGACCTCAAGTTATCCACCACCTTGACGTCCCAAAGTGCTGGGATTACAGGTGTGGGCCACCATGCCCGGTCTAGCATTTCTCATAGTGTGCTGCTTTGACAGTGACAAATTCCCTCAACATGTTTTTGTCTGATAATGACTTTATTTCTTCATTTATAAAACTTAGTTTTTCAGAATACACAATTTTTGGCTAAGAGTTGTTCTGTTTAAAGAGGTTGAAAATAAGGCCCCAATTCTTTCTGGCTTGTAAGATTTTTGCTAATACATCTGCTGTTAGTCTGAGAGGTTTTCCTTTGTAGGTTATCTGATGCTTTCGTTTTACTGCTTTTAGAATTTTTGCCTTCATGTTGACTTTAGATAGCCTAATGATTGTATGCCTTGGTGAAGACCTTATTTTATTTATTTGTTTGTTTATTTTTTGAGGTGAAGTCTCACTCCGTCACCCAGACTGATGGGAAATAATTGGATCACGGAGGTGGTTTCTAATAATTTAGCATCCTTCCCATAATGCTTTCTTGTGGTAGAGTTCTTACAAGATCTGGTTGTTTGAAAGTGTGTAGAACCTCCCCCTTCACTATCTCTTTCTCTTGCTGGCCATGTGAAAATGTGCTTCCTTCCCCTCACCTTCTGCCATGATGGTAAATTTCCTGTGGCCTCCCCAGAACCACCTGCACTGCCTGCAGAGTCATATGCTAATTAAGCCTCATATCTTTGTAAATTACCCAGTCTCAGGTCTGTCTTTATAGCAGTGTGAGAATACTCTAATGCAATGGTTTTCTCATATCCTGGTGGTAGTAACAAACAACGTGTGAAAAAGTTTACTATCCCCTATCAGATTGAAATGATTGAGATCTCTGAAAGCTTAATCTCATTCTCCTGTGGTTTGCCCACTTTTATTTATTTATTTTCCCCTGTTTGAGGATTCTGGCTTCAGGCCAGTAGGGGAAAGTATCTCTGAGTGGGTACTGGGTGTGGCTAAAGCAGATGTGTAAATGAAGTCCCAGCCTTGACAGAGATGGCTGGAGTAGCTGTTAGTGAATTGCACTGAAGCCTTAGTAGGGGGAAGAGTTGGAGCCACCTCAGCTCCCCTGTCAGGTCAGCAGGAAAGTTATCGACCTCTCAGACATGTTCCTATCTCAGGACTCTTGCTGTTTAGATCAGAAAGGCACCTCTTTTCATCTAAAGTAATGTTGGTGTTCCAAATAGAGATGAATTGTGACTGTTTCTCATGAAAGCCTGAACCTCGAGGGCACTCCTCCTGTGGGATGGGGATGCAGTCACATGGATGTGTTTCAGAAAGGCTGTCTATAATTGCATCTGTGCCAAGCTCCTATGGGAGAAGCCGCAACTGTGCCTACAGTGGTGGACAAGGTAGAAAATACTTCCTCTTCTTCAAGACCCTTTAAGCACGCAAGGGCTGTCTGACTGTTGAAACAGAGTTGAAGAGTTTCCCCGCTGAGCCCAGCACTTCAATTTTGCCTCTGCTGAAGGAAGCTTTCTACTAGTAGATGAATCTGGTGGTCAAGGCCTGCCATCTAAATTCTTTTGTCCCACGGGGTGTTCTTTTGATAGGGTGCACTCCACCTAGGAGCAGGAGTCTCTGGGAGCCACACTACTGTTAGTGTTGTTGCTTATCTGGGTCTAGCTGCCCAGTGAGGTTGCCACACTCCAGGCTGCCATTGGTGAATGTCTGCAAGGAATCCGGTGTCGTGACCCATCCTCAAGTTTCCCAGCAATGGGTAGCAGCCCCAGCTCTAATGGAGTGGCAGGGGAGTGACACAGCCTCTGTGAAATTCCTTGTTTATTGATAGACTTAGTGTGTTGCTTTCTTGAATGCTGATTATAGTAGTAATAAACTGATCATATGTACAGACTCAGGACCTTCCAGTTAGCCAGAGTGGAGCAGGCGGTGGTGATAGGTGAGATTGTGCAGCTGTTTTCTCTTCCTTGGGCACAGTGTTATTTTACCAGGAGATACCATAATGAAGTGTTGTGGTTGTCTTCCAGCCAGGAGGTGGTGCTTGCAAAAGAACACTAGCTGTGGTAGTAGCAGTGGGATTTTTGCTTGTCTTACATTACTCAGACTGGGTACTCTGGTTTCTCAGGCAATTGGGTTGGGGGTGGCGGGCGGGTGGATGTAGCTCCCAAGGGATTCTGTCCTTTGTGTTAAGCTATCAGGGTGGGTGGTGGGGAAAAGCCAGGAGGGGACTGTAGAGGGTGGATTTGCACTCTGAGTCTCTTTGTGCAGGGCAAGCAGCAGCACCTCTGGGTGTTGGGGGATGGGAGTTTGTCTCAGAACACTGGGTTGATGTTCCAGAGAAAAGCGTTGCTGCCTCTGCTGCACAGAAGAGTTTGTGCAGGGAGTGAGGAGTAGCAGGTGATGGTCCCACAGTTATAATGCACTTGGGGAAGGAGATCCACTCCTACAGTTTTCCACTGTCAGCAGCAAGCTGAGTTCCATTCAGCCTATAATCAGAACTTGCTACTACTGCTGGGAGTCACAAGCTTTCCCTGCAAGATTCGGACCACAATTTTCGCGCCACGCCCCTCCCTGTCTGCTGTAAAGCTGGGCCACCTGCTCTTGTACTCAAGGTGCCTGAACCCACAGTTCCTGCACTCATGCCTTCTGCACTTGCAGCCCACTTTTCACTCTCCTCAACCCTGGCCTGGTCAAGTGAGTTCTTCCCCACCCAAGGTTATATCATGAACTCCATTGTGAGATTCTTTCAACCTATGACACCAACTGAATTTTTTGCTGTCCTCTGCAAGATCCCCATGACAGAAACAGTAAGGAATGGCTGTCCTTGGTCATTTGGGATTTGAGAGTGCATGCAAGGTTCTTTCCACCGTTGCTCCTACTTTTATATCACGCTACCCTCTGCAAGTCCGTTCCTGAACTGGGTGGGGTTAGGGCCTTCTCCCATGTTCTGGACTTTCAGGGTCCTTGATCAGCGTATGTATCCCAGAAGGAAACTCTTTTTTTTCTTATATGCTTGGGACTTGCAGCCCTTCTTGTGACTCACAGTGTAGGCTACAACCACCTCCTTCCTTTAAAGGGTCCGTAGATTTCTTTGGTTTTACTGTGCAGTTCCTGTGTCCCTTCTTGAAAAAAAGTTCAGAATGTGAATCTCTACACAGTATTTATCCCTTTCAAGTGAGAGAGGTATGCTAGCAATGCCTCTAATCCACCACCTTAGGGGAAATACAGACCCCAATATGTGGGTTTAACTTGGGGAGCATTCTAAATAAGAAGCACAATCTGAAAAGGCTCAGAAACAAAGAGTTTGACAGATACAGAGGCATGAGAGTGCAATGTGGCTGAATTGAAAAAGCTGGTGTGGCTTCAACTGATGCTGGACAGGAGCTATAAGTCAGAGTATGTCACATTTCAAATGTTACATTAAGATTTAATATTTTCTGCACTCCAGCCTGGGTAACAGGCTGTCAGTTATCTGATCCAAGTAATATATTAGTAACCAATTTCTTTTCATGTGAGTGTAGCAAAGACTTTGTTTATATTATGTCATGTATAGGCCTTGAAATTATTACTTTTTTTTTTTGTTTTCCCGGAGATGGAGTCTCACTCTGTCGCCCAGACTGGAGTGGCTGGAGTGCAGTGGTGTGATCTTAGCTTACTGCAAACTCCGCCTCCAGGGTTCAAGCAATCCTCCTGCCTCAGCCCCCCGAGTAGCTGGGATTCCAGGCACGCACCACCACTCCCAGCTAAATTCTGTATTTTCAATAAAGACACGGTTTCACCATGTTGGTCAGGCTGGTCACAAACTCCTGACCTTGTGATCCACCCACCTCAGCTTCCCAAAGTGCTGGGATTACAGGGGTAAGCCACTGTACCAGGCCAAAATTATTACTCTTATAAGAATACTTTCATATCTCATTTCCTCAGGCTTACTGGCGGTTAAATAAGGGTCTTACAAAATAACAATAAATGTACTTTAGAGTTATTGTAGTATTCACAATTGTGGCAAAGGTAATATTAATCTGATAAAATGTTAAAAGAATTGAAAACATGTAAACCATTTGGAGCAGTACTTATAAGCATCCAGTGGATGTTAACTATTAGTAGTAGTTGTATTCCAAATAAATACATTATTTCTATTCCTTCTAATACTCTATTACTGGATTTCTACAACAATTTTTGTCTTCAGCAACCACCAAGAAAGAAACAACCGTTTTGTTATCCTGTTGATAAGGTACAGAGAGATAAAGAATGGTCACCTGAGAAGTAAGGTGTCAGTCTTAGCATATTTAGAGATAAATCAAAATTTTATTATTAGAATCAATATTATTCTCCGTACGTTTTTTGAAAACTAAAAGGAAACTATGTGAAAGTACAAAGGCATACATGGGAAGGGGCTAATGGTAGGTGGAGTGACTCCAACTGATTCCACCTTTAGAGCTATAGCCTTGCTTTTTCCTTCTTAATAATACTCCTTAAACGGAGCTTATGAGGCGCACAGCAGGTGGCAACTCTGTCTGCCTAATGCTTCCCAAGGGTTCAGTTGAGTTTAAATAGTGCCTTTGAGTGGTAATGGTACTTTGCATGGAAAAAAAAAAAGTTGCTAAATCAATCCCTAATAATTTTTAAAGTTACCACCTTTTCAAACTATGGAAAGGAAACCCAGACTAGTAATTCAGAATAATGGTTTTTTTCAAAGAGATTGTTTGAAAAAGAAAGTATTCTTGTGTGTAAAGAGTCACATTACTGCCCACTATAAGTTTTATTTACATATTTCTTTCTACACATATTGACTAAGCATCTGACAAAAATGACTTCTTACCTCTCATCATCTCAAAGAGCTTATAAACAATGAAAAGAGTAGCATTTATATATAAATGGTCACAAAATAAAACACATTATGTTGCACTCAAATAACAATTATAAAACCAACATATGTAGTAATAATTCAAATATAAAAATTAAAATATCACTGTCTGTTATAGTAGTTATAATAAAAATAATTATAGATACATAAATACAAGTAGAAATAATTAATGTAAGTTATTATTTTATGTGTTTTTTAATGGTCAAAGACATGTCTTTGATATCTTTGATCACTTAAAACACATTTAGAGTCATCATTTAAGTTCATTTAACAAATTTAAGTTTACTTAAAGACATCTCCTTATTCATTTACGTTTCATTTATTGTTGTTCATTATACTTTCTTGATGGCTTTGAGCATTTGGGTAAGGTTTATTATACTACAAATGCATTTGCTTTTATTGTTGCATAACAAAATTAGTGGTTTTGAACAGTACGCATCTGTTATACTGCAGTTTTTGTGGGTCAAGAGTCCATGCGTGAGTTACTTTGGTCCTCTTCTTTGGTCTCCCCAGGTTGAAATGAAGGTGGCAATTATTTCTTTCTGAAGCTTAGAGTTCTCTTCCCTGCTCATGTGGTTGTTGACTCCATTTTCTTGCTGGCTGATAGCTGAGGCCTACTCTTAAGTCTGAGAGGTTGCTCCCAGTTCTTTACTATATGTCACTCTCACAGGCTTTCTCAGAACATGGCCCCTTCCTTCTTCAAGGTCAACAGAGAAATCTCTTTCCAGCCACCTAAGAAATTATCAATGTAATGACTACCCCAATACTTTTGCCAAATTCAATTGATTTGATATGGACATATGCTTAGCTATTACATAGAGGAAGGGAATTATGTGAGGACATCACTCTTTGGATGTAATCTTGACTTCTGCTTACTGTGGTGGATGACATAATAATGTATTTTATCTCTCTTTTCTTTATAAAGATTCTGGTTTTGGTTTGTAAAAATCTCAGAAAGTAAAGATTGTAAAGTTTTGTAATTTACTTTCACTTTTAATCTAGCATTTGCTTTATTATTTATTATTATTTTTGACCTCCAAATGCTTTCATTATTAAACATCCTAATAGGTTTTATAGGTTTTGTGTTTGGTATGATGTTCAGAAAGCTTCATTTGCCACCAATGGATTATAGTCATCTGATACCTTACCTATAAACATAGTTTCCAGTATTATTGTTTCTTGATGTACTTGTATAAGATACAAATATATTGTTATCTAACATCCTATTGCTCTGAGATATGGAAAAAATTTCCAAATAGGATGTGTGCACACATGGACAAAAAAACTAAATAGATAACAAAATTTTACATTTAAACCATAATAATCATATTAAATGTAAATTGTTGAAGCCGTGCATAATAAAAGCAGAGATTACCAGGTTTGACTTTTTTTTTTAAAGCAAGAACGAACTATATATTGTCATCAAGGAATCCACGTTTCATATAAGGCCAATTTTTATATAAGCTTAAATATACAAGGAATGAAAACGATATATCATGCTAACACTAAACAAAACAAAATGAAATAACTATATTAATTTTTAGAAAACAAATAGATAAAGAAAATAATATTACCAGAGATAAAGAAGTTCATTTCATAATGAGTAAAGGGTCAACTCACCTACAGGACAAAGCAATAGTATATGTTTATGTATGTAATAACAGATTTTTAAAATACTTGAAATTAAGATTAAAGGAGAAATGAATAAATGTATAGTTCTAGTAAGATTTCAACATTCCTTCCTCAATAATGCATACAAGTAGAAATTCAACAAGACTATTGAAGATTTGACAAACACTAATAATTACCTTGACCTAATTGATATGCCTAGAAAATTTTACCCAACCAGACAAATCAATAGACACATTTTTTTCCACTGCACATAAAATATTTGCTAAAATAGACTGTATTCTATACAACAGAACAAATGTTAATAATTTTAATGGGTTTAAATCACACATAGAATGTGTTCTGGTGATAAAATAATTATATATTTCAAAAAATACAAACAGATACTCAAAATCCTCAAATATTTGAAAGCTGAAAAAACACACAGACGATTGATTTCAAGTATAACCAGCATAAACCTTTCTCCAGTGAAACTTGTAAGAGCTGTAAAAAAAGGAACCACCATTTGAAGTCTCTAGAAATGATCTTAGGGTAAACAGCAAGTGAATCTATACTCCAGAACATCTATGCCAATTCAGTAAGAAAGGCAAGAGTCTGGTATTTGAACCAAGGGTCTCTCTTTCACCCCTTGTAGCGCGGAGAGATAGAGACTGTATTTCAGTCAGCTGCAGCAATAACACAGTTAACACAGACAGAGGAATTTCTTCCAAGGAAGAGCAGAATGTGTTTCTCATCATGCCTACTGCGACATGTTGCTGAGGCTACTTCCCCATAAGTGTAGTTAAGAGATGAAGGATCCCTTTTCTTGTCCAATTTCCACTTGCATAACGCAAGTATTACTTTGAGTGTGGTATTACTTTGAGTGTGGTGCGCGGACAATACTGTGGCCCTGATCATTTTGCCGTTTTCACACTAGGAGAGGCAACTGAGATGACCCCAGGATCCTGACATCTGTCCAGTAATTTATTTACTCCGATAGTAACAGTGTCACTCAGAAAAAGAGTTTTCTATTGTCTCCGCCTCCACCTACAAAGCCATGGCTCAGAAATTTTGCCTGGGGAAGAAACAGACCATAAAACAGAGTGTTTATAACATCCTCCCAATAAACTGATCTCAGTTGAAACAGAATGAGGACATGAAGATTTTGGTGATCGGCAATTAGAGAGAGATTTAAGATATGAGATAAACTATAAGCACCCAGTTTTCTGGAAGAAAAAAAGAAAGCAAACAGGGAATAATACAGCTAGGAAGAGTCCTCCTAGAGTCAGAACGAAAAGAAAACATTGATCTCAGAAATTATGCTTTCAAAGAAGCCAGAATGTAAATGGAGTAGTGTGTAGAGGAATTTACTCATGAGGGTATTGCTGAAAATAATAGAGCAATGAGTTGTAATTTGTGAAGTATCATAACTAAGTGTGGTGAGGGAAAGAAGTTAGCCCTACCCAGACAACTGTCATTTCAGGATGACTCTGGGATGCTTCCCTTCTCAGAGGAAAAACATCAGGGTCTGAACATTGTAGATGGAAAAGTAGACTTTACTAGAATAATTCAGTTAGTAAGTATAAATATAAACAAGCAAAACAACAAGTCCCAAAGGGGTGGGTCAGCCCTGTGTTGCTACAATATATTATCTAAAATGGTTTTCAACAAAACGTTATCAGGCATGAAAAGAAACTGGAGGGTGTCCAGGTGCATGGCATCTTGAACAAAGAACTGGACAAAACACACAAACAAAGGAAGGAAGGAATTAAGGGTTTTATTGAAAATTAAATACATGCCACAGTGTGGGAGCAGGCTTGATCACAGGGGCTCAAAGGCCCTGTTACAGAATTTTTGAAACTTTACCCCCTAGCAGATTCCATTAGTTACTTGGGGTAGGCTGTATGTGAATGGAGAGGATGAAGTAAAGTTACAAAGTCATTTGCCGCCTATGCCCTGTGGAGAGGATATTTCCTGTCAGAGCTGAAGTGTAAATTGGCCTTATGTCCCCTGCCTCCAGATCCCATTTTCCTGCCGCACCAGGGAAACAAACATAAAAACAAAAAGCAAAACACAAAACAAAAAAACACAGGTAACATAAACAGCCTTAGAAAAACAGTATGTCAGATGTAAATATATATAAATTATATTTTATACACATGAACATTCTAAAGTAGTTATAATAAACAAAAGAAATGCAAAATGATCTACATAGACACATCACAATAAAAATGCTAAAAGTCAAAGACACACTACAAGTAAACAATCCAAAAATAAAATGTAAAAATAAATTCCGTTTTTAATAGCACCAAGAAGGTTAAAAAACTTATATGGACAAACTTAACAAAAGAAGTGCAGTACATACTCTTAAACCACAAAATGTTTTTCAGAGAAATTAAAAGAAAATCTAAGTAATTGGGAAAATCATACTGTGTGCATGCACTGGACAATTTAACCTGTTAAAATGTCAATACTCTTCAGACTAATCTACAAATGTAACATAATCACTACCAGAATCAATGATGTATTTATAGAAACTGACAAATTGATTTTACAGTTCATATGGAATTGTAAGGGTTTCAAATAGTGGAATTAGCTTGATAAAGACGAACAAAGTAGCAGGACTCACCCTTATCCATTTCAAAACTTACTACAAAGCAACAGTAAGCAAACCAATGTGATGCTGGCAAATGGACAGACATATAAATCAATAAAACAGAATTGAGAGTGTTTTTAAAAAGAAATGTTACATTCAAAAAATTGCAAAGTAATCAGGAGATATTTCAAACAATAAAAGCTACAACCTAAAATATATAATGGGTTGGGATGCAGCAAAAGAAATCCTGGGAGAGATGTTTATAGTGTTAAACAACCAGTAGGTTAGTGCAAAAGTTGTTCTTGTTAACACAAAACTGCAATTACTTTTGCACCAGTCTAATGTTTTAGAAAATTAGATAGTTTAAAAAATAAATCCAGTCTGTACCTTAGGAAACTAAATGAGCAAAAGACATAAAGTAAGCAGGAAAAAATACATATAATAATGAAGATAAGAGTAGGAATTAATAAAGCAAAACATAGGAGAAAATTATAAAAATAAAAAAATAAAGATCAAATGTTCACACAAATATCCTACACAATTGTTCATAATAACTTTAGTTGTAACAGCCAAAAACTACAAGAAAAAACAAACAAAGTTCTTCAACAGCTGACTGGATAATTTATGGTGTGCTCATTTAATTGAGGATTTTTCAGCAACAAAAAGGTACAAACAGTTGACAAACAAAAACAACATGAATGAATCTCTGAATAATTGTAGTGAGAAAAGCAACCAAATACCAATAATACAGACTGTGTGACTCCAGATGCAATTCTAAAAAAATAAAATGGAATCTATAGCAACAGAATGCAATAACCTGGCTCTGGACATTATGTAGGGCAGAATGCATTGCAAAGAGGCAAAAGGGATCCCTTTAAAATGATAACAATGTTCATTATCTTGATTGCGATAATAATTTCATGATTGTATCCATGTATCCATATGTCAATGCCTGTCAATTTGTACAATTTAAATATGTATGGTTTATAGTACATTACTTTGTTTTTATCTTTTAGAAAGAAGCTAGGTATTTGAAATCTAGTAAAGAAATAATATATATATGTGCGTGTATATATATATGTGTGTGTATATATATATATTTGTGCTATTTAAAATTACAGAACAAATGTAAGATTGTTTTTACTATAGTGTCCAACTATATCATAATGATTTTACTATGCTTGATGTTGTAATCGGAAATTATCTAGGGATACTTCCCTTCCTTATACCACCCTTTATGCAGTATCATCTGCCCAATGTTCAAAGTCGAATTAGCACATAAGTTGTCTTTTCTTAAACTGTTATCAATTTATACATTCAGTTGTAGCATGACCAGTATTCTTCACTGCTTTCTATAAATTTTTCCTCTATATACTTCCTTTTGGTATGATTTATAGGATAGATATCTCTTCCAGTTTAGTCACAATTGCACTATATTTTTTAATTAGTTACAGAATTACCTCTAATACTACAACAGCTCTTTTCTAGCAGTTTCCAATGTGTATTTTGAAGACAAGTGAGACCAACCAAGCAAGTGCCTGATTAAACTTGATGTTGAATTTTTACTTACTGCAATAAAATTTAAATTCTACATCTAATTTATACAACAGATAAAATAAACTCAGTTTGAATTTGAATTCCACAGACTACTTCAGATGTCCTATAACAGCAGTTTTGAGTATCTTAAATTAAGACCTTCTCTGGCTTATAACTGCAGGAGCCCTCAATACCTCAGTGCTCATTCATTACTCTCTGTGCCAAAAGAAGCAAAAGCAACTCACTAACAGTAGAAACATATTAATATCCTTTTAATTACCAGCATTTCCATTGGAAAAATAATTGCACTAAAGAAAATTGTTATTTTTATTTCACAGGGTATCAGAAGACATATTGTTCTTTTGAAACTGTACAATACCAAAAGATTGCAGCAAAAGCCTATTACAATAGCAGCAGGGTATAGACCTAATATTTTATAAAGCTTTTACTTAAGTTGTCAAAAAAAGAAAGAGCTTCATATAGATATCTATTATATTTGAAATTGGAGGAATAGCCAAAATATTAATTTTCACCAAAGTCAGCTTTATTATATCCTTTTAAACTATGACATTGAGGTGTACTTTCATTTTTAGTCTAGGAAAAATAAAGATTGCCACTTGCCAATGTGGTAGAGAGGACATTGTGTTATAATCATTAAAAAAAAGAAAAGGAAGGAAAAAAATAAAAGAAGAATTCAAGAGAATTGAGAACTGGGTTCTAGCCAACTGTTTTTGATTCAACTTTATACCTCATTTACCTATGTAAGTTGGCTTTTTGACTATCTTTTTACAATAACACAATGAGGACATTGTACTAGATGATTTTTATAATCCCTTTTGGCCCTCAATACTTATTGTCACAAAAAGCAGAGTTAAAACAATATTGCCCTTCTTGATGATGGTGTGGATCTGTTACATATAAATGGCTAAAAGTGTAGTTAAGAAAACAGTAAAACTTTTTTTCAGTACCTGTATTAGTTCTTTCTCACACTGCTATACATAACTGCCCAAGACTGGACAATTTATATTTAAGAAAACGAGATTAAATTGACTCACATTTCCACACGGCTGGGGAGACCTCAGAAAACTTGCAATTATGGCAGATGGGGAAGCAAACACATCCTACTTCCCACGGCAGCAGGAGAGAGAAGCACAAGCAAAGTGGGGAAAAGTCCTTTATAAAACCATTAGATCTCCCGAAAACTCACTCCCTATCATGAGAACAGCGTAGGGGAACCACCCCCACGATCTAATCACCTCCTATGAGGTCCTTCCCCCAGTATGTGGGGATTAACATTCGGATTACAATTCAATATGAGATTTTATGTGGGGACACAGCCAAACCATATCAGTACCCATCTTAGGTTTATTGTTTGGGAGCCTACAAATTAGATTGACAAAAGACAGATTATCAGGAGAAACATAAACAGTTTATTATGTTTAACACATTTCATATGGGAGAAACCTCAGTGATCAGCAATTCAAAGGAGTGGTTAGACGTTGGGCTTATATAACATCTTAGCAAAGAACAATAAATACGTAGACAAATGCGACAATAAAGAAAAAGGCTTTTAGGATTTCAAGGCACTATACCGTCAGGGGGTAAATATGTGTGGGAGAAACTAATGAAGCACTTGTATAGTCCATCTTCGTGCTTACTTTGTTTTTTATGGCCATAAAACTTCCCTAGGAGAGGGGATTTTACAGCAGTCACCATTTTTTGGAAGTTTTTTATTTTCGTCAAAGAAAGAAAGCTTTGGAAAGCTGCTTTCTGCATCTGTTAAATCTTATGTATTTCCAGTTCAAAATAATCTTATGCTTAATTGGCATATATGAGGATGGCATATTTTGATCCCCTACAAAATGTAATGTGCATCTACTTAACAATGTTGCAATCAGTTACTGCTGATCCACTGACCCAACTGTTTACTATGACCAAATAAATATTCCGAGTTGAGAAACCAAACCAATTTCTCTGAGATTGAATCTTCATCCTTAAAAAGGGTAGATACTATTTGAAGTAAGATCTGAACACTATTTTGGTAATAACATCTTCTAGGTTACTGTGATGTTTGTATTCATTTATTTACTTATTGTTGCAGCTTCTTTTTTTTATTATTGCTCACATGGCTTCTGATTGCTGTTTTTATACAAGAATACTTAATGCCAAGGCTTCTTTTGTGGCTTCAAAATGTCAGCATGTCACATTAATATTGTCCTCTAGTCTCTTGAAAATAGATATTTACATTTGTCTTGCTCTTTGTTTACTATTCCCCTGTGAGATTATTATGGTATGATATGTCTTTTTAATTTCATTCTTAGAAAAAATTCAGCAGAACAAGTCATTTTGCCCTGAAACAACCAACGTTCACTTGATTTTCAGAAAAGCTGACAGAAAATCTTAAATGAGACTCTCAGAGGCTGTATTTTGTATTGACAAAGAATAGAAGCCAGGCGGGGTGGCTCACGCCTGTAATCCCAGCACTTTGGGATGCCGAGGCGGGCAGATCACAAGGTCAGGAGATAGAGACCATCGTGTCTAACATGGTGAAACCCCGTCTCTACTAAAGATAGAAAAATTAGCCAGGCATGATGGCGGGCGCCTATAGTCCCAGGTACTGGGGAGACTGAGCAGGAGAATGGCATGGAGCTTGCAGTGAGCAGACATCGTGCCACTGCACTCCAGCCTGGGCGACAGAGCCAGACTCTGTCTCAAAAAAAAAAAAGAAAAAAAGAAAAAAGAAATAGTCAAAAAGTAGATGATCTTATTCTAAGACATGCAAATGAATTAGATTGCATGTTCTGATAGGTAGGTTGTGGCTATACTAAAAATTTAAAATATACAAAGCTTATGAAACTAGAATTATGCCTTTAAGTAAATAATATTTAATAGGTTTGTTTTCTTTAATATCTCATCCATCCTGTGTATGAAGTTTTCTTTTAAAACTATTTTATGCAAATTATAAGTATTTTATTTACTGTTATCTTCTGCATTATTGTGCTTATATTTTGGTTAGAAAGAATTTTGTTTCTGTTTTTTGTTTTGTTTTGTTTTGTTTTATTTTGTTTTTTTGAGACGGAGTCTTGCTTTGTCGCCCAGGCTGGAGTGCAGTGGCACCATCTCGGCTCACTGCAAGTTCCGCCTCCTGGGTTCACGCCATTCTCCTGCCTCAGCCTCCGAGTAGCTGGGACTACAGGCACACACTACCACGCCCGGCTAATTTTTTGTATTTTTAGTAGAGACGGGGTTTCACCGTGTTAGCCAGGATGGTTCGATCTTTCCTGACTCAGATCCACCCGCCCTCGGCCTCCCAAAGTGCTGGGATTATGCATGGAGCCACACATCGCAAGAATTTTGTTTCTAAATATGATTTTAAAATGTTCTTTCAGCTTTCACAGGCGCGCCTGCCTGTAATCCCAGCACTTGGGAGGCCGGTGACGGGCGGATCACGAGTGGGGTCAGGAGATCGGACTATCCTGGCTAACCCGTGAAACCTCCGGGCTCCTACTAAAAAATACAAAAAACTAGTCAGGGAAGCGCAGGTGGCAGGCTCTGTAGTCCCAGCTATTCGAGGCTGAGGCAGGAGAATGGCGTGAACCTGGGAGGGTATGGTGGAGGCTTGCAGTGAGCTGGAGATCCAGCCACCGCACTCCAGCCTAAGTGATAGAGCTGAGACTCCGCCTCCCCAAAAAAAAAAAAAAAAAAAAAAAGAAAGAAAAATGTTCCCTTTCTAAATGCTAGCATTTTATTCCAGCTTTTAATGAGTACAATTAAACAGGAAGTTCAGTAACTTATTAGAACTTATTAGTTCATTAAATTGAGCAATTATTTAGATCTTCTGCTTTGGAAAAATGTTTTAAAATGATTGGCAATTAGATGGAACATACCACATTTCTAGAATAGTAGATCTTAAATTTGGAACATATATCATTGTAGAAATCATAAAATTGTCATATTGGATAAGTTTTATGTTGTATGTGGTTGTTAGTTGCAATATTCCATTACTTCATTTTCAATACTAAAACAAAGTCTTTAGGGGCAGCTTATCTATGTTTTCACATTTTTTAAATGTTTGCAAGTGTTAAAAGTTAGTGTTTCTTTGCAGAGTTTTATATCTTTTTTACTAAAATCTTGAGTTAATCTCCCTTTTTTCTTTATTTTCTTTCTTTTTATTTATTTATTTTTTTTAACCATACTGGAATCTGAAAAGTCTATTTATTGTTGCCTCCACTCTCCTTTAACTAGCATTAGGAAAAGGTTCAGAAACTCACATTGGGTAGAAGATAAGCCATGTCCATTGAAATGATGCCAAACTTACCAAACTTATTTTTTTCTGTCAGAACATTTGAAGAAGTATGAATTATAGTGAGAATGAAATAAAGATCCAGAAATTAATCTTGCTCATCTTATGACAGAAGTTTGTGGTACTACTCTGATTTGGAGCTGGCAGGTAAATAATTAAATGGGCTGAGGGTCCAAATTTCAAAATTTTGGGTCAGTTTTCGGTGGGAGAGGGAATGAGTCCTTGCTGCTGATGATGTAGGGACTCAGGGCCAGGCAGCATCTGTGTTTTTGTTTGCTGTGATTTTGGTGTTCGTTTTTTATGTTTTTCCTTGGTTGGTTGTTTTGATAAGCAGAACAAGCCAGGACAGCAAATGAAATGGTACTTTGGTAGGTTAAAAACAGTTCTATCATGAAAATGCCCTGATCAAAGCTGTTTAAATGATGCCCAGATGCAGTGTCTAAATTTTATTCCAAGGAAGTAACTTTTAGCGGACTGTTTATAACTTTTTTCTCCAAATGTCATTTTTGCCCAAATGATCTTTCAAAGATCTTGAGGAGCTTCAATTGTGGTAAACTCTCCCAGACTTAGAGATACAGTTGTCTTTAGTTATACTGAACTGGAACGTTGCACATGGAGGAAAAAAAATAAATAAATCTGACTACTTTGGAATTGTATCCATATTCATCAAACATCTATATGTAAGTTGCACTACTTCTATTTGCCTTAGGTTCTTCAGCAGTAATGTAAAGATAATAATGGTATCAATCACATAGAGTTATTGGATCAATTAAATGAGAAATCATTGTAAATAATTTAGTGGACAAGTGTTATCACAACTGTTAATCAGTAGTTATTATTGTATGTTAGTAGTTAACTGTCATGTGCATCCATGTGAAGAGACCACTAAACAGGCTTTGTGTGAGCAACATGGCTGTTTATTTCACCTGGGTGCAGTCGGGCTGAGTCCAAAAAGAGAGTCGGTGAAGGGAGATAAGGGTGGGGCCGTTTTATAAGATTTGGGTAGGTAAAGGAAAATTACAGTCAAAGGGGGGTTGTTCTCTGGCGGGCAGGAGTAGGGGTCACAAGGTGCTCAGTCGGGGAGCTTTTTGAGCCAGGATGAGCCAGGAAAAGGAATTTCACAAGATAATATCATCGCTTAAGGCAAGGATCGACCATTTTCACTTCTTTTGTGGTGGAATGTCATCAGTTAAGGCGAGGCAGGGCATTTGCACTTCTTTTGCGATTCTTCAGTTACTTCAGGCCATCTGGGCATATACGGGCAAGTCACAGGGGATGCAATGACTTGGCTTGGGCTCAGAGGCCTGACATTAACATCCATAGTTATTGTATTAGCCATCACAGAGTAATGCACATCAGGCACTATGGTAGGTGTTAAGGATATTGTACTGAATAAAAAAACTTCTGCCCCCGCACAAATTCATAGACACTTGGGAGAGTAATTTGCAGCATTTCATGCAAAATATGCTTATGCAGAGGCTTGAAAGAAACATGAATATGTAATAGTTAATCCTACCTAATGAAAGAAGGCACAGATTTACAAAGAAAGTAATGTTTAACGTATATGTCGAAAGCATATAAAGCGAAGAGAAAATTAGGAGCAAAGTCATGAGAGTATTAGAGTATGTACTATATTGGGGGAATACTGAGTAATGTTGAGTTCAGAATGTAAATTTTCTGGAATTGAATCTGGGGAAGCTGATGGATTTATGATTAAGCCACAAGGAAATAATGAGCTATCAAAAATTTCTTAAATAATAATGAAAACATATTATTATTGTTAAAGACGCCAGTACTGGAATTTGTATACATACTTTATTTCTAATGCCTCAATAACTAAGTAACTTGAAATGCATTATCATTAATATTATACTTCCTCTATTTATAAGAAAAAGATAAGGGAAATTTGTCAGGAATTTTTTCTCAGTTATTTTATACAACCAGTTTTCTGGTTCAAAACTGAAAAGCTTCAAACAAAAGAGCTTCAAAAGGAGAGAACATTTACGATGCTCCTGATATTTTTTCTTAATCGTGTGAGGCTATGTGGAAAATGCTTATTTTCTTATTCTTTATAAAAGTATTTTGATTCCTATTTAAAAATATCTGAAGGTAACTATTTTCACTTCACTAAATAATGTCAAATAATCTCAAATGTGTTATTGATACTCATTTTCTTAAGTTCATGAAAAAGTCTGATCTTAAAAAGACTTTTAACTTGTGACTACATTGTTTTTAAGTACATTGTTAGTATTCATTTTAATTCAGAATTTCAGTTGTAAATTTCTCTTCTACCCTCTAACAATGTTTTTTGTTACCTGTACATGTTCCATGTGCCTATCTCATTTATCCCAACTGATCATGAAAGTCTCTTTGTTTGACTCAAGCACTATTCCCATATTTTTCCACAACACTTAGGTAACTTATGTTTATTCCCCTATATCTCATTGGACTTACTGTCTCTGGGTGATTTACATCCTGACAAGAATATAAAAGCTTTCTACTTTTTTCCTTTTGTATATGATGACAACCATAGATCATTTTTATTCATAGTTTTCTTTTGTACTCATACAGATAAGACTCAAATATACCTGTTAGATTTAATGATACACTTTTTATAGCACTAAGGATTCACTGAAAGTTATTCAGTGTATATAAATTTATTGTAGTTTCATCAACAAAAAATGAATCATAATTGATGGCTCTAAGCAAAATATTATTGAAAGAAAAATTTAAAATGTTTATTAGCACACATTGGTATGTAAATAACCTATTATCTCAACCTGTAAGAAATACTTTGATTTGTATTCAAATAGTCTAAAATATAAACACTTTGGCTGAAAAAAAAATAAGATATTCTAACCTTCTGCCCTTGAGATTTTGATGCTCACAAAGAAGTCTGTAAATAAATACATACTTATATTTTTATTATTTAAAATTCTAACATTTGTGTTCATACCATAATTTTTTACTAGTTCCAGTGCCATACATTTAAAGCTTATTTGAATTTGGAGATAAATTTCATCTATATTTGATTTTTTTTTAATTTGTTGATACTTTTTCTCTTTTCATGTTCTTCACTCTGGAGATTTATTTTGGAGATTAAGTTTAAATAAAGCTATTTGTCAGCACTATAAACAAAAATCATCTTGCTTCATTTAACTAAGCCTTACATTGTTTTCTGTTTGTGAATCTCAAATTTTGTGTTTTTGTCCTGTGTAATACTCATAGGACAATTTTTATGATTTGGAGATTTCCTCTAACCCTTTATTAGACTTGATACTGAAGGTTAATAAATGCGTGCATACTAGCAATTGGCCCTCTGGATGCTATCTCTATTTTTCTAACTTGTGAAATATTCTTTAAATTAAGAAATATTTTAAGAATGTTTTAAGAATATTTTTATTATGGAGCATACATTTAAAATATTTATGAAATTGTGAGTAAAATTTGATCAAGTTTTTCTCATATTTTATTCGTAATAGTCACTATATTGACTGTAGATTAAAATACTTTTAATAGTCATCAGTTAAAATTTCACAGAACTATGATTTGAAATAAATAAAAGTGTAACTTCAGAAGCCAATAATCATGCAATGTCCATTTACAATATGTTCTCTGTATTTCTTAAAATATTCATAAATATTTTCTACCAAATATTATTTTTAGGATGCCATGAATACTTTTAAAATACCAGCACCTTATTGTCCCTTACCTGGTATTCCATACCAATACAATATGATCTCCATTATAATGACCTACTTTACGAAGATTAAATGCTTTTGCAATTCAAACACAGTAAAATTGGCTTAAAGCAAAATCAAACACTAGTTTGCTGGTTCAGAATTTAAATAGTGGAATGAGAAATCTCTCTTATATTGCTATTGTGCACTGGTCAGCTAAGAAGTAATTGCTTTTTATAAGGCAAATTTGCTTTTACTTTTCTAAGGTAATGAAATGAACCTGAAACATTTCCTTTGAAATCAAAGTCACTATCCCTGAAATGTCACCAGACAAATTCCATCATATAGTTTCAGCAAACACATAATGAGAAAGTTTGGCCTGGAGTTGATTGACAGAATTCTATTAGAGAGCCTTCTCACACATTCATCTATAATTATCTATGGTGTAAATCAATACTGACTTGATTTCTTCATATTTGTGTGCCTGTAGCATGGAGGGAAAACCAAACCATATGTGTTTCTAAGAGAAATAAATAATGCAGAAGTGTACCGGTATGTTAAGATACCCAGAAGTAGATTCCTGACCTGCTTGTGATATAATACAAAATAGAAAATGATCCAGTATGTCAGCTGGCAAGGAAAGCCCTTAGCAATAAATATACATATAATTGTTAAATGTGTAAAGAAGGTCAATTTTTTACATCGTCCACTTATCTATAAATGCCAAAAACAGAAGTTTACTTGTAAATAAAATATGGCTGCTCATATTGGTTAAAAGCAAACTGTAATAGATAAAATAACTATCAGAAAGTTCCATATGTACTTGAGTCTGTAAATTAGAGTTCACAGAGATATTGAGTGGGGATATGATGATAGGTAATGTGAATTTAGTCATAACAGAATAAAAAGTAGGATTGAATATTTCTAGAATGAATAAAAGATACAGGGAAGTAGTAAATGTTATATATATTCTGTATTCAAACATTCCTATGAAGTGATAGCTAGGTAAAAACCAATTTTGTTCTTTTCTAAAAAGCACATACACTTTATGATAGTTTTATTGCATAGATTTTTCAAAATAGAAACATCATAGTGATGTTTTAATCAACAGCTTTTCAGTATATGGTTTTGAAATAACTTCTTTACTTGAGAAGAAGTATATAATTATTTTATGGGCTTGTATGGAATTTTTTCCTGGTTTTTTGCAATGCCCCCATCTTAGTGAGCTGATTTGGAAAAGCATGATATTATCAAGTATCAAAGTAATCTAAGTAATCTATCAATGGCATACTATCAATCAGTATACTTGAAAAGACAGTATAAAAGCACATGACATCAGGCAATGGAAACTCTTTAGCTTATGTAAAACCATTACTTGAGTCACATTTTATACTGTTATTCAATTTGCCATTACCTCACATTATATAATACTAAAGCCACACGCTAATGTAGACATCCCTGGGGTACTTCATTGGCTGCTGGGATTCAAGCTCTGTATATACATCACATATACTTTTGTTTAACGCCAGGACTCATTTAGTATTTAGAAAGTTCTATTTTATTATTTTAATTCATATCTTGATATATAAATTATTACCAATGTTTTCTTCTCAGGAGGACTTCATAGAGGTTAATTGATCTTCACTGAGCCTTTTATACACTGAAAACATACTTCTTTCTCATTCTCCCTAATGTGATGTTTATAAGCACATGATTTATTGGCTATAAACAGGTGATATCAACAATTACACCTTGAGCTCTAAATGTATATATCAGTGGTAGAAATAATACATCCCAATGAAAGATCGCTTTTTTTGATAACTGCTCATTATAGAAATTTATGCAAAATACGTATGTACCTAATTTGCTCTTTTTTATCACCAGTTTATTCTTCAACAAGTGCAAGTGTATTGAATAAGCACTGTGGTGTGAAGAAGAGAGCCCTGAAGGAATAGTTAACATAGGAAACATAGAGCATGGCATTACTGAAAAGCGTGTTGTGATACTGACCCCACTCAGTTTATTTGTATTTAAAAAAATAGTGACATTAGCAATAGTCTCTGTTCAACTTTCTTGTACTGTGTTATTGGTCATCAGCCAACACCAAAAAACTGCTAGATATAATTGGGGTTGTCTGTGGCTAAGCCAACATTAAAAAAAAAAAGAAAAGAAAAGAAAGAAAAGATAAAAAGAAAACCTATGGCATGGCCCGCACGCGATCTGTGCAGAAATTTAAAGAACTGACTTTCAGATAATTGTTTAGCCTAAAAGAGGTGAACAAATTGCACTCTAAAAAGCAATGAAAATATCTACTGTTTAAGTAATTTCTGTTGTTTATATAGATGTATATAAAATTATAACACCAACTGTTTCAGAACTTGAAGTACCTAAAAGTATAAAGGTTTTTATTCTAAATATAATAAGAACATTTATAGATAATAAGGCGCTAAATACTAGTGTGTTAAATAAAATTAGATGTTTTCCTTTGAGAAAAAAACTAGGCTATTTTTAGACAGTTCAAATTTTTTTTTTTTTTCAAGTCAATTGCATTATTTAGCTGCCTGACTCCTGTTTTAACAAGGGATACTCATTCAGCATGTTGAATGCTTTCTTTAAAAGGTCATTTTGTGTTGAATATAAAAGTGTCTCCTATATATACTCAAGTCATTGTTGAAAGTAATAACCTCATTTAAAACACTTGAGTATCAATTTTATTTCCAAATGAGATCAGTCAGTAATATTGTCCAATGTGTTGATCTTAATTCTTCTTTACCAAGTTGATATTTAAAAGAAAAAGGTGGTTAGACTACTTGCATGTAAGACAGCTAAAGTAAAATTCAGTTTAATTCTAATTCTAATCTCCAATCCATTGCACCACGCTTTCAGTGTATAAAAGGCTCTGTGAAGATCAATTAACCAGTATGAAGTTCTCAAGCAATAGAAAGGGCTGGATTGACGCAAAAAGGAAAGATTGCATTAGCCTAAAAGACATCCTAGAGTAAAAAATTAGATTTCCACAATCTAGGAGCACTTTTCATCATCTTCACTGGGTGCCCTCTTTTTGGAAGGTTGAGTTTTTAATAATTATATTTATGTCACATTCCATTTTGCCTCTAAGTCAAGATGTTCAGAATTATTATTTAAGAAGGTTAAGTATTATAAACCCTGGAGCCTTTTTTAGCCGAATTGAGCTTGATATTTATGCAGATCTTAAAATTTGTATTTTGATCCTTTGCTAAGGGAATAAAACAATCTTTCATATTTGAAATAGAAAAAAAATGACAGCTACAACATACAGACTGCTTCATAATAAAGGCTATCAAAATTTATCAAAAATATTTATCCACTTGGGTATTTATGAACACATACTACTAATATATGTCTAGAATAAATACCTTTACTATAAAGTTATTAATATACAAATATATTATTAATACAGAAATATATAAGTAGTATGTGTTCATAAATACGCTGAAAGCATGGTGCAATGGATTGAGGATTATAATTAGAATTAAACTGAATTTTATTTTAGCTTTCTTCCATGTTACAAAAAAACAAACATATAAATAAAATAATAATAAGCTGAAAATTCCAAAATCATTGTCCAACCCCAAAATATAGCATAACAGATACTACACTTCTATAATATTCGCTACATATTATGACCACGTAGACTTTAATCTCTTCTTAATAAACAATAAATTCATAACATTATTTTTATAGATAGTATAGTCAATCCTTCTATGAGAATGGTGGCCAAAATTTACTGTTTATGTTTGATGGCTTTTGAAAATCACCATCACGTTATTGATTACATCAAGTAAATATTTAGAACTGTTGTGAACTTTGGGAAGTTTCTTTCATATATTAGCTAGAAGATATCAGAGTATTTTCAACTTATTTTTTCCAGTAATTAAGTTTTAAAACAATTTTAATTGTTAATAACTGTTAGGATATGGCTTCGGATCCAGACCCCAAGAGGGTTCCTGGATCTCGCGCAAGAGAGAATTCAGAGTGTGTCCGCGGTGCGAAGTAAAAGCAAGTTTATTAAGAAAGTAAAGTGGTGAAAGGACAGCTACTCCACAGACAGAGTGGGACTTTCCCGAAAGTAAGAGGAGGAACGCATCCACCCTAGGTACAATGCTTGTGTATTTGGGAAGGTATGCTGTGCTACAAGAGTATGTGAAAAAGGATTAATTTTTTAAATTACTATATTTTGCGAGAATAGATATTATATCTTGAAAGCAAAATTGAGAATGCCTTTGTTCTCCAGATATCAGGATATCTGGACTCTTCCAAGTCTGGGTCTGTTTAGTTAACACTATTAATTTGTTCCCTTAACTATAAACATCTGGAAGCTAGGAATGCCTAACTTTCTGATGATGCAGCCCAGCAAATCTCAGCCTCATTTTCCTAGCTCTCACTCAAAATGGAGTCGCTCTGGTTCGAAGGCCTCTTACATAACCGTCACTCATATTCCATCACTATTCTGAAGGGTTTGGAATAGTGGACAGAAATATCATTTCTAAAAGATTTTCTTACACTGAGATGCCTTGCAATAATTTAGACACAGACTGGACAGAAGGTCACCAAATATCATTTACTCTTTCTGAGGTAAATGTATTTCCAATGCAAATATTCTTCTTAAGTCCCTGTTTCCAGCAGCCCCGTCCACATGACTCAATAGGAGAAGATATGTGTGATGAAAAGAAAGTCACAGAAGAAAAAATAAGCAGCTTTAACCAATTGAACTAAACTATTCTAGTTTTGCAAATTTTATAAACATGTATGTTCATATGATAACATATCCAGAGCATCTTTGAGGGATTTGGATGGTTCACACATGTCAGGGACCCAGAGACAAGTTCCACCAGTTCCATGGTAAATCTGCCTCTGCCAAAGACCTCTTTCTCAAAATGCTAAATATGACTCATGTGGTATACTACAGCATTAGACATTAGGCTAGGAGGGAAGGGAGGGCTTTTCTGAAAGTCTGAGCAATTTCAAATTGGACTGCTTAGATTCAAATCTGACTAAACTGTAAATAAGAAGAAAAATTCAATACATTTTCTACTCCAAGCAGTGGATGCAAAAAAGATCAGCTTTAGACATTTTCATAGTTCATCCCTTCTACAAAAAAGAATAATAGTTAACAATAAGATACAAAAATGAATAACTTATTACAGAAAAAAATCTATTAACTTTACATAGTAATGCAAGGGAACCAGTGTCAAAAAATATCCACATTAAATGATATTATCCAATTATATAGTTCCTAACCTCAATAAGAATATAAAGAAAGTGAGTTTGAAGAATAATAATGGGATAATAGAATTGAATGAGAAACAGGAGTATATGTCAAATAAAACAAAAATATAGAAAAACAGTGTTTCTCAGACCTATAAGAATAAAGAAAGTCATTCTGCCAAAAAGAAACATGTACTTGTGTATTCATTGCACCACTATTCACAGTGGCAAAGGTATGGATTTAACTTAGGTGTCCATCAATGATAAGCTGGATAAAGAAAATGTGCTACATATACACCATGGATTATTGTGAGTCCATAAAAACTAAAAACATAATTTTCTTTGCAGCAACATGGGTTCAGCTGGAGGCCGTTATCCTAGATGAACTAATACGGGGACAAAAACCTAATAGCACATGTTCTCACTTATGTCGGAGTTAAGCATTGGATACTCATTATATGAAGATGGCAACAGTAGAAACTGGGGACTATTTGAGAGGGAAGGGTGGTAGAGAGGCAAGGGCTGAAAAACTATTAGGTACTAGGCTAAGTACCTGGCTGATAGAATCACTCATATCCCAAAGCTTAGCATCAAACAATGTACCCAGGTAACACACCTGCACATAGGTACTCCCCAAATCTACTTTTTTTAAAAGAAAAACTGATAACGTAAGAGAAAAAAAAAACAAACACATCAGGAAATTTTATTCAAAATGTAAAACATAGTAAACAATGGGAGAATTTGAAAAATTGATGGAGTATTAGAAAAAATAATACATATGGCAGTTATATGCCATAAAAGTCATAATATCATAATACCAAATGGAAAATTATCAAAATATTGGTGCTGTATACTTTATATGATTAACATATTTAATATAAACTATTGACTGCTCAACAGTTAACCAATTTTAGGATCACCCTGTATACATAGTATAAAAGAAGATCTATGGTAACATGCTGAAATGCAGAGTTTACAATATCTAAAAATCCAAAATAGAGAACAAAATTTAGGGGTAAAGGAAAGGCAGGGGTGATAGAGTAAAATATAATGAATATTTGATTATAATGTAGATTAACAAATACTGAAAAAATCTGATGAAACAGTAACAGATGTTGAAATGTATTATTTAAAGGTGCAAAGTAACTCAGATCAGAACCAAAAATAGCTAGTAATTATATTTGCAAAAGAGGTGGGAAAAGAAATAAAAAATAGTTGAAAGGGTGGGTAGGAAAGAATAGAGCCCAAGATATTTATGTTTACATTGCAAGTTTTATTTCACACTTCTAGAATTTTTAACCATGAGGACTTATCACTTCGACAAATAATTGTGCATGCAGTGTGTATATCAACTTAAAAAAATACAATGCTTAAGTATTGTTAGCAAAAAAGTAGACAATTATCAAAAATCCACCCTGCATCTAGTTCCTAAAAGTGTTTGAAAATAAACATCAGTTTCAAATTTTTAATAGAACAAAAATGGTTAATGGACAGCTTTTTAAAATAACAGTTTTTTTTAAAGAACACCTAAGTAGGGTATGAAATATAGGTTATGAATATAGTATAAAATGGCATTACCTACATTTTACTTTGAACTTCATTATTTGAGATATCTCATAACACTTCATGAATAATTTTTTTTTTCTAAGAATATAATCAGCTGTAAAATCAAACTGGTCATTATTTCAAAGGAACATAGACTCATACATATAACCTGTTTGTTGACGGTGGTTTGATGTGATGCTGAATTCCTTACTTAAAGCCAAATCTAATGCTTAAAGCCAGTATATAAGATTCTCTATCTGTGGATGCTTTGCAAATATGATTGATGCTTATGACTTTAGAATTCTGTTTAGAAATTTATATAATACATGAATTTGATAAATTACACTCAAAGTGTCCCATAAATAAACCGTATTTCTGAGATACTCATTTTCATTTGTATACACTGCTGTGTGTGTTAAAATAACCACATATACTTTAAAAATATTTTTTTCATAATTTTAGTAATGTGTTTTGATAGGATTAGGATCAATTGTGAGTAACAAAGACAGAAAACAGCAGCAACTTAAATAATGATAGACATGTATTTAGCTGTTATGTTAAAATCCAGTTGAGACTTCCATTTATAGTTATTACCCAGTTGCTGATAACTGGAAAAAGCCTCACATTATGAAAAAAATTAGCAAGCTGTATTAAAAAAATATATTTTTGGAAGTGTTATGATAAATCAGGCATTCAAAACTTAAGAAATCAAACTCTCACAGGGAATGGAAGAAGTTGAGATGGCTAACCCCCCAAAAATGAGTAGCCACTTTTTTTTTTTTTGAGACAGAGTCTCCCTCAGTCGCCCAGGCTGGAGTGCAGTGGCACGATCTCTCGGCTCACTGCAAGCTCCGCCTCCTGAGTTCTCGCCATTCTTCTGCCTCAGCCTCCCGAGTAGCTGGGACTACAGGCGCCCGCCACTACGCCCGGCTAATTTTGTTTTTTTTTTTTTTTTTTGTATTTTTAGTAGAGACGGGGTTTCACCGTGTCGGCCTGGATGGTCTCGATCTCCTGACCTCGTGATCCACCCGTCTCGGCCTCCCAAAGTGCTGGGATTACAGGCGTGAGCCACCGCGCCCGGCCGCTGCTACTATTTTTTTTTTTTTTTTTTTTCCTTCTGAGCCATTTGCTAAGTGAGCATATAAACCATGAAATCCAAACAGAAAGTAATACATAAAAATTTGAGGCAGTATGACTGGGCTGGACAGACAAATATTGGTGTTCGTTTTAAGTACTTGGAAATTGTCTAGTTATCTTCATTTTACAAATTGACACGGTGGCCAAAGAATATACTCTTCACGTTTTTAATCATGGCATAATAGCTGAGGTTTGCCTTATGAGGAATAAAATTTTGCACATATATAATTGTTCTTTGAGCATCTGACAAATTATTATTTCCTTAGTTCATATATCTCAGTCATGTCAACCTTTTAAATTGTATTGTTCATGATTTACATACATATTGTTTTCCCTCTATATTTTCTAATATGAGGCATTTTAATTACTTTGACTATAATTGTAGATTTCGGTAGATTTACCTTTAATTTTGTCAATTTTGTCTTCATATATGTTGAGGATTTTGTATGCTTATAGATTTCAATGTATGTATTTTTGTCATATTGACTCACCACTATATAATTACAAAATGTTCCAATTTTTGTCTAGCAATAACACCTGCCTGCAAATCTATGTTGTCAATATTACTATAACCATCCCAATTTTTTTTTTCTTTTTGGTTTTGTTTGTTTGTTTGTTTTTATTGAGACGGAGTCTCACTCTGTCGCCCAGGCTGGAGTGCAGTGACGCGATCTTGGCTCACTGCAAGCTCCGCCTCCCGGGTTCACGCCATTCTCCTGCCTCAGCCTCCCGAGTAGCTGGGACTACAGGCGCCCGCCACCACGCCTGGCTAATTTTTTGTATTTTTAGTAGAGACAGGGTTTCGCCTTGTTAACCAGGATGGTCTCCATCTCCTGACCTCGTGATCCGCCCGCCTCGGCCTCCCAAAGTGCTGGGATTACAGGCATAAGCCACTGCGCCTGGCCTGTGTACCATTCAATCATTCAATCTTTCTTCTATCTTAATTTTAAATTAAGCCTCTTATAAACAGAATGCACTGGATTTTGGTACTTGTGTCTTATCAAAAAACCTTAGTTTTCTGGTTGCATTTTAAAATTTTATATATATTAAATATAATTACTTATTTATCTGGGTTGATAAGTCCACTCTCTTTGTTTTTGCTTCATATCTTCTATTTTAAAAAATAAATAAATAAATAAAGATGAGGTCTTCTTCTGTTGCCCAGGCTGGAATGCAGTGGCATGATCATAGCTGTGTAACCTCAAACTCCTGGGCTCAAGTAATCCTCTTGCCTTAGCCTCTGAAGTAGCTAGGACTGAAGGCATGGGCCACCATACTCTGCTCTGCTAATATTTTGTATTTTTTAGTAGAAACAGGGTTTCACTATGTTGCACATGCTGGGATGGAATTCCTGGCCTCAAGCAATTTTCCTGACTTGACCTCCCACAGCACTGGGCCTACAGGTGTGAACCACTGTGCCTAGCCCTTCTGACTTTTTAAGTGCCTTTCTTACCTTTTTCAGTCTTTTTTTTTTAAATAATTGAATAATGCATTATTTATAATTTCTTTATTAAGTGTATATTCTTTTCTTTTTGATGTTCACTCTAGAAATTACAAGATGGATACTAAACTCATAATAGTCTAATATAAATTATAACACTTTCACACACACCCTAATAAATTGCTTAAAACCTAATAAAATAAGTATGATAAGGAGCTCAAGAAAGATACCTCCAAAGGAGAAAAAATAAGACTTACAATGAATTCACACACACAAAAAAAAGCCGTAAGAAAATAATAAGATATCTTTAAAATACTAAAAGAAAATGTAAAATGCCAATCGAGAATTTAGCACTTTGGGAGGCTGAAACGGGCAGATCATTTGACGTCAGGAGTATGAGACCAGTCTGGCCAACATGGTGAAACCGTATCTCTACTAAAAACACACAAATTAGCCAGGTGTGCTGGTGAGGGCCTGTAAGTACAGCTACTTGGGAGGCCGAGACAGGAGAATCACTTGAACCCAGGAGGTGGAGGCTGCAGTGAGCTGAGATCGTGCCACTGCACTTCAGTCTGGGCAACAGAGTGGAGTGAGACTCTGTCTCAAGAAAATAATAATAATAATAATTTTATATCCTGTTAAGCATTCTTTAAAATTGAAGGCAAATTTTGTTTTGTTTTGTTTTGTTTTGTTTTGTTTTGAGAGGAAGTCTTGCTCAGTCTCCAAGCTGCAGTGCAGTGGCACGATCTGGGGTCACTGCAACCTGTGCCTCCTGGGTTCAAGTGATTATCCTGCCTCAGCCTCCCCAGTTGCTGGGACTACAGGCGTGCACCACCACACCCAGCTAATTTTTGTATTTTTAGTAGAGATAGGGCTTTACCATGTTGGCCAGGATACGATAAAAAAACACACACACACACGCACACACAAACACCGACACCAACTTATAAAGTAATAGTAAATTATATTAGCCCCTTGTCAAATATATGGTTTGCAAATATTCTCTCCCAATCCATTGGCTGCCTTTTATTTTGTTATTTTTCATTTGCAGTGCAGAAATAAGCTTTTTACTTTGATGTAGTCCCATATGTTTATTTTTGCTTTTGTTGTTTGAATGATATCACAAAATTCATTGTCAAGAACAACGTAAAGAAGCTTTTCCCCTGTGTTTTCTTTTTAAGAGTTGATTCATAGGGTACATGTGTAGGTTTGTTACGTGGATATATTGCATATTGTGGGATTTGGACTTCTAGTGTACCCATCACCAAAATAATGAATACTGGACCCAATAGGTACTTTTTCAACATTCACTCCTCTTTAACCCCCACACTCTTCTGTAGTCCCCAGTGTCTATTATTTTTCTCTATTTGTCCATGTGTATGCATTGTTTAGCTCCCACTTATAAGTGAGAACGTGCAGGGTTTTTTTTGTTTGTTTGTTTCTCCATTTTTCACTTAGACTGACGACATCTAGTTGCACTCATGTTATTGAAATAAACATGATTTCATTATTTTCTGTGGCTACAGAGTAGTTCATGGCATATATATTCCACATTTTGTTTATGCAATCATCCATTGATGGACACTTAGATTTCGTGACTTTGCTATTGTGAATAGTACTGCTATAAACACATGAGTGCAGATGTCTTTTTGATATAATGATTTCTTTTCTTTTGGGAAGATATCCAGGAGTGGGGTTGTTGTATCAAATGATAGTTCCATTTTTAGTTCCTTGAGAAATTCTCATACTATTTTCCATTGAGATTGTCCTGATTTACATTTCCACCAACAGTGAACAGTGTATAAGAACTATTTTTTCTATTCATCCTTGACAAAATCTTTGTTTTTTGACTTTTTGGTAATAGCCATTGTGACTGGTGTGAGATAGTATCTCATTATGGTTTTGATTTGAATATCTCTTGATCAGTAATGTTCAGCATTTTTTCATTTTTGTAGGCTACTTTTATGTCTTCCTTTGAGATACGTCTGTCCATGCCCTTTGCCAACTTTTTAATTGGGTTATCTTTTTTTTTTTTTCTTGATGGGTTGTTTGAGTTCCTTTTAGATTCTTGATATTAGTCCTTTGTCTGATGCATAGTTTCCAACTATTTTCTCCCATTCAGTAGGTTGTCTGTTTATTTTTCTGATTATTTATTTTGCTGTGCAGAGGCTTTTTAGTTTAAATCCCATTTGTCTCTTTTGCTTTTTATTGCATTTGTTTTTGTGGTCGTAGTAATACATTTCTTATTTTTGGTCTTATATTTAGGTATTTCACCCATTTTGATTTGGCTTTGTGAGATACAGGTCCAATTTTCTTCTTTTGCATGTGGATATCCATTTTTTCCCAGTATTATGTGTTAAAGAGACTATCTTTCCCATTTTATCTTCTTGGTTCCCTTGTTGAAAATTAGTTTGCCATATATGTTCAAAATTATTTCTGGGTTCTCTATTCTGTTCCATTGCTCTTTATGTCTGTTTTATGCCAGTAATATTATTTTGATTACTATAACTTTATAATATAATTTGAAATCAGGGAAGTATAATGCTTTGTTTTTCCTGTTTTGGCTATTTTGGGTCTTTTGTGGTTCTACATAAATTTTAGAATTATTATTTTAAAATTTTCTGGGAAGAATGCCATTGGTTCAGTGGCTCATGCCTGCACCCATGTACTTTGGTAGGCTGAGGAAGGAGAACTGCTTGAGCCCAGCAGTTGAAGACCAGTCTGGGGAACAGAGTGTGAGATTCCATTACTTAATTTAAAAAAAGAAAAAAAAAATAGCTGGGTGTGGTGGTGCTCACCTGTAGTGCTAGTTACTCAGGAAGCTGTTAGGAGGATCACTTGAGCCCAGGAGTTTGAGGCTTCAGTGAGCTACAATTGCAGCTCTACGACAGCCTGGGTGACAGAGTGAGACCCCATCTCAAAAAAAAAAAAGAAAGAAAGAAAGCAAAGAAAAAAATGCCAGTGGCCAGTGGAATTTTTGGAATTTTGATACAGATTGCATTGAATTTGTATATTGCTTTGTGTAATACAGACAATTTGACAATATAATAATAATAATTATTATTATTATTATTTTGAGACAGGCTTTCTATTGCCCGGGCTGGAGCGCAGTAACATTATCATGGGTAACTACAGCTGGATTCAAGTAATCCTTCCACCTCAGCCTCCCAAGTTTTCAGTGTACAGATATTTTACCTCCTTAGGTAAATTTCTTCCCGAGTATTATATTAGTTTTGATATTATTGTAAATAAGATTTCCTTGATTTAGTTTTGGAAAGGTTGTTATTGTTGTATAGAAATTCAATTAATTTTTGTAGGTTGATTTTGTATTCTGCAACTGTGTTGAATTTATTTATCAATTCTAGTAGTTTCGTGAGATTAATCTTCGAAATATAGAAATAACTCACATAGGCCGGGCGCGGCGGCTCAAGCCTGTAATCCCTGCCCTTTGGGAGGCCGAGACGGGCAGATCACGAGGTCAGGAGATCGAGACCATCCTGGCTAACACAGTGAAACCCCGTCTGTACTAAAAAGTACAAAAAACTAGCCGGGTGTGGTGGCCGGCGCCTGTAATCCCAGCTACTCGGGAGGCTGAGGCAGGAGAATGGCGTGAACCCGGGAGGCGGAGCTTGCAGTGAGCTGAGATCCGGCCACTGCACTCCAGCCTGGGCGACAGAGCGAGACTCTGTCTCAAAAAAAAAAAAAAAAGAAAAAAAGAAATAACTCACATAATTCAGTAGCATAAAAACAAGTAATTCAATTTTTTAAAATGGAAAAACTCCCTGACGTTTCTCAAAAGAGGACATACGAATAGCCAATAGATATATAAATTAATCCAAGCAAAGAATTTTTGAGTAATATGACGAAAGTGCTGGCAACCTAAGCAAAATTTAACACATGGGATGACATCAACTAAAAAAGTTCTGCACAGCAAAGGAAACAATCAACAAAGTAAAGCTATAACCCACAAATGAAATAAAATATTATCAAACTACTCTTCTGACAAGAGATTATTAACCAGAATGTGTAAGGAGCTGCTCAATCAACTCAACAGGAAAGAAGAAACAAATAATCTAATTAAAAATTGAACAAAATATATAGACATTTCTCAAAAGAAGACATACATGTGACAAATATATGAGAAAATGCTCAATATCACTAATCATCAGATCAGTGCAAACCAAAACTACAATGAGATCTCATCTCACACCAGTTAAAATTGCTTTAATTCAAAAGACAGGCAATAATAAATGCTGGTGAGGATGTGGAGAAAGGGGAAAATTCATAGAGTATTGGTGGGAATGTAAGTTATTACAAGTATAGATATGACTCAGAAATACAAAAATAGAATTACCATATGATCCAGTAATCTCACTGATGTGTACATATCAAAAAAAAAAAAGGAAATCAGTATGTTGAGGAGGGATCTGCCCATCCACGTTTATTGCAATACTATTTATGAGAGCCAAATGTCTATCAAGAGATGAATGAATTTAAAAATGTGATATATATTGCACAATAGAATACCATTGAGACATTAAAAAAAATGAAATTCTGTCATCTGTAACAACATGGATGAAACTCAAAGACACTGCGTTAAGCGAAGTAAGCCCAGCACAGAAAAACAAATATCTCATTTTCTCACTGTCTGGAAGCTAATAAAAATAAAAATAAGTAAAACTAAACCATGAAGACAAATAATAAATGATAGCTACCAGTGACTGGGAAGAGTAGTGAGGATGGGCAAAAATATATGCATACACAGAATAAGATCTAGTGGTTGGTAGCACAATTGAGCGATAGTATTTAGGAGTAGTTTATTGTATCCTTTAAAAATCACTAAAAGAGTGAATTTGAAATGTTCTAAACACAGTGAAATGACAAATGTTTGAGGTGCTGGATATCCCAATAACCCTTAATTGACTATTACATATTATATATTTGTATCAAAATATCACATTTCCCATAAACATGTATAACAATTATATATCCATAATAATTAAAAATTAAAATTTTTTTTTTAAAAAGACACTAATCATGACAGAAATACAAATTAGAACCACAATAAGATCTCACCACACACATGTTAGGGTGGCTGTTATCAAAAAGAGAAGATATAGCACGTGTTGACAAGAGTGTGGAGAAAAGGAAACACTTGTACACTGTTGCTGGGAAGGTAGATTGGTGCAGCTCTTGCGGAAATCTATATGGAAGTTTCTAAACAACCTAAAAGTAAAACTACCATATGATCCAGCAATCCCTGCATAGGTTTACACCCAAAGGAATTAAAATTATCACCATATAAAAATATCTGCACTCCATGTTAATTGCAGCACTGTTAATAACAGCTAAGATATGGAAACAAATGTGTTTGTTAATGAATGAATGAATGAAGAACTGTGATAACTGACATAGATAGATAAAGATATATTTTCACAGAAATAGCCTAAACACCAAGAACATTGCCTGGTACATAGAAGATAGTGAATAAAAACATTTGTAGAAACACCAAACAATTTTAATCTCACTCTGAGAAAAGTATTATAATAAATTTCAATTTATTTTTAAAATTACATTAAATGAGAAATGATCCCAGCAATGCTGTGTTCTCTTCGTTAACAAACTAAATAAAATAAATATCAATTGTAATAAGTTCAACCTAAATAGTGGATTTAACTAAATCTTACAAGATCTGCAGTACAAAGATTAATATTACAGAATAATAATATTATGTACTTTTGCAGTATTTGAACACAATATTTAGCATAGAAATATGCAGTGATATGTGGTCATAATTATAAAGAGTTACCTAGTGAAATGAGTGACACTAGTTATACTATTGAGGCCAAGTTTATAATTTTCTCTTTTCTGTGCTACATGGAGCAAATGCCAAAATTAAAGGTTTTATTTAAATAAGCAGTTGAGGTATAGTGAAATGATCTCACTTAAATTTTCTTAGCCTTGCTCTCAACATGAGTCTAGGTATTACAAAATTATTTCCTACCTGACTCTATAGCTTTCCAAAATCAAGTCAACAAGCTAAAAGATCTACCTCAATTTTTATTTTATTTTTGAAAATATTTCTGACTTCATCTTATACGTTGCACTTAGCTTCCTATGCAGTAGAAAACTTTTACTTTTCATACAAATTCTTCTATTTATTGTATGTATGCACATTAATTCATAGACATACTCCATTTTAATCACTCTTCAATAATATAGTTGATTCAACTTTACTCTTAGAGTTGTGTGTGACTCATCCCACCATCTTGTTCTTTCTCACCTTTGAGTAGCCCCTTAGAGGACATACTGCCTGTACTGATCATTTTAAAGCTCAGCACTGAAAGAATAACACAATGAAATGTGGTAATAATGCATATTTATAAAAAAATTCATTGTTATGTGAATTAAAAGTAGGTGGTGGAATGCTAAAAAATGGTTTTTATTTTCTTTTTTTACAATTTATTTGTTCCAAGCACAAGAAAGTTTCCCTTATTTGAAACTTAAAGTAACAATCACTCTCTTAAGAGGTCAAAATCTACAATTCTATATTTAATTTAAGTAATAAAGACTCATAGTTCTTGTTTAGCAATAAATAAAATTATATGAATAAATCACTATAATATTTTAAGCCTCCTTAACTTTGATTTCTATAGAAGATAATTATTGCTGTTTTTTTAGGTCATCACAATATCCGTGAAAATACATCATTTGCATTTTAAATTACTTTCATCTAAAAAAAGACAGTGCTTTTACATGATTTATGATTTTACATAATAGAAACAACAGTTCCATCTATCCTAAAATCAAGTGTTTTTGAGATATCATAAAAATAATTTTATCAGTTAAATTATATAATAACATCAATTAAAACAATGTTAACATTGTCAATCTTTCTAAAGAATTTCCACATATGTACACATTGGTGTGCATTTTCTTTATGTGAATATCAGTTTGGATGCAAGAATACAAGTTGACAGGATTTTATTAAGCTAATGAAGGTCTGTACGCATTTATTATGTTAGTACATATTTTACATATTTAGCTTTTGACTTAGTCATGTCATGGTGAAAAGGTAAGAGGTAAGTTGACAATGACAATACTGACTATACTTTTTTTTTTTCTTCTTTAAAATTTGTGCGTATCAGAAGGCACCTAAAGATAGGCTACTCTGTAATTACCACTGAGGTCCTGGGCAGCCTGCCATTCTCACAGCATATTTTATAGACAACCATAAATAACACTCCCAGCAGCATATCGGAGACAATTATCCTGCACCATCGGCCTCATTGTTTTGATTTAATGGGGTCTTAGAAGCAAAAGCAGTGCTCACTTGTCACACCTAACGGCAGGACTCTAATATGTTAGGTATTTTTCTCAGGGTTCATTATGTTTGGCTTTGTTTCTATTATTTTAATGCTCATTTTGTGTTTCAAAGGTGAACACATAAAGACATATGAGTTTTCTGTCTTTTCATGAATGAAACATATACAAGGAAATTGTGGAGGTTGTTAACTAGTGTTTATAATCTGATCTTTTACGTTTTTTGGAGAGCAGAGTGGCAAATAGGAGGATATGCACGTTTGATAAGCATGATATCTATAATTTTGTATTTCTAAATATTTTTACATTTTAAATATGCAGTCCTTCCCTAAATGTTTACATATAAAGAAAAGTTTTGTTTCCTAGTCCTCTGCTCATTATTTATATTTGTTCTATTCCTTCCCTTCAGCCTTTAATGTGTTGTATTCTTCAAGTAACTCAGATTTCTAATATCTGTACCTATTTATATTTGTCAAGTTCACTGTGGAATTTGTTACAATAAAAGAATAATAGATAGTTAAATATCAAATGAAAGGAATAGAATAAAGTTTCATATCAAATTTATATATATATTTTCCCGTTACATTACACTTTAGCTATTTGCCTGAGGTTCCTAGACACAAGCCACACTCTAATGGAACATATGGATCAGTGCAATATTTCTGAAATTATTAATATAAGTCCAAATTGTATAGGGGGAGAAAAAGCTTATTTTATAGGACAAATAAGTTTCTATTATTTATAATTAGACTTACTCCGTTGTGTACATTTTAAAAATAAAGCAATGCTGGCCAGGTGCGGTGGCTCACACCTGTAATCCTAGCACTTTGGGAGGCCGAGGCTGGCTGATTACAAGGTCAGAAGATCGAGACCATCCTGACTAACACAGTGAAACCCCTTGTGTACTAAAGAATACAAAAAATTAGCCAGGCGTGGTGGTGGGCTCCTGTAGTCCCAGCTACTCAGGAGGCTGAAGCAGGAGTCCCAGCTACTCAGGAGGCTGAGGCAGGAGAATGGCATGAACCCGGGAGGTGGAGCTTGCAGTGAGCCGAGATCGTGCCACTGCACTCCAGCCTGGGCAACAGAGAGAGACTCCCTCTCAAAAAAATAAATAAATAAATAAGATAAATAAATAATAAATAAATAAATAAAGCAATGCCATTTTAAAATATCTTATGTAGCTCCTAACATAATTATCAATTAAAGTTTAATGTATCAAAATATCTAGTAATTTGCATTTTATTTGAGTGTAATATTGTGTGAAAGTGCCAGTATTTACCTATACTCCTAAAATAGTGAAATCTTACTATCTCTTTATAATCTTTACAACTAAAACAAAAGCTGTTGACTCTTTTAGTGATCTTTTTCTAGTTTTCTTTCCCTTCCTTCCTCCCTTCTTTTCTTCCTCCCTTTCTTCGTGATAGGCACTTTTATCTGTAAGACATAATAATAAAGAATGTGCCTGAAAATTTAGGACAGATAATTAGTAATGTTGGACTTTTTTCATATGTTTGCTTGCCATTTGTATATCTCCTTTTGAGAATTGTCTATTCATGTCTTTACTGATTTTTGAGGGGACTGTTTATTTCCTACTGATTTGTTTGAGTTTGCTGTAAATTCTGAATATTAGTCCTCTGTCAAATGCATAGTTTGTGAAGATTTTCTCCCACTCTGGGTTTTCTGTTAAATCTAATGATTATTTATTTTGTTGTACAAAAGCTTTTTTGGTTCAATTAAGTCCCATCTATTTATTTTTGATTTTGTTGCATTTGCTTTTGAATTTTTGGTCATGAAGTCCTTGCTTAAGCCAATGTCTGGAAGGGTTTTACCCATGTTATTGTCTAGAATATTTATGGTTTCAGGTCTTAGATTTAACTTTTTGATTCATCTTGAGTCAATTTTTGTGTAAAGTGAGAGAGGAGGATCCAGTTTCATTCCACATGTGGCTTGCCAATTATCCAAGTACTGTTTGTTGACTAGGGTGTTCTTTTCCCACTTTATGTTTTTGTTTGGTTTGCCAAAGATCAGTTGGGTATAAGTATTTGATTTTACTTCTGAGTTCTCTATTCTGTTCCATTGGTCTATGCTCCTTTTCTTATATCAGTACCATACTGTTTTGGTGACTATAGCCTTATGGTATAGTTTGAAGTCGGGTAATGGGATGCCACCAGATTTGTTCCTTTTACTTAGTGTTTGCTTTAGTTATGTGTGTGGGCTCTTTTTTTGTTCACCTTAAGGTAATAAAAGCCATCTATGACAAACCCATAGCCAACATTATGCTAAATGGGGAAAAGTTGAAAGTATTGCCCCGGAGAACTGGCACAATAAAAGAATGCCCACTTTCACCACATCTATTCAGCATAGTAATGGAAGTCCTGGCCAGATCAATCAGACAAGAGAAAGAAATAAAAGGCATTCAAATCAGTAAAGAGGAAGTCAAGCTGTCACTGTTCCCTGATGATATAATCATATACCTAGAAAGCCCTAAAGACTCATCCAAAAAACTCCTATAACTAATCAATGAATTCAGTAAAGTTTCAGAATACAAAATTAATGTACACAAATAAGTAGCAATGCTATACCCCAACAGCAACCAAGCTGAGAATTAAATCGAGTACTCAACCTCTTTTACAATAGCTGCAAATAATAAAATAAAATATTTAGGAATATACTTAACCAAGGAGATGAAAGCCTTCTACAAGGAAAATTGCAAAACATGATGAAAAAAATCATAGATGACATAAGCAAATGAAAACACCTCCTATGCTCATGAGTAGATAGAATCAATATTGGGAAAACGACCTTACTGCCAAAAGGAATTCAATGCAATCTTCATGAAAATACCACCATTCTTCACAGAACTAGAAAAAGCAATCCTAAAATTCATATGGATTCTTCCTTTTTTCAAATTAAAAATACATATGAGAAAAATTTCTTATTCTATTTGTTATTGAGATTATAATTACTATTATTATTGGTAAAAATATTACTTTATGATCAGTCTTTCATTACATTGCTCTATCTCTAATACCAATTTATTTTGCTGAGTATCAGCTTCATGCTGGAAATCCTATGTGCATGCAATGTATGAATTATCATAATAGTCATGTATATTTAATGCCAATATGTCAAAATATACAGATAAAAAAGTTGAGGCTTATGCATTACAAGTAAATTTTAATGGCACTCAAGTTATTTGGATTATGTTAAAAGAAAAGAATTGGTTAATGGTACTATTAGAAAAAATAAAACCTTGAGCATTTACCTATTAAAAGGCCATAACTTAGTGACACATTATTAAAGACATTTTCTTATATTTTATTTCTTTTTACTTATTAAGGCATTTAATCATTTTTTATTTATTTTTTAATTAATACATAATGACTATACATATTTATGGGGTACATGTGGTATTTTGATACATGAATACATTATGTAATGATCAAATCAACTCAATATTTACTATTTCTTTGTTATGGGAACATCTCCTTATCTTTTAGATTTCCACTATTAACACTGAGGAAAACAACATTTATACTTCATTTAAACAATGTTTTGAACTGCTAGTCCCCTAACAGTTAAGACTGGTCACCGAATATATAAAGAATGAGAGTAGCAAACTATCAGTTTATAGACTTTTCATGTAAGATAGATAAAGTAGACCCTTCATCTGTTGTTGGTATTCTTAGTAGGAGCTTCTCTGCCACTGTTGATTAATGAGTCTAGTAAACTCATTTTAGCTAATTGTAGTGAAAAAAAGAAGTCAGATTTTTTCAAGAACAGGAACAAAAATAAGGAGAAGAAAGACCAAGAAGAGGAAAAGAGAAAGAAAAGGGAAGAAGAGTTGTTAGAGGAAGAAGAAGAAAAAAGAAAAATGGTGGGGAAAGCAAATTGCATAACACTGAAAGTTTCCTATGTTCATAGCAAAGTGTCTCATAAGCAAGTACCAAAATAATTCCTGGATAATGCACATTCAAAATACAAATACATGATTATCTCTCCTAAAAAGAAAATTACTAAAGAATTAAATAAAAAATTAAATAAAAAATTAATCTTATATATCAGAATATCTATTTCATAATATTTATAATCTTGCATAATATCTAATATATATTTTAGACACATTAGGTAACATGAGTTTGATGATAACAAAATTTATGACATGGTCAACCTCAGAGAGGTCCACAGTTAAAGTGGTGAAACAAAAACACAGAGAATATAATACATTTTATCATTGACTTTCACTCATGTATGCAACAGCAAATACTGTCAGCAAAGTGCAACCCATTTGCAATCCTGCCTTACCACTTTACCACTAACATCCTAGGTTAAGCCTTCATTTTCTCTTATTGGGAAATTATAACTCAGACTGATCTCCTTTTTTCATATGTATCTCCCTACCATCTCTGCACTGCCCTGGAACTGTCCTGCCATTGTTTTGCATCTTCTTTCCTATAAGAATCTAAAGTATTTTCAAAGTCCTCTAAGCATTTATCTGAAGTACTTTTCAACTTCACAGTTGTCTTCTCTCATGTTGTTCCAACCACACAAATATTTGTGTTCTTTTATCAACCCAGACATATGCTTACTTCATGGCCTTCACACATTATTTATTCTCATCTCCCTAAAATATTTTCAATACAGGCATCTACATCACTTACTGCTTCACATCGTTTAGATCCTCTAACCATACATTTTCAGATGAGGGAAGCATATCACATAACTTATCAAAAGACAGAAATTACATGTGAAAATTTGTGTCACAGGCTATGTTAAGATTTAACTTTCATAGACAAGTAACTAATCTACAATAATGTAATGATTTTCAATGATAACATGTTACCTGATATTTATTCCAATGTGACTTTTATGTGTGTATTTTATCATTTTTAACATTGTATTTTCACTTAATTTTTAATCTTTTTTAATCAAAAAGAGTTGTAGAGATTATCTAGATCGACTGATTACAAAATTTGAAATCCAATGCATAGCATCTCCTATAAATATCACAGGGCTTATCTTCATGAATGACATCAATGATGAGAAAATTGTCATAGCTAAGGACATTCTAGAATAAGAAAACTAAACCTGACCTTTCACCTTACTTCAGATACATGAGAGAGCCCATCTGAAATTAGTTTAATCAGTCCCAAATCAAGATAACTTCTCAGTCTACCTATAGACCTCTGGGGTTGAGGATTCAGTATATTCTTGATGCCACTAAGGTTTTCTTGTTTTTCATTAAATAACATTGTGTAACAATAAAAAACTGATATAAGTAGTTAAGGGTTTAATTGGTAAATATATTTGCATGTGGTATACACCAAAATGTAATATCAAAACTAGATTATACGTACATATATATAAATTTTATGCTGAAATTATGGATTTCATTATACAAAATGTAAAAATCAACTAGGTAGAACTATTCAGCAATCAGTTGGAATTTAGAGTAGGACACAGGTGACAGCTCTGTGTAGAAATTATTTGAAAGTCTTTCAAGTTTTAATTTACTCAATAGATACTTATTATGAATCAGTGGAGAGGCAAAAATATCAACATATGTATGCAGGCAAAGCCATGGAAAATAGATTCAATCGTTTTTTCATCAAAAGAAGTTGTTTTCTAATTTATTGTGCATAGGCATCAACTTGAGCACTTGTTAATAATTGGGAATATAATAAATAATCTTTAGATTGAAAGTTTTGTGTGCAGTTCAATAAATTGCTATGTTAAAGTGTTCTCTGGGTTATTCTAAAATATTTACTTGTCAGATAACACTTTGAAAAACATTTATATAAAGAGTGCAAATAGACCTAAAATGTAAAAAAAAAAAAAAGACATTAAAATCACTAAGATCTCTTAAAATATAAGCTCTCTTAAAATATAAAATCTCTTAAAATATAAGAGAATCAGGCAAAAATGAAACTGAACAGAAGCCTTAACACTATTATTCAAATGTTATCTTTCCTGGAAACAATGAAAAATTTCAACCACCAGCTCTCAAAAGCACTTTCCAGCTGTTTTTTTCCTGCTTGGTTTTTAACCTCAGTTGTCACAAATATCTGACATTTTATAATAGCTATTTAATTCTAATACCAATTAATATTACTTTAAATATTTATATTGGGTTCTCTCTCCCATTACTGAGCTCTGAGTGGACTGATGTTTTATCTGTTCACTGCTTTAACCTCAGTGCCCTGAAGATAATCTGGCACAAGTTAGGCTATTAGACTCTCAATATTTAGTTGTATAATACTAGATAGATTTTTTTTTTTTTTCCTAGAAGATCTCGCAACTATTAGTAATTGTACCTAATTGTCATCAGAGCAGACTTCCATACATAAGGGATACTTCTCAAGCAGAGCTAAAGATTAAAAGGCAGTGGGAAGGCCGGGCATGGTGGCACATGACTGTAATTCCAGCACTTTGGGAGGCCGAGATGGATCATTTGAGGTCAGGAGTTTGAGGCCAGGCTGGCCAACATGGTGAAACCCTGCCTGCAGTAAAACTCCAAAAAAAAAAAAAAAAAAGGCTGGGCTCAGTGACTCATGCCTGTAATCCCAGCACTTTTGGAGGCCATGGCAGGTGGATCACGAGGTCAGGAGTTTGAGACCAGTCTGGCCAGCATGGTGAAACCCTGTCTCTACTAAAAATACAAAAAAAAAAAAAAAAGAAATAGCCAGGCATGGGGGCATGTGCCTGCAGTCCCAGCTACTTGGAAGGCTGAGGCAGGAGAATTGCTTGAACCCAGCAGGCAGAGGTTCCAGTGAGCCAAGATCGCACCACTGCATTCCAGCCTGGGCGAGAGAGGAAGACTCCATCTCAAAAAAACAAATGAACAAAAGAAGTAGCCAGGCGTGGTGGTGGGCACCTGTAGTCCCAACTACTCGGGAGAAGGAGGCAGGAGTATCGTTTGAACCTGCTAGGCAGAGGTTGCAGTGAGCCAGGATTGCACCACTGCATTCCAGCCTGGGCCAAAGAGCAAGATTCTGCCAATAAGAAAAAAAAATAAGGCAGTGGGAAATAGTAAGATTAGCAGTGCTTGTAATTCTAAATTCAAATGGCTTGCTGCTTGTTATGTAGCTAAAGAGCAAATTCATGAATTTTTTGAAATATTTTAGTTATTGCGGTAGGCTGAGTTCCAAAATGAACCCCATATTTTCATGCCTAATCTCCAGAATCTGACTGTAATAAGATATTGTGCTCATAATATTTCAAATGTTATAAAGGTACTAACAATTTGACTTTGATTTATGGGAAGGAGAGGTTCTCCAGATGGATGTAATCTAATTGCATGAGACTTTTAAGACAGAGAGCTTTTTTCTCTTGGAGCAGAAGAGGAATCCAGAGAGAGTTGGTGGATGGGAAGATGTAAAAGGCACAGTTGCTTTTTAGATGTAAAAAGGCAATGTAAGAAAATATGACCTTATGGGTCAAATGCTGTAAGACATATCTGGCTCAAACTCATAAAATGAGAAAGGGCAGATACATTTTTAAATTTATTTATTATTATTATGCTGCTTTAAGTTGTAGGGTACATGTGCATAACGTGCAGGTTTGTTACATATGTATACTTGTGCCATGTTATGCTGCACCATCACCTCGTCATTTACATCAGGTATAACTCCCAGTGCAATCCCTCCCCCCTCCACTGCACCTCCCCATGATAGGCCCCGGTGTGTGATGTTCCCCTTCCCTGAGTCAAAGTGATCTCATTGTTTCAGTTCCACCTATAGGTGAGGAACATGCAGTGTTTGGTTTTCTGTTCTTGTGATAGTTTGCTAAGAATTGTTGGTTTCCAGCTGCATCCATGTCCCTACAAAGGACACAAACTCATCCTTTTTATGGCTGCATAGTATTCCATGAATTGTATATATTGCCACATTTTCTCTAATCCAATCTGTCACTTTGATGGACATTTGGGTTGATTCCAAGTCTTTGCTATTGTGAATAGTGCGCCAATAAACATCGTGTGCATGTGTCTTTTATAGCAGCATAATTTAAATCCTTTTGGGTATATCACCAGTAATGGGATGGCTGGATCATATGGTACATCTAGTTCTAGATCCTTGAGGAATCGCCATACGGTTTTTCCATAATGGTTGAACTAGTTTACAATCCACCAACAGTGTAAAAGGAGTGTTCTATTTCTCCATCCTCTCAGCACCTGTTGTTTCCTGACTTTTGAATGGTGCCATTCTAACTGGTGTGAGATGGTATCTCATTGTAGTTTTTGATTTGCATTTCTCTGATGGCCAGTATTGGTGAGCATTTTTCATGTGTCTGTTGGCTGTATGAATGTCTTCTTTTGAGAAACTCTGTTCATATCCTTTGCCCACTTTTTGATGGGGTTGTTTTGTTTTTCTTGTAAATTTGTTTGAGTTCTTTGTGAGTTCTGGATGTAGCCCTTTGTCAGATGAGTAGATTGCAAAGAAATTTTTCTCCCATTCTAGCTTAGGTTGCATTTCCTCTGATGGTAGTTTCTTTTTTGCTTATTGAAGCTCTTTAGTTCTAATTAGATCCCATTTGTCAATTTGGCTTTGCTGCTGTTGCTTTTGGTGTTTTAGACATGAAGTCTTTGCCCATGCCTATGTCCTGGATAGTACTACCTAGGTTTTTCCTCTAAGTTTTTATGGTATTAGGTCTAACATTTAGAGTCTCATCCATCTTGAATTAATTTTCATTATAAGGGTAAGGAAAGGATCAGTTTCAGCTTTCTACTTGTGGCTAGCCAATTTCCCAGCACCATTTATTAAAATAGGAATCCTTTCATTTCTTGTTTTCTATCAGGTTTGTGTCAAAGATCAGATGGCTGTAGATGTGGTATTATTTCTAGGGACTCTGTTCTGTTCCATTGGTCTATATCTGTTTGGTACCAGTACATGCTGTTTTGGATTTACTGTAGCCTTGTAGTATAGTTTGAAGTCAGGTAGCGTGATGCCTCAGCTTTGTTCTTTTGACTTAGGATTGTCTTGGAGATGCGGAGGCTCTTTTTGGTTCCATATGAACTTTAAAGCGAAGTTTTCCAATTCTGTAGAAGAAAGTAATTGGTAGCTTGATGGGGATGGCATTGAATCTATAAATTACCTTGGGCAGTATGGCCATTTTTCACGATAATTCTTCCTATCCATGGGCATGGTATGTTCTTCCATTTGTTTGTGTCCTCTTTTATTTCACTGAGCAGTGGTTTGTAGTTCTCCTTGAAGAGGTCCTTTACATCCCTTGTAAGTTGGATTCCTAGATATTTTATTCTCTTTGAAGCAATTGTGAATGGGGATTCATTCCACAATTTAGCTCTCTCCTATTTGTCCATTACTGGTGTATAGAATGCTTGTGAGATTTTGCACATTAATTTTGTATCCTGAGACTTTGCTGAAGTTGCTTATCAGCTTAAGGAGATTTTAGGCTGAGACAATGCAGGGTTTTCTAAATATACAATCATGTCATGGGCTATTTCTGTGATGGTATAAATTGTCAACTTGATTAGATTGAAGGAGGCCAAGTATTGTTTCTGGGTGTATCTGGGTGTTTCCAGAAGAGATTAATATTTGAATCAGTGGACTGGGAGAGAAAGATCCACCCTCAGGGAGACCCACTCTCAATGTGAGTGGGCACCATCTCATTGGCTGCCAGCATGGCTAGAAAAAGCAAGCAGTAGAATTTGGAAGGAGTTGACTTGCTGAGCCTTCTGGCCTTTATCTTTCTCCCATCCTGGATACTTCCTGCCCTCGAACATCAGATTCCAAGTTCCTCAGCTTTTGGACTCTTGGACTTACACCAGTGGTTTGCCAGGGCTCTCAGGCCTTTGGCCACAGACTGAAGCCTGCATAGTTGACTTCCCTACTTTTGAAGTTTTGGGAATCTGATTGGCTTCCTTGCTCCTCAGCTTGCAGGCAGGCTATTTGGGACTTCGTCTTATGATCGTGTGAGTCAGTACTCCTTGATAAACTCCCTTTCATATATGCATCTGCCTATTAGTTCTGTCCTGTCAGAGAAGCCAGACTAACACAATATCTGTATATGTAAGAAATCTTAAAAATTTGACAAAATTCTACAAGAACAATGTGAATCTAGCAGTTATGCAGAATAAAAGTAAATGTACAAAAATGAATTGTATTTATATATTGCTATGGCTAGAATATTTGTGTCCCCCTAAAATTCATATGTTGAAATTCTAACTGGGGCAATGCTTAGTAAAGACAATGGAGTAGGATAGCAGTCAAAATCCCAGAACTGTAGGGCAACCAACATGCAAAGACTGTTGTAGGAAAGCCACAGGCACAAGATTTTAACCCATGAGAGCTCTTGGGTTGACTGAGCCCAGCAAAGCCATAGGAGTGGAGCTGCCTGAGGTCTTGAGGGTCCAACCCTAACCCCAGTGTGCCCAGAAGGTAAAACATGGAGTCAATAAAAAAATTTTCTGGGGCTTTCAGATTTAATGGTGTTTTCCCTCTGAGTTTTAGGCCTACTTGGGACCAGTTACATCTCTTTTCCTATATATTTCCTCCTTTTGGAGGTGGAATAATTATCTTATGCCTGCCCCACCACTATATTTTAGAAGTAGACAATTTGTTTTATTTCACAGGCTCACAATTGGAGAGAATTTACCTCAGGATGAATAATGCTATGGGTCTCACCTGTATTTTATTTATAGAAGACTTTAAACTTTGAACTTTTGAGTTGATGCTGAAATAACTTAAGATTTTCGGACTGTTGGGATGGAATTAATTTTTGTATATAATAATGACATGAATTTTGGGGCCAGCGGTGGTATGCTAAAGTTTAAATTTGTTCTTTAAACAGTGTGTATTGGAAACTTAATCCCCTTTTCAATACTATTGGGAGTTGAAGTCTAATAGAAGATGATTAAGTCATGGAGGCTCCACCTTTATTAACAGATTAATGAAAAGTGGAAAAGTTCTTGATCCTGTGAGTTTCATCTCTTGCTCTCTCTAGAGCTCTCTTGACTTCCATCTTCCAACATGAGATGATGTGGCACAAAGGCCCTTGCCAGATGTGGGCTCCTCAATCTTGATCTTTCCTTGTCCCTGAAACTATAAGAAATAAATCTGTAATTTTGTTAAATTACTAAATATTAGATATTCTGTTACAGCAACACAAAAAGAACCACTACTACTGAGTTTAAACAATTCAATATTTCTGTGACGAAAAAAAGAATATGGACCCTTCCTTTACTACATATATTCAAAATTATCTGACATGTATGAAAAAACTAAAATTTAGAACTTTCACAAGATAACATGAAATAAAATAATTACAATATTCTTTAGAAAATTATCTGAGGACACAAAAGTCAATAACCAAATATGAAAAAGCACGAAAATGAACTTCATCAAAATTAAATGTTTTTAATCTTCAAAATGTATCATTAAAAATTAAAAAAGATAGTCTCAGAATGTGAGAAAACTGTTGAACCCATTTCCAGATTTCCAGACAAATAATGTGTATTTAGTGTACCTAAAATGTTTTTTTTAACTCAGTAATAAAAAAATAAACAGAAATCTTCTGAAAATGTCACCAAGATGATGGGGTAGGAGATACCAGCATTGATCTTCTTACAAAACAAAATTATAAATAGCAATCTACAAATCAAAATACACATGGAAGAGTTCATGGGTACAGTTAATAATCTGAACCAACACTTTACAAGAAAATAAAAAAAAATAACTAAGGATATCCATTCAGAAAATAATTTATGGTGAGACGGACATACCTGAGATGCCTAGAGATGGCTAGAAACATAAGAGAAAACTGACGCTATCAGTGTGAGCCATGCAATGAGACCCACCATAGTTTCCAGTGGCTGCTCCACAGAGGAAACTGATACCTTTTGTCACTGAGGTCACCAAAACCATTTCTGCTGGGAAACTTCAGGAAGGGAGATATGGCTACTCACTCACTACCCTCTCAACCAAAACAGCTGCTATTGTGCTGCCCTGGGACTGAAGCCATGACTTCTACAAACTGCACACATTTCCTGACTCCCAAACTGTGCCTGATCCACGAGGGCACATATTCCAGACTCCAGCTTTGTGGTTGCCCTGTAGTCACTCAACCCTCAGACACCAAGGCCACCACCATAATGGGTTAGTGTATACCCCAGAACCCAGAACTAATATTCATCCATGAATACCTGTGTTTTAAAAACTGTAGCTTACCTACCAATGAAGGATAGCCTATGCCCCAGATTAAGGAGGTGCTATACCTCTGCACATGCCTATGCTCTTGAACTTGGCTCTCTGGCTACTTTACAAGCATCAACACCTTTTACCCAATTACCAATGAAATAGTGGGGGTGAATGCCTCTGCTGTAGTATTTCCAAGTGTGTCCAAACTTCAAGCTTTAGCTTCATGATCACTGCCAGAGCACCACTCATTAGACATTGGTGCTGTCACTAGTATGAGTGAGCCTGAAAGCCACATCTAGTGCCAAGAGGGATCCTCTTGGTCACAAATTACCTGATAGGAAAAAAAAAAAAAAAAAAGATTCAGGAGGACCAATGTGGCTTTTGCCACTGAGGACCCCAGTAAGCTTTGCACCTGATGTGGACACCCAAATGGTTGGCTACTGAAGAATCTCATAATGTTTAGTAACTGAAGATTGACAGAGCTGCACAGAGACTACACTACTGCACCCTCACTGAAGCCAAAACTGCTGCACTTCACCCAGCCATCACCCTTACAAAGACAAAGGCCTTTTTCCCCACCAAGACCGACCTGCAGTGCTTAGAAAACATAACCTCACCAAATGCACAGATATCAAAATAAGACAACAAGAAACATGAAAAAAAAGTATCACTAGCAAAGGATACAATAATTCCCCAGTCACTGATCATAAAGAAGTGGAGATCTATAAACTGCCTAACAAAGAACTCAAAATAATTGTTTGAAGGAAGCTCAGTGAATTTTGAGGAAATACAGATAAACAATTCCAATAAATCAGGAAAACAAGAAATGAACAAAATAAATAATTTACAGAAATTGAAATGATCAAAAAGTTGGAAATTGTAGAATAGAATAAATGAAATGAAAAATTCAATAAAGAGCATAAGGAACAGAATCGATCAAGCAGATGAAAGAATCTGTTACTCAAGGATAGCTTATTGAAAGAGGTACAGTCAGATGAGAATAAAAGAATGAAAAGCAATGAAAAAATCCTGTAAGATTAATAGAACATTATCAAGAGAGCTAACATTCATCTAATAGGATTTAGAAAGGAGAAGAGAAGAAAATGACAAAAAAAAAATAAAGAAATTATAGCTGAGAACTTGCAAAATTTGGGGAAAGATATAAATAAATATCCAGGTAGAGGAAGATCAAACAGTTTTAATCAGGTTCAATCTGTAGTATACTATACTATGACATATTATAGTTAAGTTTGGCAAAATGTCACAGAAAAAGAAAGATGTCTGAAAGGTTCAAAAGTGTAAGCACATACAAGAACATTCTAATAAGGCTATTAATAAATTTCTCAGTAGAAATCTTACATGCTAGGAGAAAGTGGGATGATGTATTCAAAGTGCTGAATGAATAAAAAAACTTCAAAGAAAAAAGCAAACTTTTCCGTGGAAAGATGTCCTTCAGAAATAAAGGAGAGAGAAGGACATTCCCAGACAATTATTAGGTAGGTGCAAAAGCAATTGCTGCTTTGCCATTGTAAGTAATGGCAAAACTGCAATTAACAAAATAGCCATAGTAGCTCTTTATCAATCAGTTATTGCTTTGAATACAAATTGTTTAAATTCTCTAATCAAGAAATATAATGACTAAACAGATTTTTGGAAGACCCAAATTTATGCTACTTAAAGAGATTCACATGACTTTTAAAGGCACAGATAGATTACAAATTTAAAAAATGAACAAAAGGATATTCCATGCATAATGAAAGCCAAAGGAAGTAAAGGTAGCTACACTTACACCAGATAAAATAATAAAAATCTTATAAAAGAGTTTTTAGACAGCAAATATGTAAAGCAAGACAAATAAGGCCATTACATAATGATAAAGGAGTCAATTTATCAACAGGATATAACAATTGTAAATATATGTACTTATTATTGAAGTAACGAAATATATAAAGCAAATATTAATATATTTAAACAAAAATATATAATGTTCTACCATAATAATATGGGATCTCATGTTTCCACTGTCAGCAACAGACATATCACCTAGGCAAAATATCAATAAGAAAACATTGAACCTGAACTATACTCTAGGTAAACTTGACTTAACAAGCATATACAGAACATTTCATCTGAAAGCATCAGAATACAGTTTCTTCTCAAATTCACATAGAACATTCTTCAGAATAATTCAGTTTTTAGACCAAAAAGTAGGTCTTAACAAATTTAAGAAGATTTGAAAGATATCAAATATTTTCCAAACATAACTGTATGAAACTAGAAAAGAAGGAATTTTATGAAATGTAATAAGTATGTTGAATAATAAATTTGATGCATAATCCTAAATGTAATAAAAGAAAAAAGACATGTAGCCATCATAAAACATGCAGAAAAATTATACAAAAAATTATACATCCTTTTATAATACAACTTTTTAACAAATTAGGTATAGAAGGAATATATCTCAATACAATAAAGTCATATATGAATAGCCCAGCTATACATATATAATGTACCATAAGATGGTACTTAATGGTGAAAATTTTAACTCTAAGATCAGATACAAGAAAAAGATACTCACTTTCCCCAATTCTATTCAACATAGGACTGAAAGTCCAAGTCAGAGCAATTAGGCAAAATAATGAAATAAAAGATATCCAAATTGAAAAGAAAGTTGAATTGCATGCATTAGTAATTGTTAAATTATTACTTGTGTCTATTTCACATAGTCTTGTATATAGAAATTCCTACAGACTCCATCAAAAAACTGTTAGACCTAATAAATAAATACAGTAAAGTTGCAGAATACAAAATAAACACACAAAATCAGTAGCACTTTTATACACTAAAAACAAACTCTTCGAAATAGAAATAAAGAAACAATCCTTGGAGCTGTAATGTCCATAGAGTATAATAAAAAAATTCTATTTACAATAGCTACAAAAACCATAAAATACTTAAGAATAAATTTAGTCAAAGAGATGAAAGAGCTATACAAACTATAAAACATAGATGAATGAAATTGAAGAAAACATATATAAATGGAAATATATTCTGTGTTATCAATAGGAATAGTTAGCATTTTGCCCAAAAGGTAAAATAGTTAGCATTTTACCCAATTCCTGCCAGAATTGCAATGATATATTTCACAGTAAGAGAAAAAGAAATTATATAATCAGTATATAACCACAAAAGATATTAACAACCAAATAAATCTTTAGCAAAAATAGCAAAACTAGAGGTGTAACACTATCTGATTTCAAAATCTACTACAAAGATAAAATAATTTAAACAGTTTGGTACTGGCACAAATATAAACACTTAGACCAATGAAACAAAATAGAGCCCAGAAATAATTCTATGCATTAATGCTCAATAGAATTTTGACAAAAATATCAAGAACACACATTAGGGCAAGCATAGTGTCTTCTCCTCAATACATGGTGCTGGGAAAACTGCATCACCATATGCAGAGAAATAAAATTAGAACCTAATCTCACATTAAGTATAAAAATCAACTAAAAATAAATTAAAGACTTAAATGTAAGGCCTGAAACTGTAAAACTACTAGAAGAAAATACTGGGACATTTTTTTCTTATAGTTGGTCTAGGCAATTTTTTTTTTATACTATCCACAAACCACCAGCTACAGAGACAAAAATAGATAAATGATATTACATCCAACTAAAAAGTTTCTGCACAGCTAAGTAAACAACAGAATGAAGTAACAATTTATAGAATGGAAAAAAATAACTGCAAACTATGTATCTGTTAGGTAATTATCATTCAAAATATATAAGAAACTAAACAGCAAGAAAACAAATAACTCAATTTAAAAATTGTCGAAGGACCTGACAAATATTTTTTTTCAAAAAAAAAGATGTACAGATGGTCAACAGTTATATGTAAAAGCACTTAACTTTATGGAAATGCATTTTTAAACCACAATGGAATAGTATCTCATGCTTGTTAGTTGTTTTTACTAAAAAAATAAAAGATAACAAGTGTTGGCAAGGATATGGGTATGACACCATTTTATACTTTTGGTGGATATATAAATTAGTACAGACATTATGAAAAATAATGTAGAGCTTCCTCATAGCATTAAAATAGAACTACTGTCTGATCGAGCAATTTTACTACTAGATATGTATCCAGAGAAAATTATTCAGTATCTCAAAGAGATCCACACTCTCATGTTCATCGCAGCATTATTTGCAATAGCCAAGTTATGGCATCAACTGAAGTGTCCATCAACAGATGAATGGATAAAGAAAATGTGGCATATATACACTGATATGATTTGGCTGTGTCACCACCCAAATCTTGAATCGTAGTTCCCACAATTCCCACCTGTCATGGGAGGAACCCAGTAGGAGATAACTGAAGCATCGGGGCAGGTCTTTCCCATGCTCTTCTCATGACAGTGAATAATTCTCATTAGATCTGATGGTTTTATAGATATGAATTCTCCTGCACAAATTCTCTCTCTTTGCTTGCTGCCATCCATGTAAGACGTGACTTTCTCTTCTTTGCCTTCTGCCATAATTGTGAGGCCTCTTCAGCCACGTGGAGCTGTGAGTCCTTTAAACCTCTTTCCTGTATAAGTTACCCAGTCTTGGGTATGTCTTTACTAGTAGTATGAGAAAAGACAAGTATATACACAATGGAATACTATTCATCCTTAAAAAAGAAAATTCTGTCACTTATAACACATTGCAGGGTGAACCTAGAAAGCATCATGTCAATTGAATAAGTTAGGCACAGAAAGACAAATATTCCATGATCTCACTTCTATACAGAATCGAAAAAATGTCACATCACAAAAGAAGAAAGTACAATAGTTATTACTAGAACTGGGTGGTGATTGGGAAAATGTTAGGCAAAAGACACAAAATTTCAGTTAGGAGAAATAGGTTTAAGTAATCTATTGTGCATTATAATGACTATAGTTAATAGTAATTTATTATATAATTGAATATGTTGAGAGTAAATTTTGTGTTCTTACTACAAAATAAGTGATAAGGATGTAAGGCAAGTATATGAAGTAATAGTAATGTGTTAATTAACTTAATTTATGCATGGCATAATGGTTATAAATAAATTTTTTACTCATCAATTAAGACAAATAAATAAAAATTAATGAAGTTATAATATCCAAAAATTGAGTAAGAAAAATTTGAAGAAAAGCATTTCACTAAAGGAAATATATGCACCCCCAGTAAACACATGGAAAGATATTCAGCATAATTAGTTATCAGGGAAGTGCTAACTAAGATTACATTGAAAGGCTGCTTCCTCTAAAATGTGATTAAATTTAAAATAGATAAAATTAATGATATCAATTGTTGATGGGAACATGAGATAATAGAATCTCCCACTTTGTAAGATGAGTTTAAAATAACAAATGACTAATATACAATAGGCACATCTCTAAAATATTGTGCTGTGTGAAAGAAGCCAGACACAAAATAATGCATGCTCATACAAAAGCCAAAAAAAAAAAGACAAATCATATCAAGAAAACACAAAATAAGTCTATAATGACAGGAAGCAGATTTGTGTTTCTTGCTGCCAGCAGTGTAGATGAATGACTGCAAAGGGGCATGGTGGTACTTTTTAGGGTGAGAGAAATGCTTTACATCTTGATTTTGGTTCAAGTTGCATAAATATACATGTATATATTTTAGAACTCTAAAATTATACACTTAGAAAGGGTGCAATTTTAATGTAAATTATATTTAAACTAAGCAGATTTTTAAAAAGACAACAGATTTATCCAATGGGAAACAAGTAATAAAATAGCAACTATAAACCCCATTATATGAACTGTTTCATAAAATATAAATGAACTACATACTATAAATAAAAGATTAAGACAATCAGACTACAATGACAGTAAAATAATTTAAAACCTTGACAAATTTAAAATAATTGAAATCCTTCAAACTTAAAAACATTTCACAAAGGAGTATATTCATATGATCAATAAACATATGAAAATGTTTTTAATGGCATTAACTATTAGGGTAATTCAAATAAAAGCTACAATGAGACAGCATCATACATCCACTAGAAAGGGTAAAATGCAAAAGGTAGAAAATAGGAAATTTTGGTAGAGGTGGGAAGCAACTGAACTCTCACATTGCAAGTTAAACTGTAATTTGATCAACCATTTAAAAAATATGTTGAGTGCTACATAGACTGAACATATGCCTATTCAATCACCCAGTGTATTCATTTTCAATTATTGTTATTAAATGTTATCACAAAATTAATGACAAAACAACATAGATGTATTGCTTTACAATTCTGTAGAAGTACAACACAAATTTTATTAGACTAAAATCAAGGTTCTTTAATAGAGGATCTTGAGTAAAAGCCATTTCCTTGTCTTACCCAGCTTTTAGAAGACATCCCTTGGCTTTTGGATCCCTTTGTTAATCTTCAAAGCCAGAAAGGTTGCAGCTCTCTTTAACTGATCTTCTGTAATCATAGTTTACTTTCACTCTGAATTCAGCCAGGACGCTCATAGATTTTAAGAACCCATGTAATTAGGTTGGGCCTACCTAAATAATCTGAGATAAATTCTCCATCTCAAAATTCTTACCTTAATCACATACACAAAATTATTTTTGCCATATAGGATAATAGGAATACAGGTTCCAGGAATTAGGATGTGGACATCTTGGGTTGGGTTGGGGGCATTATTTTGTCTAGCACCTCCAGTAAATCCAGTGTCACATTTATATCTAACAAAAAGCATACATATGTTAACCAGAAGATAAATACTATAGTATCCAGAACCACACTATGTGTAATAACCAAACAGCAAACAACCCAATGTCTATCAGCAAAGAATAAAAATTCACTTTCACACAATGAAATTTTATACTGGAATAGTATAGAACAATGAAAAGAAACAGCTACAACTACTTCAAACCATCTGGATGAGTTTTAGAGACATAATGTTGAGCCAAAGAAGTCTGACACAAAAAAGTATCCACTGAAGCATTTCGTGTATATAAAGTACAAATACAGTATTAGACATATTAGACATAAGTCTAATTTATGCTGTGAAAAGTCAGGATAGTGATTACCTAAGTAATAAAGTACAAACAAAACTTGTATTACTCATATTCTTTTTTGGTTCAGATATGAGTTGTATATGTATGCTTAATTAGTGAAATTTCAGTGATCTGTATACTTAATTGCACATTATTGTGTATATTATAGTTAAAAATGTTTATGCAGCTTTGTTAAAAAAAGAGCTTTAGAATAGTATTCAGCACAAATAATAATAGGTGACGTTAATTAAGCTTTTATAATGTGTGAACTGCTGTGATAAAAACTTTACTTCCCAAAACACCCCGGCGATTTAGGTACTTTTGTCATTTTCCTGAGTTTAAGTAATATGACCAAGGTCAAACAGACAGCAATTGAGCCTAATTAAAAATCTAACTCATTCTGTTTCAAAGCTCATGATTGCCAAACACACACACACACACACACACACACACACAGAGGCATCCCTAGAGATACTGCAGGTTTGGTACTAGACCACTGTAATAAAGAAAATACTGTAATAAAGCAAGTCACACAAAACTTTGGTTCCCCAGTGCATATAAAAGTTATGTTTACACTATATCTAGTATTTTATGTATGCAATAGTATTTGATCTAAAAACCATAATGTAAATAGTTTTAAAATGTTTCATTGCTGAAAAATGCTAACTGTCATCTGAGCCTTCAGGGAGCCACTATCATCATGATAGTGGAAGACCTTGCCTCAGTGTTGGTGGCTGCTGACAGACTGAAAGTTGTATAGCTGTGACAATTTCTTAAAGTTTGCAAATGGATTTACCCTTCCTTTTACAAAATATTTCTCTGTAGCTTGTGGTGATGCTTGATAACATTTAATCCACAGTAGAACTTCTTTCAAAATTGGAGTCAATCCTTTCAAACCCTGCTTCTGCTTTATCGACTAAGTTTATGGAATTTTCTAAATCGTTCCTTGTTATTTTAACAATGTTCACAACATCTTCATCAAGAATAGTTTTTGTTTCAAGAAACCACTTTCTTTGCTCATCCATGTGAAGAAACTTCTCATCTGTTCAAGTTTAATCATGAGATGGTAACAATTCAGTCACATCTTCAGGCTCCCCTTCTAATTTTAGTTATCTTGCTATTTCCACCACATCTGCAATTGCCGTAGTAACACCAAAGATCACTGAGGACAGATCACTACATAAAATATAATAGTTTGAAAAGCTTATGCTTTGTGAGAATTACAAAAATGTGACACAGAGAAACGAAAGTAGCAATTGCTGTTAGAAAAATGGCACTAATATGGGGGGAGGCGGGAGGGACAGCATTAGGAGGTACACCTAATGCAAATGATGAGTTAACGGGTACAGCCACCAACATGGCACATGCATACATATGTAACAAACCTGCACATTGTGCACATGTACCCAAGAACTTAAAGTATAATAAAAAATAAAAATAAATGATTAAATTAAATTAAATTAAATGGTTAAAAAAAAAAAAGAAAAATGGCACTAATAGACCTCAACAAAGGGTTGCCACAAACCTTCAATTTGTACAAAACTCAGTATCTGTGAAGCACAATAAGACACGATATGCCTCTGTGTGTGTATGCATTTTAGATGTATTTTAATATTGTATATATTTTAAATATAAAAATTATTAGAAATCTAAAAGTTGTATAAAGTCATTACAGACCATTAAGCTTCATATGTTTCATACTTTTAGAAAGTATTGTATGAAAGAACATTTGGGGCCGGGCGCGGTGGCTCAAGCCTGTAATCCCAGCACTTTGGGAGGCCGAGACGGGCGGATCACGAGGTCAGGAGATCGAGACCATCCTGGCTGACACGGTGAAACCCCGTCTCTACTAAAAAATACAAAAAAAAAACTAGCCGGGCGAGGTGGCGGGCGCCTGTAGTCCCAGCTACTCGGGAGGCTGAGGCAGGAGAATGGCGTAAACCCAGGAGGTGGAGCTTGCAGTGAGCTGAGATCCGGCCACTGCACTCCAGCCTGGGCGACAGAGCGAGACTCCATCGCAAAAAAAAAAAAAAAAAAAAAAAAGAAAGAACATTTGGCCTCCAAGGAAGTTCATGTTCTAATCCCCAGAGCCTGTGAATATGCTATGTTACACGACAAGGGAGGATTAATGTTGCAGATAGAGTTAAGGTTGCTAATAAATTGACCTTAAAATATAGAGAGTATTCTTGTTTATCTGGGTGGGCCTAATGTTATCATCACAAATACCTTTAAAGTAAAGGAGGGAAGCAGAAGAGCAGGTCAGAGAGAGATTTGAAGATGCCACACTGCTGACTGAAGAAAGGGCTGGAAATGATAAGAAATAAAGAAAGCTTCCAGAAATTGGGAAAGGGAAAGAGATTCTCCCTAGAGCTCCCAGAAGGAACAGCATCTTCATTTTAGCCCAGAAAAAAACCTGTTTCAGATTTTGGCTCTCCAGAATTGTAAGACAGTAAAATTAGTAATTGTTTAAGTTACTAAATTTGCGGTAATGTCTTCTAGCATTGATAGGATAAACTAATGCACAAACTTCATGTCACATACAATTGTAAGTTGACGCTTCACTGTACTGGCATTTGCTTACTCATCTGCATGTTTCCATCTCATCCATGAGGCAGTTACCTCTGGATAATAAAGTTTGTAACTCATAGCATTTTAAGTAACCCCTTATGGAAAATATGTGAACATTAGTGGTTTTCTGTGGTATGTGACTTGTCAAAGACAGTCTATCCTGTTTTTGTTGTTGTTGTTTGTTTGTTTTTTGAGATGGAGTTTTGCTCTTGTCACCCAGGCTGCAGTGCAAAGGCGTGATCTCGGCTCACTGCAACCTCCGTCTCCAGGGTTCAAGCGATTCTCCTACTTCAGCTTCCCGAGTAGCTGGAATTATAGGCATGTGCCACTATGCCCAGCTAATTTTTGTATTTTTAATAGAGGCAGGGTTTCACCATGTTGGCAAGGCTGGTCTCAAGCTCCAGACCTCAGGTGATACACACGCCTCTGCCTACCAAAGAGCTGCATTTACAGGCATGAGCCACTCCTCCCAGTCAATTGTCCTTAATATCCAGAAGTAGTTCTTAGTTGGAGTTTGCTTTATGAAGACAATCCTAAATTGTGGAAAAAAAATTCTAAAATTGTAAAAATTAAAGTTGATAACCAAATGCACTAAAGCAGGTGCCAATTATAATTAGAATCTTATTAGCAACAGATAAAAATTAAAAATAAATATGTATTTAAAGAGGATATAATACTCAGTGAATGTTCTGTGTTCTGAATAGCAAGACCCTCAAATTATTTCAAGTCCAGAGTTGTATGACTTTGAAATATTACTAGAGCACAGTACAAACTGAGTATTTTGGATACTAAGTATCTGAATGACCTGAAGGTTTGTAAAATATAGTCCAAAGTCCTTATGCCCATTAAACATTAAAAGTCTTTAGACTTCAAAGTTGGTCAAATTGAGATAGAAAGGCATAGATTTCACTGGTGAGAAACAGACAGTTCTACTCCAGGAGTAGCAACTCTTAGAAACACTGCCAGTATCAGAGCTATTGCTTATAAATTTCGAGCTTTCAACTTTTACCTATTGCCATAGTCAACCTAAACAAGAAGCCAGCCTTATAAAAAGAGCTGATGTTATAGATTCTGGGAAAAAACCCAAAAACCATATAAATAATAGAGCTTGCTCTTAAGGTCTGAAACAAAGTGAAAGGTAATGTTTCAAACTGAAATATCTTACTATAGGATGCATAATTTTATAGAGTAAGAATTATTATTAATATGTATCATGATAATAAAATATATCTAGAAGAAATCACTTACTTAGTTCCATGTTATAATACTATTTAGAGTTCCAACGGTATGTGAAGTGCAATCTGCCCAAAAGTTACAATGTCCAGATGTGACCTTCACGAACTTAATTTATTTTATTCCTCTGAGAAACTGTCTTAAATTTTTAACTGCCCTACTTGTCAGCACCACCTGTCTGCACACTCTTAACCCTCAGAAGTTTCATTTTACTGGTCAACTTGGGAAACCCAGCGTCTGATTCATTGAAAGAGATTTCTCTTCTCTTTTTCCTAAGAAACAATGGCAGTTACATCTAACTGCTTCCTGAAGCTTAGGAAAAGATAAACCAATTCTAACCTTGGATTGAGGAATCATGTTTACTTTAAATATGCAAAGAAAGATTTGAACAGATACTTCATAGAAAAATAAAAAATAAAAAAATAAAAAAAACTAAAACAAGAGGCAGCAAACCTTGGATACTTTAATTAATAGAGCACCTCATACATTGAATGAAAATGGCAGGCCTGAAAAGGAATACAAGGTTTAACTTACAATTTACGTGAAACAGAAACATAATCCTTGGACTGCTAAGGTTAATTAGGACTTAACTATAATGAATGTTTTTTTCAGGTTGGGTGAAACAAATGGTATAATTGTATCTAATGCTTTAGAATATTGTTATTGTTGAACTTGAAGTAATTGTGTGGTTTTTTTTTTTTCACCAATTCTTTGTTGTTGCTGAGCCAGGTAGAAACCAATCCTCTCTTTCTCCTATCTTTGAGAATTAACAAAGCCAATATTTTAATATGTCTTAAATACCAACACTCCTGCTATTTCTCTCTTCACAACACTTAAGGAGAACTGAAGAATGCCACATCAGGTGAGGTTGAGAGAACCTTATTTTTCCACCAGATAACTTTTTTAAAAAATGAAATCTGAGTGTAAAATGAGCTCAAAAATGTCTGCCTCTCTGTAATAATTTATATAATAATCTAAAAAGAAGCGATCATATAAATGATATGTTACCACTGCATAAAAGTTATTCTATAAGATATTTATAGTTTGCTCTATGAGATTAAAAAATGCATTCTTAATATATATTTCTTGTAATTATTAGAGAAGGTTTAAGTCTCAATGATTTGAATGGTAAAGAAAATATTACAATCACATATCATTAGTATCAACCACCTCAATATAAAAGGAAAGCAGATAAATTCAACCCCAGGATAGTACTGCCTAGCTAGCTTTCCTGAAATTTAAGTTTGGGAGAAACTCTCTTCTTCTGTTCTTCTTAGGATTACAGAAACAGTTAGAAGAAAGAATCATTACTAGCAGTGGAAAATCATTCTTCATATTATCTAATAATTAATATAATCTTTGGTAGAAAGTGTAAATACAGAGTTCAAGTGTTAGGAAGCTGAACAAGCTGCCATGCAACTCTGGAGGAACCAAAAAAATTGTGAGACATGTTCTGCATTGATATGTGATACGAGGCTGAAGGTTTTGTCCTGGGGTAAGAAGCAGGCTATGGAAGGTAAGAGAGGAGAGGAGTTGGAGTTTTCTTTGCTTCCCCTTGACCATGCTCTGCAGCAAAAAGTTACATCCAGTATTAGTAATTAACTCAACTTTCCACCACTGGTGTACTCATGTGTAAAATCAAGGCTGTAGGAAAGCTCTGAGAAAGTGAAAAGCTGAGAAAAATCATGGGGCTAAGTAGATTAGGGTATTTTATTCTCCTCCATCTCTAAATTTTTAAAGCCTGTAAATTTTAATTTAAGGAGCTTCTGCTCCTAAACTGTGTGTCCTTTAAGAACAGAGATGTGATCTGAGGAGTTATTTTGCAGTATTTGAAATGCTAAACTATTCTGATGGTACTGTCTCCGTTCTAAGGTTCTTATATAGTTCTTTGACTCTTGAGTTTATCCACCCAGGCTGTAGTCTGACCTACCAAAGACCCACAAATCCCGTTAGGATAATCCTTGCTTTCCCTTCAAATACTTGAAAGACTGCTTTGGGCAACACAGCGAAGTTTCTTAGAAGGTCTATTGTTGCATAGAGGGATGTGTCAGTGGTACTGTTCTGACAATCATTCTCTAAGGCACTGCTTATGCCTTTCTGACATTTCATGGAGCGTTAAATATTCTTATCTTGCATTTGACCTTTGCTCCAATGCCCTTTTTTAACCTGAAAATAGTGGAAGGCCTGAGAATAAGAAACATAATTTTAATTTTGAAACTACCTATTACTGGTTCCTTTCAATTTTTTGACAATTTTACTTAAAAATGGAATAAATAAATTTTCAGTCTATTTCTTCTCCCTTTCATTTTATTATAGGTAGTGGATAAAATCCAGGTGGTAAATTGATGGTTCTATTTTGAAATCTCTTTAAATAAATTACCCAGTTCTTAGTTACCTTTTTTTTTTTTTTTTTAATTTTTCAGGTTAACAAAGCTGACAGTTTTAATTCCTACCATACATAATGAAAATCCTACTTCCTCTAGCTTCTCACATGTTCCTCCTGTTCCTCTAAGCCTCCACTTTCTTCAACAACATCAGGCTACAGAAACCGACTCCTTGAAGCCTTTTAGGCTGTGATCAACACTCTCTAAACATCCTTCAAGCTTCATCTAACCAGTTGGTCCTTAAGAAACTTGCACATATTTTAAATGTTTTCTACAACAAAACGTTTCCAGTTACCATAAAAACGATCCCAAAATTTAAAGCCTTAAACATATTTTTTTTTTCTTTTAAATATGCAACTTTGGAAGAGCTTAGCAAGAAGTATTTCACCGTTAGTCAACATCAGGAAATAAAGTATAAGATTATAATTGTAGATTTGCTTATTTCTCCTTCTTCTTCTGTCAGTTTTGCTTCATGTATGGTAAAGCTCTCTTTATATATAAGAACATTTAATATTGTTATATCCTATAGATGAATGTATCCCCTTTATCTTTAGGAAATGACTAAATAACTTACTTTATCTCTAATAAATGTCTTTCTTGTAAACTCTGCTTTAATATTAATATACCCACCCCAATTTTTGTCTTAGAACTGTTTGTATCTTTATGTTTTGTCTTACTTTTTTCTTCAATCTGGTTTTAATTGCGATGTTTAGACTTGTATAATTTTATGTGATTATCAATATGGTTAGGTTTAAGGCTACCATCTGCTGTCATCTGTTCATTTTTCCCTTTTTCTTTTTACTGTCTTCTTTGGAATTAATTTTTAATATATTTTATGACTCTATTTTGTTTGTTTTCTTGGCATATTAGTTACAATTATTTGTTTCTTTGTTTTAGTGGTTGCTGTAGAGATTATAGTATACATTTTTAACTTATCAGTCTACATCCAAATAACACGATACCACTTCATGTTTTCAACTTATTGCTCTTTTTAATATTTTTGTGGTTGTTACAGATTTTATACATGAATATGTTATAAATGCTACAGTATATTGCTTTAATTTAATTTTTAATTTTTTTTCAAAGGGTCAATTATCTCAAAGAGATTTAAATAATGAGAAAAAATCTAGTATATTTATCAACTAGTTACTACTTCTGGTGCTCTTTTTTTCTTTTGTGTAGAGCTATTTGCATCAGGTAATTTTTTTTATCTTTCTGCAGAATTGTGTATACATTTCTGGTAGTGTGAGACTGCAGCTAATATAATCTCTCACTTTTCATGTGTCTGAAAATGTTTTTTAAAAATTATTTATTTCCAAAATATATTTTCAATGAATATGAAGTTCTAAGTAAACATGGTTTTTTTTTTTCCTTTCTCTCTCTCTCTCTTTTTTTTTTTTTTTTGAGACAGAGCCTTACTCTGTCACCAGGCTGAAGTGCAGTGGCGTGATCTTGCTCACTGCAACCTCTGCCTACAGAGTTCAAGTGATTCTCCTGCCTCAGCCTCCTGAGTAGCTGGGACTACAAGCGCACACCAGCATGCCCAACTAATTTTTGTATTTTCAGTACAGACTGTGTTTCATCATGTTGGTCAGGATGGTCTTGATCTCTTGACCTGGTGATCTGCCCGCCTAGACCTCCTGAAGTGCTGGGATTACAGGCGTGAGCCACCAAGCCTGGCTTCTTTCAATGTTTTTAAAAATAGCACTCCACTGTCTTCTCATTTACATCACTGTGATAAAAAATATGTTGTCATTCTTATATGTATACCTCAGTATGAAATACATATTTTGCTCTGGTTACTTTTACGATTTTCTACTGAGCACTGAATTTGAAAGATTTGATGTGGTGTCCTTCTGTTTCTTGGGCTTAGGGATCATTGAGCTTCTTAGATTCACGGGTTTGTCATTTTTATCAAATTTAAATTTATTTTTCTGTTATATCTACAAATATCAAACCCTTTCCCAGCTGAGGGACTCAGATAACTTATGAGTCCACTTGGAGTTGTTCCACAGCTCACTGATGCTTTTATTTAAATTATTTTAAAATTCCTGTTTACCATTTTAGATAACTTTTATTGATGTGTCTTTAAACGCACTAATTTTTTATTCTGCTGTGTTCAGACTGCCCTTAAACCAATCAAGTTCATGTTTAATATTATATCATATAGTTTTATGTTCAAAAATTTTTTAGGAGCCTTTTTTACATTGTAGTTTTCTTTACTTAACATGTTCAACACTTTAACTTTTCACACACATATATACAGTTAGAATATTTTAAAGGGTTTGAGTACTAATTCAGTCATCTGTGTTATTTCTGAAACAGTTTCTATCAGTGGTTTTAATCCTCATTACGGCTGAAGATTTCATGCTTTTTTGCACAGTGAGGAATTTTTTTATTGAATTTTACCTTTCTGAATGATAAGTTTTTCTAAAGTCATATAAATATTATTGAACAATTGTTCAATAGTGTTACAAATTTTGTTGGATGCAATTAACTTACCTCGAGACAATTTGATCCTTTCAGGTTCTGATTTAAAAAAAACAAAAACAAACAAAAAAAAAGATAGGTAGAATTTTTTACACTGATGTAAAATTTTTGTGAGTACTCTACTTATATCTACTCTCCTCCATGAATTATGAGGTTTTACAGTTTGCCTGGTAGAATAGGCATCATCCCCAACCATATGTGAGTGCTGAACTCTGTTCTCTCTAATCCTCTCACTTGGTTCTTCCACTGGACATGAGTAGTTTCCTCACACATATGCACAGATCATTACTAAAGTGAATGCTTGAAGGAAATTCTCAACAGATATTAAAATTTTCTGTATGGCTGTCTTTAGTGGAGCTCTGTCTTGAAAATAATATCTGCCTGGCTTTCTCCAGTTTCTCAGCTCCACCTCTCCAACTAAGAAAGTTCACTGAGCTTTTCCTGTGCCATTTCCTGGAAATTAAAGGCAGTGACCTGAGGCAAGAATAGGCCTCATGTCATATTTCTCTTGTCTCTCAGGAATGTATGTGCTTCATTGTCTGATGTTCACCGTTTTGCAAACCATTGCTTTATGTATTTCATTTACTTTTTATTGTTGTCGTTGTTTCAGGAGACAGAGTAAATCTAGTTCCTTTTATTTCATCTTGTTTAATAGCTGAAGGCCTATTTTCTTTTTAAAATATAACTCTAAAAAATCAGAAATGCAAACCACTTTCTCAGACTTTCCATAAACCTTACTTATTCCACTAAATTCTAAATCTCTGTATTCATCAAATATTATTGTATTATTATTATTTTTTTTAGAAGGAGTTTTACTCTTGTCACCCAGGCTGGAATTCAGTGGCCTGATCTCGGCTCACTGCAAGTTCCGCCTCCCGGGTTTGTGCCATTCTCCTGCCTCAGCCTCCAGAGTAGCTGGGACTATAGGTCCCCTTCACCACGCCTGGCTAATTCTTTGTATTTTTAGTAGAGAAGTGGTTTCAGCGTGTTAGCCAGGATAGTCTCAATCTCCTGACCTTGTGATCTGCCTGCCTCAGCCTCCCAAGGTACTGGGATTACAGGCATGAGCCACCACACCCAGACAATTCTTAATTTTTTTAATGGTCACTTTCATTACATTTTCACTTTCATAGCATCCATGGCCATCACTCTACTGAAATAATCATTTCCAAGTGTATCATAGAGTCTCGGCATAAAACTTACTTTTCGTGAGTTCTTCCCAATAACTGAAACAATTACTTTTTAAAACAACTATATAATCATTTTAACTTCCCTGCGTAAGACCATTCAATGTGTCCCCATTGCTTTAGGTAAACCACTATTTCTGGCCTACAGAGCTCTAAATTGCATGGACATTACCCATGTGTTCACCATGTCTCATCAGTGACCTCTCTTTTCAATCTATATTTACTAAATTCAGTGATTTCTAAGACCATACTTTGTCTTCCCTTCATTCCTGTGTACTTACTTTTGATATGCCTGAAATACTGTTCACTTTCTCGTCCTGTTATCCTTTTTGTTTGTTTGTTTTTAAGATAGAGTCTCACTGTGTCACCAGGCTGGAGTACAGTGGCACAATCTTGGCTCATTGCAACCTCTGCCTCCTGGGTTCAAACAATTCTCCTGCCTCAGCCTCCCAAGTAGCTGGGATTACAGGTGCCTACAACCATGCCCAGATAATTTTTGTATTTTTAGTAGAGATGGGGTTTCACCGTGTTGGTCAGGTTGGTCTTGAACTCCTGACCTCCAGTGATCTGCACACCTTGTCCTCCTAAAGTGCGGGTATTATAGGCATGAGCCACTGTGCCTGGCCTTCATCCGATTATCTTTTATCTTGCAACTATTCTTTCATGCTTCATGTTGCAGTCATTTCCTCAAGGCAATCCTCACCGTTGTCCCCCAAACCAGTAAAATGCTTTTTCTATCTGCTCATATAAAAACTTGTCTCCACATATAATGATACGTATAATTTGACTAATTGCCTTTTTTTTTTTTTTTTTTCCTGTCTGTTTCCTTCAGGCAAGGTAGACTACACTTATTTTATATGCTGCTACAAATGTAGCTCATGGAACAGTGCCTGCTACATAGAAGTCCCTGAATTAATTTTTTTATTTAAAAAAATTCCGTAACACGTTGAATATATCAAACACTGTTCTAAGCACTTATGTCACTTTCATGACTAGAATTGCTAACCTTATGGAATTTATGTTCTAATGGGCGTCACAGAAAATGAATGATAAGCATAATGAATATTATTTTACTATGCAATAATGTGATAAATGCTACAATGGAAACAAAAATCAAACAAACCAAAATTAGAGCAGAAACATGTCAGGGAATGAAAATAGGTGGCAGACGGATGGATTTCATGTAATCTTCCTTGAAGCAGTAAAAATTCGACTCATCTTTGAAGGAGGTGAGGTATTCATCCGTGTGTATCTAGGGGGAAAGTGTTCCAAGAAGAAAATACAAGAAGAAAACAAATTCATACAATAAGAGTGTGCCTGATATGTTTGAGAAAGAGTAAGGAGTTCATGGTGGTTGAAGTAGAAGGAGCAAGGGAGAAAATCAGAAAGGTAGCAGTATATCTCATGTAAAGATTTCAGCTTTTACTCTGAGTAAAATGGAAAAACATTGCAGAATTTTCACCTGATGAGGAACATAATTTTACCTATGTGTTAAAACATTACTCTGATATTTATATTGAAAATAAATTTCATAGGTGCAAAAGGAAAGTGCAAGTTTGCATCTTAGAAGATGTGTTAGCTTCCTATTGCTGCTGTAACAACTTAACACAAACTTAGTAGGTGAAGACAACACAAATGTATTCTCGTGTAGTTCTGGGTCATAACTTAAAAGTACATTTTACTAGGCTACAATCAATGTCTTGCAAGGGCTGTATGCTTTCTGGGATCTCTAGAAGAAAATCTGTTCAATGATTTTTCGAACATCTACAAGACTCCTGGTATTTCTTGGCCTATGGATCCCTTCCAAGCTATGACATCACTCTGATTTCTGCATCCATCATAATATCTCCTTCAGAAGGAATAACACAGCGGTAGTTAGGTATATAATCTAATTACATGAAATTCAAAATTGAAGAATTTACTAATAATAAAAGGAGGAAACTTAAAAAGTAGACATAAGGATTAAAGATGCCTACCAATTCTTCAGGTCTATTGGAATAAATGATATGGGAGAAAAATCAACCAATATTTTAGAGGGCTTTTGGGAACAGAGTTTCATTATGGGAGAGCAAGAGAGAAAAGGCTAGGTTTCTATTAGAACTGGAAAATTAGAACAAAGTTTAGAAAGGGATTTAATGATGTAGGGATTTGGCGCATCGTGAATTTTAGGGGGCATAGAGAACAAGATTGAGGTTGGAATGTGAGGTGAATACAATGGACAAGATTGAGGATGTGCAAAGCTTCATAGGGGTTGGATTAGAGCATGAGGTAAAAAACAGTCTGGAAGTTTGGGGTCTCATGTATTTATAGTCAAAAATAGGAAAGAAGAGAATAATGATATTAATTCTGGTGGATCCAAGGCAAATTTCAGTGATGAAACTCTTGGCATTGGAACTGATGATGGCAGTGGTGTCAGGTTCAAGCCTCAGCTAAGGTCCCAGGGGAGTGGGTGGACAGGGGGGCAGGAAGCTGGAAGAACACTTGAGAGACAGCAGGGACATGGTTTTATTCAGCAGCTCTCTCACACTGTCCGCCTTTGTCTCGGCTGCCTGCTCTGGCTCTGTAGCTGCAGCCCTTCTCAGCTGCTGATTCTGTGGCTCCTGTCACTCTCACACTTACAGCTGCACTCACAGGCACACTTGCTAGTTCCTAGCTCTCCCTTCCCCCAGGCCATCTGCAAGACAGCTAGCTCTCCCTACAGGGTCAGCAACTTCACTCTCTCCCTCTGCGTGCGTGCCTCATGTACAGTGTCAGCAGGGCAGTTATACCTTTTATAGACAATGGTGGCTCAGAGCTAAGTTTAAGATTACACAAACAGGTTATATAACAAGCAGAGCTGTGGGCCTGTGCTCGTAACTCACTGCATCATGCTGGCCAGGATGTCTCCCTCGGCTTATTCTTGACCAAAGCATATCCATTTTTTCTTACACTCCATCCCCTCGGACCTCAGCTAGGAATGGAACTTGACATTTGACAGAGTCAGCAAGATGAGGTGAGTGGGTCTTCAGCCCCTGAGGGTCCCAGGTTGGCTATGTGGCCACCGCATGGGCTGTGGTACCTAGTTGCAGTGGTGCTGCTATGATGGGCCCCAACAGAAACGTGGGAAGAAGTGGACGGGCCTCCCATGAAGTGTGGAGAAGACAGTGAAGCAGCTGGGAGCACACAGCACCAAGAAGGAGCGCGCCTTTGCCAGCAGCGTCGGATGGGAGTTTCTGACCGCACTGCGGGAAGTACATGCTCAGTCTCTGCCGGATGCTGCACAGGTAAGGGACCTCCAGGCACAAGGTGTGCACCTGGGGGCCCAAACGCACAACTTGGAGCAAAACCTAGGGGTAAGGGACCTCCAGGTACAAACAGGGCACTTAGAGGCCCAGATAAACAGCCTGGAACAGTAGTTGGAGACGGCCGTCAGTGCGACCTTGAGCCGATCCTTCTGGCTGGAAACTCCCATTCTGTCTGATGCTGAGGAGGAGAAGGAGGCTTCTCCTCTGCACTCCCCATGATCCCCCAGAAGATAGAACATAAGCATCCCATGGGACCCCAGGAGTGGGCCAAGGGCACCCCTACCATTGTGGAACACACTTCTTACAGTGCTTATCCTCCCACTGAGTTGCAGGAGTTAGGCAAGCAGTGCTGGTGTGCCCCCAGAGGGAGAGAGTGAAGCTGCTGACCCTGTGAGGGAGAGCTGTCCATCTTACAGATAAACACTGGTGTGTATGTGTTGGAGGGGTGGGGGATGAAGGCTGGGGGCGTGGTAGCCAGGAACTAGCAAGTGCACCAGGGAGTGCAGCTGTAAGCTTAGGAGCAGCAGGAGTTGTAGAGCGCGCTGCTAAGAGGGGCCGCATTCAGAGGAGGCAGCAGAGACAAAGGCTGACAATGTGAGAGAGCTCCTGAGTAAAGCTATGTCCTATCTACCTGCTGTCTCTCAAGTGTTCTTCCAGTTTCCTTCCCCCCATTCACCCATTTAGCTCAGACCTCAGCTGGGGCTCAAACCTGATAATTGGGAAGGCTAAGACCACGCTACATGGTCACCTTTGACCCCACTCACACCCCCAGTCTTTAACCCTCCTAAAGGAATGATAAATTAGTGGATAATTGTTAAGAAAAACTTATCTTTGCAGAAAATACTCTACACAGTATTGCCCAAATCCAACTGAATGTAATTTCTTTTTTTTTTTTTTTTTGAGACGGAGTCTTACTCTGTCGCCCAAGCTGGAGTGCAGTGGTCGGATCTCAGCTCATTGCAAGCTCCGCCTCCTGGGTTTATGCCATTCTCCTGCCTCAGCCTCTCAAGTAGCTGGAATTACAGGCGCGCGCCACCTCGCCTGGCTAGTGTTAACCAGGATGGTCTCGATCTCCTGGCCTCGTTATCCACCCGTCTCGGCCTCCCAAAGTGCTGGGATTACAGGCTTGAGCCACCGCACCTGGCCTGTAATTTCTTATAGGGGAAACTGGATGTTTTAAAAAGACCAGTAGTTTTCAGCCTGTTTGTTGAATGCTTATTACCTCCCCCTTAATTTAAGAAAAGGTTTGTAGAAATGTGTCCTTGGAAACCTCCATGAATAGGTATTTCAGCAATAGCGGTTGCCTTAACAAGCCACAGTGTTGTACAGATAACTCTTAGAGAGAACACTTGTAGGTGATAGAGGTCAGCTCTGCTTCTAAGCAGCACATTCTTCTTGATACCTAATCATGGCCAATAATTTCTGCTTTTCTGATTAGTGTGATAAGAAGTAGCAGTACATCCTATGACCAGGCAGAAAATATAACTTTGGAAGAAGATGTCACATAAAGATGCCAAAAATACAGTTTTTTTGTTTTTTTTTTTCTAAATGATACCTTGGAGGTGAGCTCTTCTGCCACCTCATAAATAATTATTTAAAATATTACTTAAAAATATGATCATTCTCTTTTCAATGTAGTAGTGTAAAGAACAAGTAGAGTGAGACTATAGAAACAGAAATCACTGTGATGTTGAAGTTTCCATGGAAAGTGACAAAATACTTATCACAGTTGGATTAAATCCCAAAAAAATCTAGCAACTATAGAAGTCAACTGAGATTAAATGAATGGCCCCAAGCGTTGTTAGTCAAGGAAACAAACAAACAAAAAAGCATGTCTATATGTGAAACTGTCAGACTGAAAGAAAATAACATTATTATTGGTTTCTAATTTTTGTGTGAGTATAAACAAAATGTCAAAGTCAAAGCAACCAGTCAATTACAGAGTACACAGAGAACTTGAAAGGGAAACAATTTTGAAAAAGTTTATTCTAAAGAGACTCTTGAAAAGTTATCATTTACTGCAAAAATTGTCTTCAGTGCAAATATCAAAAGATGGGGTAGATATCATTAAAAAAGAAAACGCTTGAAAAGTTGAGATAAACTTTTTTCTATATTATTACTCCCTTTATTATTCGTGAAGAATTTAAATACTAATGAGTAAAGCATTCATAAAAAATATTCTGAACATAGAAGAAATACCCCAAAACAAAGACACAGCAAGGACAATTGGAACTATATAATACATTTTAAAATTAAGCTTTATGCTCTTTCCATTCAATATGATACATGTTACTATAAATTTGGAAAAAAAAACTAAACGAATACTATGCTATAAATATATAATACTATTGATTCATGAGATTAGAGAGTTTGACATCACACAATGAGAATTCTGATGTTCACCACATAACAGCTTATACATCATTTAGAGATTGCTGTTAACATTATTATTTGATTTATTATATACATTATATTAAAATATTATCATATAATTTAACCAGCAAACAAATATGTTTTGATAACTTTATTGTTACTAGTATTATTTAATGTATAGCAAAAGTAACTAATTCTAAGAAGCTTTTAATTACTATCATGAAACACATTTGCAGCTCCAAAATAATGTATTCTCTTATATTTAAGCTTGAAAATAAGAATACAAAATTTGAAAAATTAAAGTATAATTTTGTATATAAAATGAAGGATAACTAGGAGATCTAAACATTAATAGGTCTGGGAAAATAGCTTAAGCAAGCACAGGCAATAGGACATACAGATGTCCAGAAAAAAAATGGTTATGTTACAATATATGAGAGAATTTTTATAGCTCAATATATGTAGTACACATCATATGAGGAATGGAATGAAAAAGGGAAATTTATTTGTATTTCAATCTTAATTACTTTTTTTCAGAGTCATATTACTCTGTGATTTTAAGAAAACTATTCACTATAGTCATCAAATATGCATTGATCTATTTAAAATTTACAAATGATATAGTAATTAACAGGTATAAAGTTGTTACATATAATAAATCAGTTGTACATATGTATGAATAAAGTGATATTATATTGCAGTAAAATTAATAAATGATATCTCTGTGCCTCAATCTGAGTAATTATCAGGAATATAATACCATTAAAGTAAACCAACAAGTAGCAGAAGGATATGTTCAGAATAAACCCATAGGGTTTGAGAGCAAGAAAATAATGTAGGGACTACAAAGACATATGTAGTAAATACATAATGAAAATGAAGAAAATTATAAAGACAATTTATAATAGCGATTTCCTTTGCAGAAGGGAGAAGCAGGTAAGAGGATCAAGAGAGACAAAAAAAGGCATACATTTTATTGTAATAGCTGGATATTGGGTATGTGTTAATTTAATTGTAATTGTGTATCTTTTACACAAGCTCTGTGAATATCCTTTTATGCATTTATATTTATTTAAAGAAATTTAAAATTAAGTCAAAGATTTCACAAAGTCTGAGAGCATAATAAAATGATCAAGTAAAGAATCCACCAAATGATTATATGAAAGTATTCAGTATAAAAACAGAGATGTAATATTTTTCAAGGATTGAGGGCAGATCTGGAGGAAAAGCTTTAATTTCAGTAGATTGAATTTACATTTTTTAGAAGGTTTTGTAATAGTGGGTATATACCTTCTACCAAGCATTACTGTCTTGTAAATAATAGGTTTGGACAGTATTATATTATGCCACTTAAATAAACCTGTAGCTTTAAGGAAACTCTAGAACTCGCAGAGACTTCTGTAGATCATTTGTTCTAGAAATATTTAAAACCTGACGTTAAGAGTGCTACTATGCCTAATAGTACTTACACAGATGGTAGTTCTAGTTTAGATACTATAAATAAAAACTTGGGGAAGTCAGTCTCTCCTAACTTTTAAAATGTTCTATTCAATAAGGTTATCACATTAGCTTTAATCAAATGATCTCTCTAGCTTAAACAGTAAGTGTATTTATGCCCTCCCAGGGTAGAACCTGTGTCTTTTGTGACTACCTTAATTTTTAATTACCTTGCCGGTACTACGCTTGTACAGAATGCTATTAGGTCTTCATCTGAATCATTCATCGAGAAAATGCCATGTTAAATACTGACTGATGCATGTTCTAAAAACCTCTTGACTAATGGGGTTAGTAACTTAGAAAATTATATAGCTGAAGGAAAATAATAGCCATTCTGTGTAATACAAGGACTTAAAATGTTTTTGATGATTTATTGCCCTGCTATCTTCATAATATTCATCCTAAAGTTATTGTCTCAAGCCACTATATATGCATCTATAATTCCATATTCAGAAAATGTGCTGGCTAAATTTAATAATTTTCACAAGAATGCTGGAAATATAAATATCTTTATTTTGTGTAGTTTCTATAGTTTAGACTTGAAAATATATTGTCTGTATTTTGTGTTTATAGTTTCTTTCCTAGAAAAAAGCAATTGAACATGTAAATGAAATTAATTATACAACACAAAAAAATTATACTTTCATTATTCTAAAAGAAAAAAACATAATTGCAGACTTTAATAATATACACCCACAATTACACATCAAGAAATCACACTGAAATCTATAGGTAACGTGGTAAAAGAAAATTACCTAGGCTCTATTTGTCTATAATTTCTTTAATAGCAAGTGAATAGTAGATCAAATAAGTGTTATTTTAAGTTCATTATTAACTTTTCTATAAGCACCAGTTTGTTTTTTGAATTGTTTCTATTAATTTTAAAATAAAATGTTTCAGTAGTCCAAATGAGTTTATATTAGCAGAAATAAACATTTAATTTAAATACAAAATGTTGCCATTATTCCAGATACTTTCAAGTAGTTTCTTATGATAATAATTCTCTCATTTCTTCCATTTTGCTTAATACTTTGAATAGCTGTCTTCTAGGAAAGAAAGAAACAATAAGAACTAGAAATATTAAAATAAAAGGTTAATGAAATTGATTAACCCAAATATATATATATATATATGAAATTTATTTTCAACTAAAGCATTCAATAGGGAAAAAACTACTCTCTTCAGCAAACAGTGCTGGACCAAATGCATATCCAATTAAAGGAATGATGTTGTACCTATACTTCACACTATACAAACAAAATAATTCAAAGTGGATATATCTAAACGTAAAAGTTAAAGCTATAAATTGTTAAAAGAAAGCATAAAAGTAAACGTTCATTTCCTTAGGTTCGAAAATGGTTTCTTAGATATGACACCAAAAGCACAACAACTACAACAAATAAATGGGACTGTATTAAAACGTTAAAATTGTGTGCTTCAAATAGTGCCATCAAAAAAAGTGAAAATATCCAAAATCCCATAGTGTGAAAGAAATTATTGGAAAATTGTATATTTTATAAGACATTTGAATAGAGTATCTATAATATTATCAATATATACTGATGCATAATATATAGGGGTGTGTATGTTTTTGTAATTTTTTAGGCCACTACATCTTAGGCTACAATTTATACTATTTGCATGAGTCTGGTGAGACAAAACTTTCATGTTACAAGTTAAGAAAAACAAATTTATTACTAATAGATAGGCAGCAAGAGACAATAGAAGCCTAAGATTTATGTTGAGCCAATCACCCAACACTGAAGAAAGCTGCCTCGGGGCAGATAACATCTTGTCTTTATGTGCCCCACTTGCACCATAGCTAAGGGACCACAAAAAGCAGTCATTCCGGTTTGCAAAAGGTTGGTACAAAAGTAATAGAAGTTTTTGCATTGTTGAAATTTGCCATTTGATGTTGGAATGTAGAATACACTTTTAAATAAATGTGGTTATGTTATACATCATGTTAATGTACATTTCTTGCTTTATGGTTTTTTGTTGTTGTTTTTTTTTTGCTAATGACATTACTAGCTGTTTTTCTTTTTTATTTTAGACTATGGAAATGATGTTAGATAAAAAGCAAATACGAGCAATTTTCTTATTCAAGTTCAAAACCAGTCATAAAGTAGCAGCAGAGACAACTCGAAACATCAACAACGCATTTGGTCCAGGAACTTACAATGAATGTACAGTGCAGTGGTGGGTCAAGAAGTTTTGCAAAGGAGACAAGAACCCTGAAAATGAGAAGCATAGTGGCCAATCATCAGAAGTTGATAATGCCCAATTGAGAGCAATAATTGAAGCGGATTCTCTTGCTACTACAGGAGAAGTTACTGAGAACTCAACCTTGACCATTCTACGGTTGTTCGGCATTTGAAGCAAATTGGAAAGGTGAAGAAGCTCCATAACTAAGTACCTCATGAACTGAATGAAAATCAAAAGATACATTGTTTTGAAATGTCATATTTTCTTATTCTATGCAATAACAACAAACCATTTCTCGATTGAACTGTGACTTGTGACAAAAGATGGGTTTTCTACAACAGCTGGCGATGACCAGCTCAGTGATTGGACTGAGAAGAAGCTTCAAAGCACTATCTAAAGTCAAATGTGCACCATAAAAAGGTCATGATCACTGTTTGGTGGTCTGCTGCTGTTCTGACCCACTACAGCTTTCTGCATCCCAGCGAGACATTTGTGTCTGAGAATTATGCTCAGCAAATCGATAAGAGGCACTGAAAACTGCATCACGGGCCGTCGGCATTGGTCAACAGAAAAGGCCCAAATCTTCTCCATGACAATGGCCAATCAGACATAGCACAACCAAGGCTTCTAAAGTTGAATAAATTGGGCTACAAAATTTTGCCTTATCTGCCATATTCACCTGACCTCTTGCCAACTGACTACCACTTCTTTAAGCATCTTGATAACTTTTGCAGGGAAAATGCTCGTGTTTACATTTGTATCTCTTTATGCTGCACCTGGATAATTTATTGAAACATAATTTATTGTTTCCTTTCATGCTTTCTGTCTTTGCTGTTATTGCTGCTAATTAAAGTATAATGTACATCATAAAAAGTTTTCAAAAAGATACAAAGTATACAGCTCTATGAATTATTACAGAATGAGTAAAAATATTCAACCAACATCTAGGTTTAAAGAACATAACTTCACTATTAATAACTTCACTATTAATCAGAAATCCCTGCCCTACCCTTACCCATATATCTCACCCCTTTCTTCCACATCTTTAATTACTATACTGATTTCTTGCACCATAAAATGGTATTAACAGTTACAAAATTTATTAAAAAATTAAATTTTTTTAAAAATGTCAAATTTTATTATTTAAAATACTTATGAAATTTATCTACATTTTAGTTTGTATATGTGCTTTACTTTTTTGTTGCCATATAGTATTTTCTTATATGAGTAAATTATCATTTATCTATCCGTTTTACTGTTGATGGGATTTGTTTTTAGCATTTCTGCATAATAGATTATGTTGCAATGACCATTGTTATACTAATCCTTTGGTGCACATGGAGATACTTTGGGGGGCATAAATCTAGGACTGAAACTGCTGAGGTCGGTAGTGACATTTTTCTGAAGTCACTGTCCAGTTTACACTCTTTCTAACAGTTTCTGAGAATTTCTTTGCTTTTATATACTTGAGAACACTTGTCTAACCAGTCCTTTTAGTATTTTTTCTTCAGCCTCATATGTAGTTGTGTCTCATGAGTTTTAATTTACATTTCCTTGATTATAATACTAAGGCCCGTTTTATGTATCTATTAATTATTTCGATATCCTCTTTGGCAAAACATCTTTTTACTTCTTTTGCCAATATTTTTGTTGCATGTATGTACATTTTTTTCGTATTATTTTTATTGAAGTCTACTGTCATGTATACATGTTGCAAATATCCTTTTTTTATTCTCATACTCTTATTGATTCAATTTCAGAAGCATAAGTTCTTAATTTTACTTTTAGGGGCTTTATTGGTTTTATGTTCTATACTTATATCTACAGTCAACCTGGAATATTTACAAATATGGGTATGGGATGTATCTTTAATAATTTTTCAAAGAGATCATCTTTCTTCACTGGTTTTTAGTGACATCTTTCCCTTAGATCAAGTAAATTAAATATGTGTGGGTCTCTTTTTAAATGTTCTACTTCATTCATCTTATACTTTCCATCCTTATATAATACTGAGCTTAGAAAAGCTTAGATAAGCTCAGTATTATATAATCTTAAACACTGTATATTTTTAGTCTTCAAACCTTATAGAGTAATTTCAACTTAATTTACTTTTCAAACGTGTTAGGGCTGTCATTGGATTTTTGCATTTCTTTATACATTTTAGAATCAGATTGTTAATTTATCTGTTATAGATTTTCTTTTGTTTTCATTGAATCAATTAACTAATTTGGAGAACAATAACATGACCCTTGAAATATTTCGGTTTTAAATCCAAGCATACGGTATATCCTTCCATTGATATTTCTTCTCCAATACTATTCAATAATAGTGTTTTCCATATAGCAGTCTTATGTATTTTTATAATATTTATTCGTACTTAAGAATTTTAATATTATTCTAAAGGATATGCACATAGTTCAATATCTAAAACATTGATTGCTGCTTTCATTCAGTTTTGTTTAAGCACACAAACACATACACGTGTAATTTCCAGGTATTTTATTTTTCCAAAACTATTTGATAGTTTTTTGTCTCCTTTTTGAAAAATTCCTTTTCATTTTTCTGTGTCTGATAATTTCAAGATCTAAATTTTTGGCTTGATATGTCTATGGTTCTACTGATTGTCATAAACAGTGCAGTATTTAGATTTTTTTTTTTTTTTTTGGATTGTTAACTTATTTTTAACAGAAATACTATCTGGGAGACTTCAAAGGCTGGGTTGAACCTATGCTTTCCCAGAAAGTATTTGCTTTTGCTTCATATCAAACACCTCAGAGCACTAAAATTAATTTAAAACAAATTTTGAAACTTGTAATTTCTGCAGCATTCAGTTAATTATACAATAACGTTGTTAAATTTTTAACACTATAAATTGCCTGCCTTCGTTCCTTCCTTCCTTCCTTCCTTCCTTCCTTCCTTCCTTCCTTCCTTCCTTCCTTCCTTCCTTCCTTCCCTCCTTCCTTTTTTCCTTTCTTTGTTTCCTTTCCTTTCTTTTCTTTTCTATTCCTGTTTTTGACGGAGTTTCACTCTTGTTGCCCCAGCTGGAGTGCAATGGCGCGATCTCGGCTCACTGCAACCTCTGCCTCCCAGGTACAAGCAATTCTCCTGTCTCAGCCTCCCAAGTAGCTCAGATTACAAGCATGTGCCACAACGCCTGGTTAATTGTTTTGTATTTAGTAAAGACTGGGTTTTACCATGTTAATCAGACTGGTCGTATGGTAAACCACTTTATATTTTTCTTAAGTTTTTAAAAATGTACTATTTCTTTAAATGTGCATAAGTCTGTACCACCTCTGCATTGATAATTATCATTTTTAATTTATTCCATTAATTAGGTTGGACTAGATCAAAGAGAGTTAACTGACATGGCTCGTCCCTGTACATGAACATGAAGATAATGAGTATACACTTTTTAAGTTCTAGATGATGATTTGCTGATATAAGACATTAAACACAGGCCGGGCGCGGTGGCTCACGCCTGTAATCCCTGCACTTTGGGAGGCCGAGGCGGGCGGATCACGAGGTCAGGAGATCGAGACCATCCTGGCTAACACGGTGAAACCCCGTCTCTACTAAAATACAAAAAATTAGCCGGGCGCGGTGGCGGGCGCCTGTAGTCCCAGCTACTCGGGAGGCTGAGGCAGGAGAATGGCGCGAACCCGGGAGACGGAGCTTGCAGTGAGCCGAGATGGTGCCACTGCACTCCAGCCTGGGCGACAGAGTGAAGACTCCGCCTCAAAAAAAAAAAAGACATTAAACATTTTATTTAGCATTGTAATCTTACATTTCTTTAATTAATATATAAGTATCTATTATATATTAAATTACTTTCCCATATGTTAATTTTCTCACTGTATTTCCCCTTTCATAAATTGCATATTTATTTTGACATTACGTCTATTTTGCCCTTTTAATAGTAGTTTGTGTAAATCAAGATGCCTTTAAAAAGTAGCTTTTTCTGCAGGTTGTGTTTATCAACAAATGCCCCATGTTGCACTTCAATGTCATGCTTTCCCTTGAAAAGCCTAAACCAATTTTCATTTACAATTACTTTCTCATCTTTTGATACTTTATTTCACCGTTAATCCCTAAAGCATTACATGTCAAGCTTTAACAATTTAACAACCACATGTATTTTACTTTTCAAACTTGTGACTATTTTAAGGACATTTTAAAGATAAAAAAGATGGGTTTTTTTGCATCAACAAATAAAAAACTGATCTTCTGAGTCCAAAAAATCTCTCTGTGAATTTTAACTCTACCACTTACCATCTTCATAGATTATAAATTGCTCTATCTTTAACTTTCAGTTTAAGAAAAATAATAATAATAATGCGGCTGGGCGTGGGGGCTCACGCCTGTAATCCCAGCACTTTGGGAGGCTGAGGGGGGTGGATCACTGGGTCAGCAGATCGAGACAATCCTGGCTAACACGGTGAAACCCCATCCCTACTAAAAATAAAATGTTAGCTGGGCGTGGTGGCATGCACCTGGTGGCGTAGTTCCAGCTACTCGGGAGGCTGAGGCAGGAGAATGGCCTGAACCGGGGAGGTGGAGCTTGCAGTAAGCTGAAATCGCACCACTGCACTGCAGCCTGGGCAACAGAGCTAGACTCCATCTCAAAAATAAAATGAAATAAAATAAAATGAAATAAAAGAAAAGAAAAGAAAATGTTGGCTAACAACACTGTGTTTCTTCATTTGTTCAGCAAATACTTATGCATAGACGTGAACAAAACATACAAATAGCTTGTTATTATAACATTTATATTTAAGCAGTATTAGAAAGATAATGACAAATTAATATGTATCACATAATAGTAGTGTTACAAAGAAAAATAATGCAAAAAAAAAAAATGGAAAGTAATGGAAGTCACCATTTTGGTTGGCACGTCAAAGAAAAACTTTTCTGAGGAGTTGATGCTTGAGCAGATCTCTAAAGAAAGTGGGCAGTGATACCAAACAGGTATCATTAGAAGATTTGCCTAGTGGAGGGAACAGGAAAGCAGCAAGTATAAATTCCCTGATGTGGAAATGTGGTTATCGTGTTTGAGGGAATGCAAGAAAACTAGCATGACTGCAGTCAACAAGGAAAGCGTGGTAAGAGCTGCAGAAGGGCAGTTGCAGGTTTAGGGAGAGCTAACAGATACTTAGCTTGAGAACAGTCCTCTTGAAAATTGCAAAAAAATATATATATACAAATACAAATTATAAAAGAAAGTGAATATTTTGTTTAAAAATATTGATATATATAAATATATATTGTTACATATTTATATAACCTACATAAAATATTATATACTATAATTATATACTATAATAAAATATATACTATATAAATATAAATATATATAATTCTATTTTATATACTATATAAATATATATATAATTTTTATAACTCTATATATATATGTGTGTGTGTGTGTGTACACACACTTTTTTTTTTTTTTAGATGGAGTCTTGCTCTGTCGCCCAGGCTGGAGTGCAGTGGCCGGATCTCAGCTGACTTCAACCCGCACTTCCTGGGTTCACGCAGTTCTCTGTCTCAGTCTGCCGAATGGCTGGGATTATAGGTGCCTGCCATCACGCCCGGCTACTTTTTGTAGTTTTAGTAGAGATGGGATTTCACCATATTGGCCAGGCTGGTTTTGAACTCCTGACCTCGTGATCTACTCGCCTTGGCCGCCTAAAGTGCTGGGATTACAGTAACGAGCCACCATGTCCAGCCTAAAATAGAACTTTTAAAAGCTTAGGATAACACAAATATTCTTCTACATAATATAAATAAAATAAAAATGGTCTTATTTTGCTCAGTGGTATCTTCAAGATATTTGCGGATTTTCCATATATTTATCCAGTTTGTAACTCCATCAGATGTACTGTATTTCTTGTTGGAAATAAAAATCAAAGAATATATTCAAACTTTGGTTGTGAAAAAAAAATGCTAGCAATATTTAAGTTTGACTGTTTTTATTAAAAATCATCTGTTTAGACACATCTGCTTCTTTTGTTATGTTTTTTTGTTCTCTGTAAATACAACTGCAATAACATAAAAAAAACTTTATATAAAATCATTTCTTGTAAGAGGTCATAACAAAAGAATTATAGTTCTTAATGATTTCACATAAATTGCTGATGACCTTCATCTATACTTTGTTGATCAGTCTGGTGATTTTTCGGACTAATTTTATTTTCCTTCTGCTTATAATATTTTAGTTTGAGTGTGTCTGGATTGCTATTTTTTTTGCCAATTATCATTTTATTAACTATAATTTATGGGCTATAAGGAGGCTTTTTCTTATTTTTGTGATCTTGACCCATGACAGATTTTAGTTGCATCGTAATGCTGAAAAAGAGACTTTATATTTTATAATTCTGGGGATTTTTGTTAATGCTTTTACCTTCTACTTAGACAATTCCTTTCTATCATATTCACATTTTGGCATAAATTATAATTGTGAAGCATAAAAATTAATATGTAATCAAGATTCTTTAAGTTTTCTACCACTCTATGCTGAACTATGGAACAAAATTGTTTTTATATAATATACCCTGATCTATTGTAAATAAGTATTGAGATTTTATTACTGATAATATTTTATAGACAATTTCACAGAGTCTGTGGTACTTTAGTATGCCATACATTAGAACTACAGGATTCTGTCAAGAGAACTGGTGACTCAAATATGCTAATGTTCAGGTCTGTATTTGGGAATCTGTGAAACGAGATTTTACATACAGTCATTTTATTATTTGAAGTATTGTACAAGAGCAAAAGGATATTTTGTCCCACGAGCAAAGGATATTTTGTGAAAGTTCACTAGAAACTCCCCACATATCTACGAGGCCCATATAGTTATAAATACTGCATTATCCAGTATATTTTGACGAATGAGACTTTCATTTTTGCTAGGTATTGATAGAATTAAATCTCCCGTGAATCATTTTATACATACAATATAATGATTTGAAAAATTTTCATAGCCGGTCTCTCGCTTCATGCATTAAACATTTTGATTCTTTTCTACCCTCCCTATATCTTAATTGTCAGATACCTGAAGACTTGTTTCCATTATGTAGAATCTGATGTTGCAGCCTTGGGTCATGGTGCCAGGTGAGGTAATTTGGTGAACAGCAGAATGTTATTCTCCTGCGTGGTATTTTCTCTGGGGACGACCAGTAACATCTTCGGTATGTATGGAGGTATATTTGCACACAGAGTGAAAAACAACAAAAAAACAAACAGTTGTCTGCTTCCTTTAACTGATTCCAAAACTGCCCATGAGCACTCCAACAGCATCATTAAAAAAAAAGTGTTTGGAGGGAAAGAGAAAAATTATCTAATGCTGATAAAATGTTTACAGAAATGTGTAGTGACTGTTCAATCCATAGGTGCATGTATGTGTGCATACACAAAACTATGAACATACACATATATATTGTGTAATATGAGTTTTCAAGTTTATTTTACTGTTATCTGTTTCTATGTGTCTCCGTCTCTCTTCTCTCTCTTGCTCTTGCTCTCTCTGTGTCTTTCTCATTCTTCCTCCCTCCCTCCTTCCTGTTCTCTCTCTCCACACACATTAATATATGTACATATATGCTATGGCTTGAATGTTTGTGTCCCAACATTTAAATGCTGAAATGCTAATCCCTAAGGTAATGCTATTAGAAGGTGGGACTTTGAAGAGATGATTAACTCATAAGGATAGAGCACCCATTAATGGGATTAGTGCCCTTAGAAAAGAGACTGCAGAGTGCTAGCTATCTGCTTCTTCCAGGTGAGAACAGAGCTAGAAGGAGCCATCTATGAGGACAGAGTCTCACCAGACACCAGTACCTTGGTCCAGGACTTTCTAGTCCCCAGAAGTGAGAATTAAATTTCTGTTGCTTATAAGTTACCCAGTCCATGACAATTTATGTAGTAGTCCAAATAAACTATAAATATGTATATGTGTGCATGTATATGTAAATACACATGTACATACACATGCATACTTTCTAATAAATGTTTTAAAGTATATTTATCATGGAATGCTATATATTCATCCCAATGATATTTCCATTACTCAATGCAGTTTTAAAATATAACTTTAGAATTCTCAGAAAGGATTAAAATATTAACCCATACATTCGTTTGTTCACTGCCTTAGCAAATATTCTTGATATAATAATACCAGGTAATTTTATTAGTGTTCATAGTAGTGTTGAACAAGCTAAATTCATTAACTCATGAAACTAGCATTCTAGTGAGAGAGTAAAATAAAAGCAATTTTAGTTAACATATATGATAAATTTTATGAAAATATTATAATAAAGCATATTTAAACATATACAGTTAAATGGAAACTTTTGCGAAAAAAAAGTATTGTGGTTGTGGGACGTTTCTCTAATATAACTGAATAAAATGAAATGCAAACATTCTTTATAATCACTGGGCTTTCTCTTTTATATAAGAAACTTGCTTATCATTGCCCTTTTACCATGCTTCAGCTTAACTTCAATATTTTCTTTTTCTATGAACTTACATTTTGAATTTATAACAGTACTGTCCTAGAATTGAGAACATGCTTAAAGAAGGAGAAAGGACCTAAGAAAATCCTCACCACAGATAAAAGAATCTTCAGACTGACTGATGTGATGACAGTTGATAATATACATGTAACTTGCTTAGTGCCACAGGTATAACTTGATGGAAGTTAAATTATGCCTATGTGATACAGAAACACATTTTGTGTCTTTCCACATTTGAATTTTGGGAAAAGTGAAGTTTTAATATTCTTAGATGAAATATTAAACTATATATCAAAGTCAAAATGATATTCTGGTTTATGTCGTGCTGTGTGGGAGGGAACTGAGAGCTATTTATAAACTGTGTAGGCCCCTAATCACATTGTTTCTGCACAATTTTTAAATTAATCAAAATTTCCACACAGATTGAGTTTGGATATAATTTTTTAATTAAAATCTCAAAAAAAGCCCCAGAAAAATAAAACATCAAAAGGAAGATCTATAGAATCTGCTAGAAATATAGTTCACAAAAAACCCCCACAAATGTTTAAAGCAATTTTTAATTGAAGGATTTTAATTTTGAATTGAAGGAAGCCAGTTCCTGTATGAATTACCATTTTTTTTTTCTATATTTTCATTGTATTAGTACCATGTTATAATGGCAAATGTGTTATTTCAGAGGAAACTCAAGCCTAGAAATAGGAGAAGAGTGAAAAGTTTGGGTTTTAAGACTTATTCAGGGAAGATGGCATGCTTCAAGCTCACATAAGCTGGGACCATATAAATGTAGAATCATTAGTAAAAGGAAGTCAAGAAACATGGCCTGTTACCTCGAGTAGAAGGACTGTTACACAGCCAAGGCTCTGATTAAAGAAAAAGGCCACATTAGAGATTAAAGCTTCAAGCTTAACCCTATTATAAGTCTAAAGGGAAAGAAAGTCATGATCTAGAAAATGAGGGAGTCCCCAATATAATAACAGGGTAGTGATATTCTTGGAGCTGAGACTGAATAAAAGCAATAATTTAAAAAAAAAAAAAAATCTTGTGTTGGAAACTTAATCCCCAATGCAACAGTGCTGGGAGGTGGGGCTTTTGCAAGGTAAACAGGTCATGAGTTCCCTGCCATCATAAATAAATTAATGCTGCTATAAAAAGGGTAGTGGATTCTTTGTCTCTTTTGCTCTTTAATATAAGTGGAGGACAAAAAGGTTTTATCCCCACTTGCACCTTCACCTTCCACCATATAAAGATAATACAGCAAGAAGGCTCTCACCAGACACCAGATATTGGTGCCTTATACTTGGAGTTTTCAGACTCCAAAACTGAAAAATAACCTTCTGTTATTTATAAATTATCCAGGCTCAGGTAGTTTGTTATAATCACAAGAAGTAAACATTTTGATAAAACAAAACATTCTTTTTTTTTTTTTTTTTTTTTTTTTTTTTTTTTTTTGAGACGAGTCTCCGCCTATTTCACCCAGGCTGGCAGTGGCCAGATCTCTCTAGCCTACTGCAAGCTCCCACCTCCAGCTCATGCCGCCATTCTCCCCTGACTCCACTTCCCCGAGTAGCTGGGACTACAGGCTACCGCCATCGCCACTGGCTAGCTTTTGTATTTTTAGTAGAGATCGGAGTTAGGAAGAAGGCCAGACGGTCTCGGATGGACCTCTCGCAGGATCCACTCCATCTTGGCCTCCCAAAGTGCTGGGATTACAGGCTTGGAGCCACCTCAGCCCAGCCAAAACAAACATTCTAAAATAATACATTTTAAACATTTTAAATTTTAAAACATTTCACCTGCCAAGTGGCTCATGCCTGTAATCCTAGCACTTTGGGAGGCCGAGCTGCTGGATCACGGAGGTCATGAGGCTGAGACCATCCTGGCCAACATGATGAAACCCTATCTCTATTAAAATACGTAAACACATTGTGTGGCGCACCTGTAGTTCCTACTGGGGGAGGCTATAAGTGGCAGAAGAATTGTTTGGAACAGGGGGATTTTGAGGTTGCATTGAGCCGTAGATGGCACTGACTGCACTCCAGCCCAACAGCCTGGTATGGAATGAGACTCCATCCTCAAAAAAAAAAAAAAAAAAAAAAAGAAAAAAGAAAAAAAGAAAAAGAAAAAAAAAAAGCTTAAATTAAAAAGATTTCAATTACATATGTATTCGATTTCTGAATCTCAGAGACTCTGTGGACAATTCCATAATTAGAAAAAACAATGTTCAATAAACTATTCAAAAGATTATCATCCCAGAAGCACTATGTGTATAAAATTTTTATAGAGTTATAGTTGATATATGGTGTATTAGCCCATTTTCACACTGCTGATAAAGACATGCCTGAGACTGGGTAATTTGTAAAGAAAAAAAGGGATTTAGTGGGCTCACAGTTCCATGTGGCTCACATGGAGGAGGATTCACAATCATGGCAGAAGGTGGAAGGCACAACTTACATGGCAGAAGGTCAGCGAAGTGAGAACCAAGCAAAAGGGGAAACTCCTTACAGAACCATCAGATCTTTTGAGGCTTTTTCACTATCACAAGCATGGGGGAACCGCCCTCATAATTCAATTATATCCCATCAGCTCCCTCCCACAACATGTGGGAATTATGGGAGCTACAATTGAAGATAAGATTTGGGTGGGGACACAGCCAAACCATAAAATATAGCTATTGAATAATGTCACCAAAGTTTTACAAACAAATGGATTAGTTCTTCAAAATTATTTGTGTTAGAAGACTATACATGTAAGTCAATTATGGTTTCATTGATTCAAAATAATTTTGCCTTTTATATTTTCACAATAAATGTATAAAAAAGCGTAACTGCTAGTATTAATTTATTTTTCCGTTGGTAAATACTTTTTAATGTTCATTTTATTCTCACATTTATTTCTGCAAAAGAAAGATGATATGTTTAGCCATAAGTTTAATATAAATCATATTTTTATTCCTATTCCTAAGAGTTAGCTTGACCTTAAATAGCAGTATAGTAAGGATTGCATCAAAAACAAGGGTAGTAAAATTGCTACTGTCATCTGTATTGATCAAGCCCCACAATTCATTCATTCTTTTAATAAATATTTATTCAATTTCATGTGCTGTGCTAGGTTTTAGAGACAAAATTAAAAACAAAGCCACTGGAGATAGTGCATAGAAAATTACAATAAGCCATGTTAGCCACTACATGGAGAAAGGCAGGGATATGGAATAGAATTCAGAGAACTGACCTCTCAAAAGAGAGGTGTGAACAACTTTCTTGGAGGAATAACTGTGCATAATTTAATAATAAGTAGGGAATAGACAGATGAAGGAACAAAAGATAAGTAGATTACCCCAAGTAAAGGAAACATCATGTTTAATGTCTTAAAGATGAGGGAACTTAGCATTCAAGGTCCCATGGAGTATACTTGCAATACAGAAATGGAAGCTGCTTGGAAGATAAAAATGCTAAAATTTCTACGTAAGGATAATAAAAATGAATTTAGACCTACTTCTAAGAGTTATTTCAGGTTCTCATATTCTTAAAGTATGAAGTATACAACTATAGGTTTGTTTCCTTTCTTTTTTTGTTTAGGTTTTTTGTTGTTGTTGTTGTTGTTTTAGACGGGATCTGTCTCAGTCACCCAGACTAGAGTGCAGTGGTGCGATCTCAGCTTACTACAAGCTCCGCTTCCCAGGTTCGCACCATTTTCCTGCCTCAGCCTCCCGAGTAGCTGGGACTACAGGCGCCCGCCCCCACGCCCGTCTATTTTTTTTTTTTTTTTTTTTCTTTTTTGTATATTTAGTAGAGACGGAGTTTCACCATGTTAGCCAGGATGGTCTAGATCTCCTGACCTCGTGATCCACCCGCCTTGGCCTCCCAAAGTGCTGGAATTACAGGTGTGAACCACCGTGCCCAGCCTACGTTTGTTTTCTTAACACTCTCCTCTCTTCTCTGGAAAATCAACAGCTATTATCATCTTGCTAGATACCTATGGAGCCGATACTTTATACATTATATCACTACCTAAAACAATGGAATTCTTCCAGGGGCAGTCAGCTGACTCCAACCGGGCAAATTATAGGACCTCGCTCCCATACACAGTCACTGTACACCTTAAACAGTAAGTTAGCACTCACCCAAAGGTACTGAAGCAAATCTCTGCTGCACGTGACATTGAAGGGAGATTAAACTGGTGTCTTTAAGTTCTTTGTTTGCAAACATATGGGAGAAGCTGTTGTGCGGTAAAAAAGAATGAAATTTTCATATACATAATGGCAGAAACCACAATTACTTTTGCACCAACTTAATAGTTGTCCCCGAGACATGACTGCATCTCTGCTCTTACATTATTTTGCTTTCTTTATACATCATTGTTTTCCTTAGTCACATGGTTTCCAAATTTGTAAAAGCTGGCTTGGGTCTCAAGGGGTGAAGCAGAGTTACTAGGGCAGTGTTAAAAAAACTAAAGCCCAGTTATTGTTGGCTATGGGAAGGTCTGCTGCTAGAAAATCTTGACCAAGGCTATGAGCCAATAAGAAACAGACAGCGAACGATGCAAACCTAGGACAGAAAAAAGTTCCTGTATGATAAGAGAATGAAATCTTTAAGGTTGGTATACTTCCAGGCTACCCCACCCCTTCCCTCCAGAGGTATAAAACCGTGTAGAAGATTAGGTGGCTGTGGTTCTGCACTCTGCTATATCCCTTACTTTGCACGGGCTACCACGTTTTGGGTGCAGCTCAGGTTACCATGTTTTGGGTTCAGCTCCATGAAAAAAAATGGAATCGCTGAATAGCAAAATATGGTCTTTGTACTCTTCAACTAGTATTTCTCCCACATTGTGCCCTTGCTGTTTCAATAATAATCTCACATAAAAGTAATCTCGACCAGACCAAGCGTAGTGGCTCACGCCTGTAATCCCAACATTTTGGGAAGGCAAGGCAGGTGGATCATGAGGTCAGGAGTTTGACACAAGCCTGACCAACATGGTGAAACCCTGTCTCTACTAAAACTACAAAAATTAGCCAAGTGTGGTGGCACGCGCCTGTAATCCCAGCTACTTCGGAGGCTGAGGCAGAAGAATTTCTTGAACCCGGGAGGTGGAGGTTGCGGTGAGCTGAGATGACACCACTGCACTCCAGACTGGGTGACAGAGCGAGACTTTGTCTCAGAAAAAAAAAAAAAAAAAAAAAAAAAAGTTATTTCAAAAGTTCTTTAGGTATAGAATTTTTTTTTTTTGAGATGGCGTCTCGCTGTCTGGCCCAGGTTGGCGTGCAGTGGTGCGATCTCTGCTCACTGCAAGCTCCACCGCCTCCCAGATTCATGCCATTCTCCTGCCTTAGCCTCCCGAGAAGTTGGGACTACAGCGCCCGGCTAATTTTTTTGTATTTTTAGTAGAGACGGGGTTTCACCATGTTCGCCAGGATGGTCTCGATTTCCTGACCTCGTGATCTGCCCGCTGCAGCCTCCCAAAGTGCTGGGATTACAGACGTGAGCCACTGCGCCCGGCTAAGTATAGAAATATTTCTATACAAACTAAGTCCATTGTCCTAAAGAGAAAAGTAAAGATTTGTAATTGTTCTGCATATACAGACAGAACTAGTATTAATATTTAAATATTTTAGATAAGTTATACAATATAAGGAGCTCTTTATGCTAATTACATGTCTGAGTTACAGAGAGGTGATTAATAAGGCTAAAATATATCATCCTTGCATTTTTATTTAATTAATTTATTTTTTAATTTCAATAGGTTTTTGGGCAACAGGTGGTGTTTGGTTACATGAATAAGTTATTTAATTATTCTCAGATTTTGGTGCACCCATATCCCAAGTAGTGTACACTGTACCCAATATGTAGTCTTTTATCCCTCACCCCTTCTTACCTTTTCTCCCAGTACCCAAGGTCTCTTGTATCATTTTTTATGCCTTTGTGTCTTCACAGCACTTATGAGAACATACAATGTTTGGTTTTTCATTCCTGAGTTGCTTCACTTAGAATAAATAGTCTCCAATTCCATCCAGTTTGCTGCAAATGCCTTTATTTCATTCCTTTTTATGGCTTAGTAGTATTACATGGTATATATATATACATACACACACACCCCACATTTCTTTATCTACTTGTTGATTGATGACTATTTGGGCAGTTTCATATTTTTGCAATTGCAAATTTTGCTGCTATAAGTATGCGTGTTCAAGTATCTATTTCGTTTAATGACTTTTTTTTTTTTTCCTCTGGGTGGATACCTCTAGTAGTGGGATTGCTGGATCACATAGCAGATCTACTTTAGGTTATTCAAGGAATTTCTACACTGTTTTCCAAAGTGGTTGTACTAGGTTACATTCCCACCAACAGTGTAAACATGTTCCCTTTTCACCACAACTACGCCAACATTTATTTTTTGATTATGGCCATTTTTGCAGGATTAAGGTGTTATTGCATTGTGGTTTTGATTTGCATTTTCCTGATAATTAGTGATGTTGAACACTATTTCATATGTTTGTTGGCCATTTGTACATCTTTTTTGAGAATTGTCTATTCATGTCCTTAGCCCACTTTTTGATGGGATTACTTGCTTTTTTCTTGCTGATTTGTTTGAGTTGTTTGTAGCTTCTGGATATTAGTCCTTTGTTGGATGTATAGATAGCGAAGATTTTCTCCCATTTTGTGGGTTGTTTGTTAACTCTGCTGATTATTTCTTTTGTTGTGAAGAATTTTTTATAGTTTAATTAAAGTTTCATCTATTTTTCTTTGTTTTTGTTGCATTTGCTTTTGGGTTCTTCGTCATGAAGTCTTCCCCTAAGCCAATGTCTAGAAAGGTTTTCCTGATATTACCATCTAGAATTTTTATGATTTCAGGTCTTAGATTTAAGTCTTTGATCCATCTTGAGTTCATTTTTGTATTAGGTGAGAGATGAGGATCTAATTTGATTCTTCTACAAGTGGCTTGCCAATTATCCCAGCACCATTTGTTGAATATGGTGTCCTTTCCCCACTTTAGATTTTTTTATTATTATTATTTATCTATAAGTATTTGGCTTTATTTTTGGGTTCTCTATTCTCTGCCATTGATTTATGTGCCTATTTTTATACCAATACCATACTGTTTCGGTGACTATAGCTTTAGAGTTGGATTTCCTCTTTCTCTGTTTCCTCCTTGATTAACTTAATAATCAACCTTATGAATTATTTTTCTGGCAATTCAGAGATTTGATCTTGATTTGGATCTATTGTTCGTGAGCTAGTGTGACCTTCTGGGGGTGTTAAAAAACCTTTTGTCATATGACTAGAATTGTTTTCCTGTGTCTATTTATTTATTTATTTATTTACTTATTTATTTAATTTGGGTAGACTATGTAAGAGGGAAGATCAAGGACTGAAGGGCTGCTGTTCAGATTCTTTGGTGGCATGGGGTGCTCTATTGATGTATTGATGTGGTGTTCTCCCCATTCCCCTTGAGATGGGGCTTTCTAAGAGTGGAATTGCAGTGATTGTTTTTGCTCTCCCGGCTCTAGTCACCCAGCAGAGCTACCAGGCTCTGGGCTGGCACTGGGGGGTGTCTGAAAAGAATCCTGTTATGTGATCCATCTTCAGGTCTTTTAGCCGTGGATACCAGCATTGCTCTGATGGAGGTAGCAGGGTTGCAAAGTGGACTCTGAGGTTTTTGGTTGTATGTTGGTTTAATGTGCTGGTTTTGTGTTGTTTGGCCTCCAGCCAGGAGTTGATAGTTTCAAGAGTGCATCAGCTGTGGTACTGCTGAGAGAATAGAAATTTACCCTAGGGTTGCCAGGTTAAGTATTCAGGTTTCTCAGGTAGTGGGCAGGGTCATAGAGCTCCCCAGAGATTATGTCCTTTGTATTTGGCAACCAGGGCAGGTAGAGAAAGACCACTAGGTGTGGGCAGGGTTAGGCATGTCTGAGCTCAGACTCTTTTAGGGCAGGGATTACTGCTGCTGCTGTGGAGAATGTGTGATTTAATTGCAACATTTAAGTAATTAAAATAAGATAAAATAAAATAATTTAGTTCCTAGGTTGCATTAGCTAAATATCAAGCACGTACTAACCATGTGAAAATAGTTGCTACCTTGCTGGACAGGACAGATATACAGAGCATTTCCATTTTCACAGAAAATGTGTATAGATACCATGGAGCTTTGAAATAAATGCTGAGTCCATTCAAACTATAGTGAAACACAGCATGTGAAAAAGTAATTCCTTATTGACTATAATAAATGCTTAATAAAATATAATAGATTCTGATTCTGTCCAAGATTGACAAAATCTAATGCAGCCTACATGTCTCAGTGGTTAATACTAAGACTAATAAAATTCCAGCAAATAAATACCTTTGAGGACTTTGAACAATAAATAATAGAGGGCAGATTTAAGGGTAATCAGAACTTGAAGAAACATCTATATGATGGTGGTGAATTTACTATATTTTTCTTATCTCCTAGGCTGTGATCTAAAGACTATCTCACAGGGAAAATATGTAACAGGCACATTTATCAAAACCTAAGGGAGAACCACATATTTCTTGGCTATAGGACCAAGAAAAAGGCCCCTCCTAGCAGGAGAATGTAGGAGGAAACCTTTTTATCTTTTCTATTCTTTCTCTAGCAGCCATGTGCCATTGAGCTGTACTTCTGCTCTTAACACAGTGGCACAGGCACTAAGACTCTGAGAGAAATATATATATTTCTAGGTAGAAGAATGGATCAAAAGAGGTTTCTTTGGATCAAAAGAAGACAGATGGAAGAATAGATCAAAAAAGGCAGAAAAGAGTACCATTATTTTTTATTTTTTATCTCACTACTGTACCATGTTGAACATTCCCAGTTATGTAGAATTTTAGGACAGTGCTTGAGACTAAAATCTAAAATAATACCCTTTTTTAAAGCCAAAATATTGTAAAATTTGGCCATTGGGAAGCAGAAAAAATTGAGAGAATTCCTAAGATGAATGAACTAAAGAAAGAGAACCCTAAATCTATGTATGAACTGGCACACCCATATCTGAAATACCCTGAAGCTGCACCAAAGTAGGAGTAGAACAAAGGTTAAGAGAGCTGAACTAGGCCAGGCGTGTGGCTTACCCCTGTGTGTCCAGAATTTATTCCTTCCAGTGGGTTCTTGGTCTCACTGACTTCAAGAATGAAGTCGCAGACCCTTCCAGTGAGTGTTACAGTGTTACAGCTCTTAAAGATGGCACATCCAGAGTTGTTTGTTCCTCCTGGTGGGTTCGTGGTCTCGCTGACTTCGGGAGTAAAGCCAGAGACCTCTGCAGTGTTACAACTCATAAAGGTAGTGTGGACCCAAAGTGTGAGCAGCAGTAAGATTTATTGTGAAGAGCGAAAGGACAAAGCTTCTACATCATGGAAGGGCACCCCAACAGGTTTGCTGCTGCTGGCTCAGGTGGCCAGCTTTTAATCCCTTATTTGGCTCTGCCCACATCCTGCTGATTGGTCCATTTTACAGAGTGCTGATTGATGTGTTTACAATTCTTTAGCTACACAGAAAAGTTCTCCAAGTCCCCACTCGAAGCAGGAAGTCCAGCTGGCTTCACCTCTCAATCTCTCCTCTAAACAGGACACTCCAACTGCTGTTGGAAATTGAGCGATGACTGCTCTAACTACTTCCTGCTGGATAGGAGCAAAGAAGGAGCCCTGCCATTGTAGTGTCCTCTAGAGGGGAACTCTTTAAACCAGTGAAAGGACCAGCAGTTCTGTCTAGGGGTCCTCAGTAGAAGTTGTTAGTTGAGCTCATTTGGGATTCCATTTGTATGACCATCTGTAGCTTGATGGCCTTGATCCTAGAGGAAACAAATTTGACAAGGAGGTTGAAAATACAGGGTCCGAAGGTGAGTAATAGCAAGATGACTGCTGTGGGACCTAGAAATGGGAGAAGTCATGTTACCCAACTCCAGAGGTTGATATAAGAGTTTGAAAAGCGTTGTCTGATTTCAGAAGACTTTTCCTGTAAACACCGGGTGGCATCTCGTGCTATCCCTGACTGGTTAGTATAAAAACAACACTCTTCCCCTAAGAAGGTTCAGAGTCCTCCTTTCTCAGCAATGAGGAAATCTAGGCCTCGGTGGTTTTGGAGAGTCACTGCTGTCAAAGAGTCTACTTGGGTTTGCAGAGTAAGGATACATTTTGTTATTTCTTGCAAACTGTCTGAGAGGCAGATATACGTTGAAGTTCCATATAAGAAGAATATGCCTTGGCTGGGTAGACAGAAATTTACCCTGGCTATCACCATTCCTTTTCAACATTGTAGTGGAAATTTTAATGGAGCAAAAAAGCAAGAAAAATAAGTTAAAGGCTTACCAATGAAAAGGAAGAAATGAAACTATCTCTTTTCACAGATAACATTTTCAAACAAAGAGCCCAAGGGATTTTAAAGTTACATTTCTCATAGAACTGTTACTCAAATGAATAGAAAATCCATATACACAGAGCTACACACACCTAATTATAGCAGGTTTATTCATAATCATCAAAAACTGGAAATAATCCAAATGTTGCTCATGTAAAGAACAGGTATTAGTGCCATGTTATAGTATCATGTAAAGAACAGGTAAACTGTTGTTTACCCACATAATAGAATCTACTCAACTGTAAATATAAACTATCAAGGTACCCAACAAAGTAGATGATTGTCAAACACAACACATTAAGCTAAGGCACACAAAGTGTGATTTATTTACATGACTTTCTGGAAGACCCAACAATAATAAGGACTTAAAGGAGATCTGGGGTTTAAGGTAGAGTAAGAGTTTGACGACCAAGTGAAAGCATCTAATGTACACCAAAAATAGTGAAATTTGCTATATATAAACTAAAAATTCATAAAGAAAAGTAGTAAAAATATTTCATAATTTAACCAGTTACTTTTATTTTTATTTATTTATTTATTTATTTATTTTCTAGAGCAAAAGGGAGAAGGAACAGAACAGAGGTGGCTCAAAGGCAGCACAGTCTTATTGGGAGAAAGACCTGTGGTGTGGGGTCGGGGGGGAACCAACTAGCACCAGGTCCCCTTTTCCCCCTTACAGGACTGGACCCAAGAGATCTGGGATTGTTGAGAAAATGGGGTGGGGGCCGTGTGTTTGGTCGTTGATAAGGAAGGAATTTTCCTTGGTTAGGGCAAGGCCTGGGACCTGTCCAACTGTATGTTTCTCATGGTCCAGGCCCTGGTGGAATTTTCCACTCTAAGCAGAGTTTGTAAAATCGTGGGGGTCTGCAAATGGCATGGCTCGGGTTAACATTTATGCCTTCTTTTTTCTTGTAAATTCCAAAGACAAATATTAATTAAATGATTCTTTAAGATCTATTGCAAGTGAACATAATGCATATTATTTAAAATTGTCTAAACTGTTGTGGACATTGAGTCAAAATTTAAATTAAGAACACATAGTAATAAAATGGTTTGTATTTGTAGTATTCTGAATCTTGTATTCTTTATAATGCTAGCATTAGAGCTCTTCTACAATGAATGAGGTCAAGGCTTTGAGGTACATTTATTTAGATGTTAAAAAGCTGAAGAATATAATTTAAAAATTTACAAAATTATATCATAGCTGCATTAAAATAACTTCTCTTAGCAACAGAAACAAACCTGAAGATACAGAAAATTCATGTATTCAGTTCAAGTAATTGAAGCACAACTCTGACAATAAAAATAATAAATTTGCGATGAAAATTCAAACACAAGAGTAGCAGTTCCTTCTGCTTCTACTACTCAGATATTGTCTTCACAGCCTTTCTTCCGATTTACATGAGAAACCAGAAGTCATTGATGGTTAAACACAGTGGCTTTAAAATAGTTTCAATGACTTTTTCAAAATTTTTTGTATGTGGTAAGTCAAAGGAAAACAGAGATGAAATTATTTCTGTTGAGAAAATAACAATAATACATACAGTTGCTTCATATACAAAAAGAACGCTTTCAAAGTATCTTCAGTGAAAAGTACTAACCAAAGTCCAAGTGTAAAGATTTATTATGCCCACTAGAGATGACAAGGCAGTTTACATTTGCTGTTGTTACTGTAAATGGAAAATGAAAACAACAGATCCCAGTTCATTCTGCAAAAAAAGAAAAAAAATTAAGATGTAAGCTGAGTCATGCAAAAAGTTGTCTTTTCTTTTATTCCTAAGCAGATAGCTACAGATGAAATGTTAAATATCTCCAAAGATAGCTATTCTACTCCATGTTCACCTTATCTTATAGTGGGCAGGAGACAAATACATAATTATTTCCCTACTGTTCCTTTTGTTTTGCAATATGCAGATTCGGTTTCCCCTTTAAATATTGAAGCCCTTGAAATCATTCTGGAGAAAGGCACAGGCCTTTCTCCCTGGTGTGTGCATTTAACCTTGGCAAAATAAACTTCTAAATTGATTGAGACCTGTCTCAGGTACTTTTTGGTTTATGTTATAAAATATATTCAAAGATTATGAACAAAGTAAAATTTCTAAACGCAAATGAAGCATCTCTAGTATTGCTACTTTATGTCACAAAAGAAAAATAGCTTTGAACCTTACTTATTTAGAAATAGCAGAGTTTTGTATATTTTGCTTCATTAGTATTTCATTAGTTATTACAAAAACTGTGACCATTTTCACACGATAGATCAATTATGACTGCATAAAACTTAGGAAATCCAAAATATGATATATTTTAAGAATGTTTTCTCTTGCAAACCATATTTTATTTTAGAAGCCTGAGTCTAATTATCTTGACTTGTATTATTTTAGTTTATGTTTCTACAACAAGTTTAGATAAAACCATTTTCATCTATTTTTTAAATGAGAAAGCATGACACTTTTTTTTCTGTACCCTTCTCTTTCATATAATTTTAATGTATAAATTTAATATTTAGGGCTAAATAATCTCAATCTATTGATCAAAACTATACACAAGTACACCTGCTCATTTAAACACGTGTAGGTGTGAATTGTATTAAGATAGATGCAGTTATAATATTAATTACTCCTAAAACCAAAAAAATTCAATATCACATCCTTGAAAGACCAAGAATAATAAATGCAAACTTCTAAAGGCTGGTTAATGATAGAATATGCATGTGTGCCAAGAAATTTAATGATTATCATTAAAATATCTATTACAACATAAAAATGTACTCTCTTAGAAGCAAATAGAATGCCAGCAGATGATGTATTTAAAAATTGCTCCTGTTCTACTTAGGTTGATTCTGACAACCATTATTTGGCTGATTGAAAGATGTATATCTTGCTAATATGTGTCAATGTCATATACAGAGATCTGTGATTGTTCTAACCTTGTATTCCTTGTTGGCCCATATCTGGTATCACACACTTACAAATAATTCTCAGACCATCTGGCTACTGACAGAACGGGGCACAGGTCAAGGACTGTTTGTACAGAGGGTAGTATGCCAGCTGCCTTCTCACAGTGCCCTTCATTGTATGTTTCATCTTTGCTTAAAAAAACCTATTCTTTCTAATATTAAGATGTCATTTTCTGTTGCTTAGAAACATTTGAACTATAACCAGCCTTTGTTTTATAATGTTAATACAGGATGTTTGACCTTTTCAATTGTTTCATGAGTGCAAAATAGCCCATTTAAATAATGGATATGTGTAAAGAGTGGTATATATTAATATTTCCTGGGTCGACTGTAATAATTCTCCAAGTGCCACTTTCTTAAACTACATTTTTTAAGTACTGTCATAAGATTACTGTTTATCCAGCAGAATATTAAAATAAAGTGTAAGCATCAATCAAGGGCTAGGTCTTTTTCAGGTGTAAGTATGGCTATGAATGGCAGAAAAGGTAAAAAGGAAATGTGAAGTCACTGACTTATCGGTACATGGAAAGATACCAAACTGAAGAAACAGTAAGGTTAAATTAAACTTTTATCAGTAGTTATGGTTAATTATGTCTAAAAATTACAGATTTTATTCTGATTGCAACACAAGTGGAATTACATATTGTTATAATGGAAGCATTATTATTACAGTACAAAATTAGATGTATTAAATTTTAGTGATGCCACGTGTATGAATAAGAAGTCTTTTTTGTTTGTTTTTGAAACGGACTCTCACTCTGTCACCAAGGCTAGAGTGCAGTAGTACAGTCATGGCCAAACTACATCCTCTACCTCCCAGGTTCAAGTGATAATCTGACCTCCTGAGTAGCTGGGACTTTAGGCATGAGCCACTAAGCCAGACTGTTTTTTTTGGTTTGGTTTGGTTTCATAAAGATATGGTCTTGTTCTGTTGTTCAGGCTGGTCTCAAACTCCTGGCCTTAAGCAATACTCCCACCTCAGCCTCTCAAAGTGCTGGGATTATAAGCATGAGCCACTGTGCCCACCTGAAATCAATTTTATAATCAAAGATAATCAAATACATTTTAATAGCTTATTTAGAACTAGTCTTTAATGCCACCTTTATTGAGGTTTGCTATTGAATTAAATGTGTGATGTCATGTATCTAACCACATTCTAAAGTGTTAAATTAATGCTAATAAAATAGTAATAATAAATAAGGAATTTGATACTTAGTTTTCAAATTTTGCATGAAACATTGCATTATAATGTAATGTAATATATGTATTTTTTGTAAAGGATATAAAATACAATGGTGGGTCCTAAGATCACCCTGCCTCCATTATTTTTTAAATGTATTTGTATTTAATATATTTTGACCATTTGTTCAGAATCCTTCTAAATCCTTTGAATCCATAAGTCAATAAAACGCACCAAAATTAATGGATAGTAAAATTATTTTGATATAAGGAATTTATTATTTATAATAGTGAAATGTTTCATTTCAGTAAAAAGCAGAAAATTGATATAGAAAAACAGCAGAAAAAAATTCATCATTCTATTATAAAAATGACTTAAGGGTTAAATACAGTAGAACTTTGAAAGAAGTAATTTAAATGAATGGCATATTTACTAAAACACATAGCTGAAGAAAATAAAAATTATGCAAACTAAATAAGACATACATAATTAAATGTGTGAAATCTAAATATTCTTATAGGGAATGTATATATTATACATATACATGTGCATAAAATTTTATATATTATCTATACTTTTGAAGCCTTTTATTCAAATAATATTTTTGTACATTTAATCCCGTAAAATATTTGACAAGGCTCATTCTTCTGAGTAGAGGTGTGGAAATTTTCTCTCTCTCTCCTATTTCTTTCTTTCTTAAGTTTATGATACTATTTCTGTGTATCCTGATTTTGTCAGAGAAATTTTTCTTTGTATGTTTATTTACTGTAGCTAATATATAGTGTTTCACACTGGTGCATCATACTTTTAAAAAGTCATTTTAGATAGCCTTTCCTCAGTTCTGTAACTTCAGCCCAAAGGAAGATGGTATATCCTGTGATACTAATGCTCATGATAGCATGTAATGTGATAGTGAGAGGTGAAGCCAGTTAGGCTTCTGAGTCAGGTGGAGACTTGGAGAACTTTCCTGTCTAGCCAAAGGTTTGTAAACACACCAATCAGCACTCTGTAAAATTTCACCAATCAGCGTTCTCTGTCTAGCTAAATGTTTGTAAATGCACCAATCAGCACTCTGTAAAAATGGACCAATCAGCACTCTGTAAAATGGACCAATCTGCGCTCTGTAAAATGGACCAATCAGCAGGATGTTGGCAGGGCCAAACAAGGGAATAAAAACTGGCCATCTGGCAACAGCACCGGCAACCCAGTGGGGTCCGCTTCTGCTGCGTGGAGGCTTTGTTGTTTCGCTGTTCATAATAAATCTTGCTGCTGCTCACTCTTTGGGTCTGCACTACCTTATGAGCTGTAACACTCACCACAAGGGTCTGTGGCTTTATTCGTGAAGTCAGGGAGACCATAAACCCTCTGGGAGGAACAAACAACTCCAGACGCACAACCTTTAAGAGCTGTAACACTCATTGCGAAGGTCTGTGGCTTCTCTCCTGAAGTCAGCAAGACCACGAACCCACTGGAAGGAAGAAACTCTGGACACAACTGAACATCTGAAGGAACAAACTCTGGACACACCATGTTTAACAACTGTTACATTCACCACGAGTGTCCGCAGCTTCATACTTGAAGTCAGCGAGACCAAGAACCCACTGGAAGGGACCAATTCCAGACAAAATAATGATAGCCAGGCAGATGCTTTCGGTATCTGAGCTTCACAGCTAATATGGTCAGCACTACTATTGTACCATGCTATGAAGATTACTTTGGTAGCCGGTTATTTAGTCACACACTAGTCTAAATATTGCTGTGGAAGTATTTTTTAGATGAGATTCATGTTTATGACTACTTGACTTTAAGCAAAGCAGATTCCTTTCCATAATGTGAATGGGCCTCATCCAATCAGCTGAAGGACTTTGGAGCAAAGACTGAGGTTTCATAATGAGGAAATATGCTGTCTGAGAACTGTGACATACAAATTTTGCCTACATTTCCAGTCTGCTGCCCTGTATAATTCAGACTCAAGATTGCAACATCAACTCTACCTTAATTTTTCATTTGCCAGACTGCCCTGTGCCACTCCCATGATTCCATGAGCCAGTTTTTAGAAATCTTTTCCCCCCTCTCTCTCTGGAGGCTGAGGTGGGATAGTCACTTGAGCCAGGGAGGTCAAGGCTGTAGTCAGCATGGCGGTACCACTGCACTCCAGCGTAGGTGAGAGAATGAGACTTCATGTCAAATAAACAACAACAAAAAGGTTATAATCCTACATATAAATTTTAAATATATTTGTATACATACTTACAATTTTTTCTGTGTTTTTGGACAACACTAACTAATATAGATGCCAAACAGTAGATTTAAAAAAAGTGAATTCTGGTCCTACTTATTAATGTGTGACTTTGACTTGTATTCAACAAATTTTTTTAATCCTCATTTTCAAAAACTTTGAAGACCTTTTTACCATTGAGATAATCAAGTCATGTCCTTAAGGTCTCCTATTCCTTAAAAGTTGTTCAATATATTTTTCTTCTTATTCCGATGCTGCTAGATGAAACAACAAAAGTATGAGAACTTAGTAAATATTGTTATTTTTAAAATTTCTTGCAAGCTCTTTGCTGAAGTGCAAAGAGAATATATACATCAACTAACATTTATATTCATGTTTTCCACTAATGAGTTATCAAAATAAACTGCCTATTAACACGTGATTGTAGATTTTAAAACTATTTTAAAAACCAGATTTTGTAAACCATGACATATTAATAGGTTTCAATGGGTGGATAAAGGAGGAAAAATCTCTCTTTCTGCACAACTATTACCAAGCAAATATAATTATTTTTAGTAAGTCCGATAAAGTTACTCAATCTATATTAATTTGACCTGGAGTTACCTCCCATCTTTGTTGCTGTATTAAGGCATTTCACTCTTTCTTATACTTTGGTTTTGGTGAAAGGCCAAATTGCGTTTAAATTATTTCTATTTACCATGCAAAAGTGTATTTATTTATTTATTAGTAAGAATTAAGAGGTAAAAAGGGCAGGTTGGATATAATTCTCATTTATAAAGTGTCTGAATGCGATAATTTAGTCTAATTAAAATTGTTTAAGAGGAAAGATATTTCTGAGGAAGGCTTGTTTAAAATTAGTTCTGTATCAGATGGGCTATATTCTTGTCTATTTCAGAGACATAAATGTATTTATGCTCTTCTGTTAACATTAAGGCAAGGCTTATTTTGCAGATGATATGGTTCAATCAAATGACATGAGTAAAATATTTTTGCTTGCTTGATCACTGATCAGTAGAAATCAAAATAATATGTGTCATAGCTTTGATTAGGATAAGTATAATTTGATAGTTTACCAAATAAACTGCCTACTTTCGTTTTATTTTTTTCAAAGCCAGATTGCGATTATTATGAGTGTCTAAATAAGCATCAGAAAGTTGTGTTATAATTTTTCAATGTTTTTGTTACCTATAATTTTAAAAAATAAAATTATTATGAGATAAAATGGAAACTTTATATTTGCCAGCAATCTATGTAACTTATTAATTTTAAATTATTAATGTAATTATTTTAAAATTGTTTATAATATTGTGGACAATACAATGAAAAAGACATGCAATTTTATCTCTGCCCCTCACTATGACATCTTGGGCAGACTGTTCATCTGGACTTCATGTTCATCTGTGAAATGAAGCATTATTATAATATATTCAAGATATAGTCTCTATTTTTTAAAAAGCTGCTCACTATTCTGAAAATGCATAAAATAACATAAACAAACAGGTATCAACAGCAACATCTGTGTTACTGATTGGCTACTCATTGTCAATTACTTCACCTGGAGCTTCTCATATATTATCCTCATTTTAATACTAACAACCACCCTGATTAATTCACGATTGTGCTCATTTTATGGATTAGGAGGATCATCTGTCATTTGTCATTTTTCTATAAACTTGTGTATTTCTAGTATTGAAAACATATTGGATGTCTTACAAATATTTATGACATATATATGTAATCTGTTTCAAAAGCTAATTTGTGCTCCATAAAAGATAACACATTATATTTACACATCTTATGTTCTAAGGACCCTCAGTTCTAGGAGGAAAAGAACAGACTTTCCCTGTTTTTGAAAACCTTAACAGCTTTAGTAAGTAAAGTATGATACTGTAGGGCATTACTAAGTTCGGATATGTATAAATATTTGTTTTCTCATCATTACCCAGGAGTGTGGGATTTTGAGGTAAAGAACACAAAAGTTGTGTCATTCTTATCACATCATATCAAGTGTGCACATTACAAAATATGTATAGGATCTAATTATGGCAAACCAAAATTCTGATAAAATGAATGAAAAAAGACTAAATATGTAAAGAAATAGTCAACATTGTCTTGGTTTGCTGGGTTAGAGATTTTTACATTTTATTATTTTTTCCAAAGAATCTACTTTTAATTTTGTTTATTTTGATTTTATTTTATTTTATGGAATTTTTTATTTTATTTGAAGTTCTGGGGTACATGTGCAGGATGTGCAGGTTTGTTACATAGGGAGATGTGTGCCATAGTGGTTTGCAGGACCTATCAATCCATCTCTTAAGTATTAAGCCCAGTATGCATTAGCTATTTTTCCTGATGCTGTCCCTCTCCCTACACTCCCAGCAGTTCCCAGTGTGTGTTTTTCCCCTCCCTGTGTCCATGCATTTACGGTATTCAGTTTCCACTTTTAAATGAGAACATGCAGTTAGTTTACTTTTCTGTTCCTGCATTACATTGCTGAAGATAATGACTTCCAGCACCACCCATGTCCCTATAGAGGACATGATATCATTCCATTTTTATGGCTGCTTAGTCTTCCATGGAATATATACACCACATTTTCTTTATCCAGTCTATCATTGATGGGCATGTGTGTAGATCCCATGTCTTTGCTATTGTGAATATTGCTGCAATGAATATATATGTGTATGTAACTTTATGACAGAATGATTTATATTCTTTGGGTACATACTCAGTAATGGGATTGCTGGATTGACTGGTATCTCTGGTTCTAAGTCTTTGAGGAATCACCACACTGTCTTCCAGAATCAAACTAATTTACCTTCCTACCAACAGTGTAAAAGTGTTCCTATTTCTCTGCAGCCTCACTAGCATCTCGTTTCTTAACTTTTTAATAATAATAGCTATTCTGCCTGGTGTGAGGTGATATCTCACTGTGGTTTTGATTTGTGTTTCTGTAATTATCAGTGATGTCAGTGATGTTGAGATTTTTTTCACGTTTGTTGACCAAATAAATGTCTTCGTTTGAGAAGTGTCTGTTCATGCCCTTTGCGCACTTTTTTTTTTTTTGACAGAGTCTCACTCTGTAACTCAGACTGGAGGGCAATGGCATGATCTCGGCTCACTGCAAGCTCCGCCCCCCTGGGTTCACACCATTCTCCTGCCTCAGCCTCCCGAGCAGCTGGGACTACAGGTGCCCACCACCATGCCCAGCTGATTTTTTGTATTTTTAATAGAGAGAGGGTTTCACAGTGTTAGCCAGGATGGTCTCGATCTCCTGACCTTGTGATCCACCTGCCTCGGCCTTCCAAAGTGCTGGGATTATGGTCATGAGCCACTGTGCCTGGACCGTTTGCTCACTTTTTAATGGGGTTGTTGGATGTAAAATTTTTGGATGGATAGGATGCAAAAATTTTCTCCCATTCTGCAGGTTGTCTGTTCACTCTGATGATAGTTTATTTTGCTGTGCAACAGCTCTTAGTTTAATCAGATCTCATTTGTCAATTTTTGCTTTTGTTGCAATTGCTTTTGACATTTTGATCATGAAATCTTTGCCCATGCCTATGTCCTGAATGGTATTGCCTACATTTTCTTCCACAGTTTTTATAGTTTTGGGTTTTACATTTAAATCTTTAATCTGTCTTGAGTTGATATTTTGTAAGGAAGGGGTCCGGTTTCAATTTCCTGCCTATGGCTAGCCAGTTCTCCTAGCACCATTTATTAAATAGGGAATCCTTTCCTTACTGCTTGTTTTATCAGGTTTGTCAAAGATCAGATAGTTGTAGGTGTGGAGGATTACTTCTGAGTTTATTCTGTTCCGTTGGTCTTTGTGTCTGTTTTTGTACAAGTACCATGCTGTTTTGGTTAATGTAGCCTTGTAGTATAGTTTGAAGTTGAGTAGCATGATGCCTCCAACTTTGATCTGTTTGCTTAAGATTATCTTGGCTATACAGGCTCTTTTTTGCTTCTATATGAATTTTAAAATAGTTTTTTTCTAGTTCTTTGAAGAATGTCAGTGGTAGTTTAATGGGAATAGCATTAAATCTATTAATTACTTTGGGCAGAATGACCGTATTCACAATATTGATTCTTTCTATCCATGAGTGCTGAATGCTTTTATTTTCTTTGTTTATGTCCTCTTTGATTTTCTTGAGCAGTTGTTTGTAGTCCTCTTTGAAGAAGTTCTTCATTCCCTAGTTAACTGTATTTCTATTTGTTTTATTCTCTTTGTAACAGTTGTGAAGGGGAGTTCATTCATGATTTGGCTCTTTGGTTGTCTATTGTTGGTGTACAGGAATGCTTGTGATTTTTGCACATTGATTTTGTATCCTGAAGCTTTGCTGAAATTGCCTATCAGCTTAAGAAACTTTTGGGCTGAGATGATGGGGTTTTCTAGGTATAGGATTGTTTCATATGCAGACAAGGCAATTTGACTTTCTCTCTTCCCATTTGAATAGCTTTATTTCTTTCTCTAGCCTGATTTTCCTGACCAGAACTTCTAATACTGTGTTGAATAAGAGTGGTGAGAGAAGGCATCTTTGCATTGTGCCAGTTTTCAAGGGAAATGCTTCCAGCTTTTGCCTATTCAGTATATTGGTTGTGGGTTTTTCATACATTTTTTAAATTATTATTTTGAGGTATGTTCCTTCAATACTTACTTTATTGAGAAATTTTAACATGAAAGGATGTTAAATTTATCAAAGGCCTTTTCTGCATCTATTGAGATAATGGTGGTTTTCAAATTGTTTCTCTGTTTTTAACTTGATTAATTATTTGTATTGTTATTATAGTTTTTCTGTGTTTGATTAAGATTTAGATTGTTCTTCTTTCATTAATCCTTAAGACAGATACTTATGTTGATGAATTCAGGTCTTTCACATTTTCTAATATATGCATTCAGTGCTATAATTTCCCTTTAATAACTGTTTTCAATGCATCTCATACATTTTAAAAAATTGTATTTTCATTTTTTTAATTCATGATGTTTGTATTACTTAGAAGTGTTTTTTAATTAAAATATTTGGCAATTAACCATCTATCTTTAAATTATTGATTTTTAACTAATTCCAGAGTGACTTTTTTTGTGTAGAATATGTGTTTTATAGTATAGAATATGGTTGGTCTTGGTGAATGTTATATGTGGTCATGAGAAAATGTATTTTCTGCTGTTGAATGGAGTAGTCTATACTTGTCAATTAGATCAAGTTGATTGAATATTGTTTAGGTCAACTACATCTTTATTGGTTTTCTACCTGCTTGATCTGTCAATCAATGAGAGAGAAGTGTTGAAGTCTCCATATAATAATAGTGAATTTGTCTATTTCTTTTTTCAGTAGTATTTTGACATTCTGTTAGGTGCATACATTAGGATTATTATGTTTCCATAAATAATTGGCCCATTATTCCTGATCATTTCCCTAGTTGCTTCAGTTTACTTTTGATTAATATTAGCATGATATATATCTCTTCATCTACTCACTTTTAAACTGCTTATATTTAAAGTTTGTTGTTGTTGTTGTTGTTTTTTGGCAGCATGTATTTAGAACTTTTAAAAAATACTCTCTGACAATCTCTGTACTTTTTTTTTTTTTTTTCCCCAGACAGAGTCTTGCTCTGTTGCCCAGGACAGAGTACATTGGTGTGGTCATGGCTTACTGGATCCTTGTTCAAGCAAGGATCTCAGCCTCCCAAGTAGCTGGGAGTACAGATGTGTGCCACCACGCCCAGCTAAGATTTTATTTTTTGTAGAGATGGGGCCTTGCTATGTTGCCCAGGCTGATCTTGAACTCATGACCTCAAGAAATCTTCCTGCTTCTGTCTCTCAAAGTGGTGGGATTACAGGTGCACTTAGCCAACTTCTCTATTATAATTGTTGCATTTAGATGATTCACATTTAAGTGATTATTGAAATATTTTTATTACTATCTTTAATCTTTATTAACTATCTGTTATATTTGTTCTTTGTTTTCCTCCTCTTTTTCTGCCTTCTTTGCTTTTAATTGAACGTTTTATGGGATTTTTTTTCTTCTTTATACTATATTATTTATACTTATTTTTAAAATGTTAGTGGTTGTTGAAGAGTTTAGAAAATACTCTTAAATAATCTAAACACACTTTCAAATAACTTTATAACACTTCATTTGTAGTACAGATACAGAATAACCCTAGTTTCTCATCCCATGTCTTGTGACATTGCATCAATCCTTTCACTTATCCATATGCTATAATCACCCACTATACTCTTACTTCTTAACACAACTAGCTATCATTCAGATCAATATAGATAAAGAAAAATAATTATCATCATATTACCTTTCTCTAATTGTCTAGGTTTCCTTATACAGATCAGTTTTTTTTTTTTTTTTTTCCCTGCATTATTTTTCCTCTTCTCCTGAGATTTCCTTTAACATTTGTCGCAGGGAAATTCTGTTGGAGATGAATTCCTTCTGTTTCCTTTGATAATTTTGTTTCTTAACTCACTTTTAAAAGATAATTGTAATGAATAGAGAATTATAGGCTGATGATTTTTTTTTCTTTTAACATATTAATATGGCACTCTATCTTTTCCTGTTTTTATGGTTTCTAAGGAAAAGTATACCGTAATTCTATAGTTAGAGTGATTTCTTTCCCCTTTGGTTTTAAGATTTTTTTCTTTGCCTTTGCATTTGAATATAATATGTTAGTGTTGTTTGCTTATTTGTTTTCTTTTTTTTTCTTGATAATGGTATATTTAGTTTACATGTATATATTTAGTATACATATGTTTGCTTTTTTTCTTGGTAATTTCTTATTAATAATGATGCTCATTGACTTTTCTGAATTTGTAACTTGGTGTCAATCATGAATGTAGTCATTATTACTACTTCTTTTTCTAATACATTTTCTTGTTTTTCTTTTTGATATATTAAATGTTGGTGCATAAATAACTGAGGTTTTGGAAAGTGAATATTAAGTCATTATAACATGACTCAAACACATCTTTATTAATCCAAATAGGAACCATACAATCAACATTTTTTTTTTTTTTTTTTTTTTTTTGCCAACGAGAAATAAGTTGGTTTATTCTTGCAGTGTAAAAATCTGTGCTTCAGGATTTGATTAACACTTGGAAAGGATTTTTTGCATCCTGCTGGTTGTGGAAGCATTTTTCTTGCAAAAAGTTGTCAAGATGCTTGAAGAAGTGATAATTGGTTGGTGAGAATTCAGGTGAATATGGCAGATAAGGCAAAACTTTGTAGCCCAATTCATTCAACTTTTGAAGCATTGTTTGTGCCAAGAAATTTTGTGGAGGACACTTTCTGCTGACCAATGTCAGCTGCAAGCGTTGCAGATTTCAAGGCATCTCATTGATTTACTGAGCATAGTTCTCAGATGTAATGGTTTCACTGGGATTCAGAAATAGTGGCTCAGACTGGCTGCAGACCACCAAAGAGTGTCCATGATCTTTTCTTGGTGCAAGTTTGGCTTTGGGAAGTGTTTTGGAACTTCTTCTCTGTCCAGCCTCTGAACTGGTCATCACCAGTTGTTGTTTAAAATCCACCTTTTGTCTCAAGTCACAATCCAATTAAGAAATGGTTTGTTTTCATTACATAGAATAAGAGAAGACAACACTTCAAAATGATGATTTTTTTTTTTTAAATTTTCACTCAGGTCATGAAGAACACACTTATCAAGCTTTTTTACTTTTCCAATTTGCTTCAAAGGTCAACAACTGTAGAATGGTTGATGTTGAGTTTTTGGCAACTTCTTGTGTAGTTGTAAGAGGATCAGCTTGGATAATTGCTCTCAACTGGTCATTGTCAACTTTTGATGGCTAGCCACTATATTCCTCATCTTCAAGGCTCTCGTCTGCTTTGCAAAATTTCTTGACCCACCACTGTACCATACATTCGTTAGCAGTTCCTGAGTCAAATACATTGTTAATGTTGCAAGTTGTCTCCCCTGCTTTATGACCCATTTTGAACCTGAATAAGAAAATCACTCAAATTTGTTTTTTGTTTAACATTATTTCCATAGTCTGAAATAAATATAAAACAAAGGGCAAATAATAAGCAATTAGCAAAAAATAAAATAAGGCAAGAAATGCCCATTAACATGATGTATAACATAACCACATTTATTTAAGAATGTACTTCAATATCAATGGTCAAATTTCAAAAATGCAAAAACCACAATTACATTTGCACCAACCTAATATCTAGTACACGTGTGTTATGACTTTCAAATGTCACACAAGTTTTGGATGTTTTGCTTTTTTCTTTTTTTACATTCTCTGTGTATTTATTGCATTTCAGTATGAGAAGTTTCTATTGACTCACCTTCCAGGTCATTGATTCAGGTCTATTACTTTTTTTTTTTTTTTTTGAGACAGAGTTTCTCTCTTGTTGCCCTAGCTGGAGTGCAATGGTGCAATCTCGGCTCACTGCAACCTCTGCCTCCTGGGTTCAAGTGATTCTCCTGCCTCAGCCTCCTGAGTAGCTGGGATTACAGGCAACTGCCACCATGCCTGGCTAAATTTTTGTATTTTTAATAGAGACGGGGGTTTCACTATATTGGTCAGTCTGGTCTCGAACTCCTGACCTCAGGTGATCCACCCGCCTTGGCCTCCCAAAGTGCTGGGATTACAGGCATGAGCCACTGCGCCCGGCCTCAGGTCTATTACTTTTTACATCAAAGAGCAAATAAAGATGCTGCATGAACAAGGTTTTCCAGTTTCTTAGTCTGATGCTTTGACATCTGGAGCCTTGAAGACTAGGAAAGTATTGCCCATCCCAGAGTTAGAAGATTCCTACATATAACAAAGAATTCTTCCTAGAGTGTGTATTTTTTTATGAAAACTACCTAATCCAAAGCCCAACCCCCCTACCAGCCCCTATTTTATTTACTCTTAACACTTCTGAAATATTATTCATCTGCCTTAATCACTCTGGCACCAGGCCCCAGAAAACTAGATGATGCCCTTACAGCCTGGAACCCACTATAGTTATTCAAATTAGCCAGTCATAAAACCTGTTTAGCCATTTATCCAGCCTCACTCATTCCTTCCTGCAAAAAACACAGTAAAACTTTTCCCACTGTTCTCCTTACTCTCTGCCTATGACCACACTTGATGTGGCTCTGAGTGGTGTGGTGTGCCCCCCTTTTTTTGGTACTTCGTGTAATAAACTATCTTTTTAATGGCAATCATCTCCTCATTTGTTGGTATCACCATACCTGAACAAAAACAAAATCCAAGTATATATTGAAAACAGAAGCCCAATATTATTATTTTTATTCACTATTTTACTGAAGTTTCTTTCTTGAATATCCAATACATTTCTAATATTGGTTCATGTTGCAGTTTAAAAAAACAAGTTACTTGTTTTATGGTTAAAATTATTTTCAAATGTAATTTTGTCATCCGTAAGATGCCCTATAATTCCTGAACTCACATTGTACTGATTGCCTTCAAGTGCAAAACAAGTACATCACTATTTCTCAGATTTAAAATTTTGTTTCTATTTTAACATTTTGATCATACTGTTTTCAGTCTTTATACAGCTGGTATTTTGGCATCGTGATTCCTAAATTTCCTAAACTTAACATGGAACATCTGATCTCCCAATCTGATTCTCCACAACACGTTACCGAACTAGTTATTATCCTTTAAGCCCAACACATTGTTTAATGTTTAAATGCTTTTATCAGTCCCTGTAATAGATAAAATATTACCATGTTATTGATTTTTTTGTTTGTTTATGTCTTTGCAACCCAGAAGGTAAGCCTCAAGACTGAAAGAAGTGAATATGTATTACTTAGTTTTGTATTTACACTGTATTACCTGTATACTAAATATACATTGGTGTAATTAATGTAGTCTATGAACTAATTAGGTCATTATACTTATAATAAAGAATATTTGCATCTACTATTAATCAGATATTTTGCTAAACACTTAATATCTATTAACTAACCCTTAGATTTCTAATTCAATTTCCATATAGGGAGAATATATGGCTACTCATGATCATAAAATAAGGAAGAATCCAGCTGGATGCAAATCTATAATTTTTTACATCTATAATCTATACTATCATACTACATTTTAATAACTCTTTTAGAAATTAGATTTAGGTCATGATTCAGCACAGAAAAATCATTGTGGGCCAATTATTACAAAACAAATTTTCTGCTTTTGTACAGAAAGCAATGTATTTTTTCAAGAGAAAAGTAAGCCAAATGATATAATTTTGTAAAAGCATTTGTCAAAATCAATATTTCTGAATTGAGAACATGAAGGATTCTCACTAAAATATTTAAATTAAATTATACAAGTTGCCTAATTTGTTTAATAAATAATTTCATTTTTTTTGACAGTTTTGTTATATAAAATAGGATTGCTTCTCTTGGTATTAGTCTATTAAATCAATCAAAAATTATTGTAAAATATATTAAAATTACTATTGTAGCAACAATTGATTGTTATTACTGTAACCTAACACCTATCTAATGTATTTGTTTCTGTGAATATAGGGTTATAATATACTTCATAAAATTATTGAAATTACTATTTTGCTTTTGCCATGTGAAACCAGATTAGAGTTTTTAGAATAATTCTACTTTAAAATTTTTAACAAAACCACAAGAAACTAAGTAATATGCAGGGTAATTTTCTTGTATCTTATTAATCAATAATAAAGACATAAAATCTTGTAAAATATTTACCTAAAATATCTTAAAAACTCATATGTTGATTTATCTATATTAAATAGGGCAAAGACACTATTGATGATCTTATTTGTCAATACCTAAACTTACAATATGCTTAATTTTGCAACTTCATGAAATATAATATGAAAACTTTATGATAGATAGGAAAAATAAAATTGAAAAATCATAAATAAAGCTATTTCATTCACTTTTCTCACACATTGTGGAAGTTGCAATAAAATTTTTTGAAAAGAAAGTTTAAAAATCTAGTGTCTCTTATGAGAAACTACTGGTACTTGATTCTGTATAAATAATATTTATAGTAATAAAATGCATATTTTTTATAATAATCATACCTTACTTTAGAAAAGACTTTTTAGAGAAAAAACTTTTCAGTGTTGACTTTTATATTATGCTCTTTCAGGAATGTATAAATGTTATTTACACTGAGGAGAAAATATTAAAAAATTAAATTGAGAAGTGTTAAATATCTGAGTATTTCTAAGAAGATGACACCAGTGTAATGTTTTCTCACACTGGCTTTCCATGTATGCCTATTTCAGCTATTCTTTTAATTCATCACCCACACTACTGTTGCTAGTATTTTCCATTCATTCATTATTAAGGTAGTTGTAATTTGTTTGCTCAATATTTTGACTCTGACAAAGAAGCTCTCCTTTGCTTATGAAATTTAGTTCTCAGCTTTGCTACCATGAGTCTAATTTAGATTTTATCTGAAAGAGTAAATGAAAAAATGCCACCCACCCACACACGAAAGAATCCAACATAGTTCTGTGAGAAACATGTTATATTTATGAGATACTAGTATCAATCAATAATACAGAAAATTCAAACAAGTTAATTAGAAGAAATGTTTATACATATATAAATATGTATATATATCAGGCATAGATAGATAGATAGATAGATACAGCATATATATACATACAGCATATATACAGATTTTCCTACAAAGGCAGGCTTGTAATAAAAAGCATAATACAAAGTGTACTATTTTTGTCCTATATAGCCATGGGATTCATATATACATATATATACACATATATGTATATATACATATATATACGTATCTATATATATGTATATATACGTATATATACACATATATACGTATATATACATATATATACACATATACATATATATACACACACATATATGCATTTATATGTTTGTACATACACACATAAGAACTTTAAAAATAAACTTGCTAGTATGTCATTCTCCTAAAACTTTTATTTTCCTTCATAAGGGATAATGCCATTTGAGGTTCAACTTGTTTTATTAATAATTTTCTTTGAAGGGAAATAAGAAGCATTCACTTTCAAGTGAAAATGTAACAGAACACTAATTGTTTTCATTCCCATGACATTTTCAAAGACTTAAATTGAAGAAAACTGTTGGTTTATTGTTTTGTTTGTACAAAATTAAAAATCAATTATGACTGATTTTTAGAGCAAATTGGATAGGTCTCTGCTATTGTGTAAACATTCTTTTTGTTTAAACACAATTGAAAGACTTGTAATCTGAAAGATTATGAAAACATGACTGTGGCATATAATTTTACTACAAAAATTAATTATTCCCTGATTTAAATTTGAATCTTTATCAATGATCTAAAAAATTGGCAGTGAAAAATGGAAGTTCGACTAATCTCACACACCTAGGTTATTACTGCATTAATTATCTATTACTGGGTATCAATATTAACACAAAACTAGCAACTAAAAATAGCACACGTTTAGTAACTCACAGTTTTGTGGATCAGAAATGTGACTACTTTACTCATAAGGGTACAAATCAAGGTGTCGAAAAGGGCTGTGTCATCTGAGACTCATACAGGAAAGGATCTGCTTCTAAGGTTATGAAGATGTTGGTAGGAATCTGTTCCTGTCTAACCGAAGTTTACTGGGGTGTACAGAGGCCTTCTTCATCTCCTTTAAACAAGGGTCTCTATATGTGGCAGCTTACTTTTTGAAAAACAGCAAGGAAGGGCATCAACAGAATTGGCTAGCAAGAAGTTACAATCTTACCAATTGTATTGTCAAAAGGGACATTCCATAGCCTTTTTTATTGTTTGGTAAGAAGCAAGTCAGAACCATCACCCACTATTCAAGAGAAGCGGATTACTAAAGCTATGAATATCAAAATATGAAAATAATAAAGGAAAAGGAAAAACATAGAGTCTTTCTATCACAGTAATCCAGCTAATTCATTAAAATCATTGCCAGAACAGAAAAGCCTTAGAAGAAATCTAAGTAGAGAATTGCTTACAGACAATACCTCAGGAAACAGGAGAAAAAAATAGTACCCATTTTCTCCCTAACTTTTCACTTCCATGAATAATTTTTCCTGCTGATGTCTAATATCTTTTAATGGAAGGTAATTTGTTTATTTCAAATTAACTCCATTAATTATAGAAATTGTTACAAATTAACAATTCTTCCTTTAAGCTAATATTATACACTAAGTGCTGTTCTAATTGCTGATATGCCATGGTTAATGAAACAGAAGTAAAGAATAAAAGTTAAACTATTCAAGACATTTGAATTAAAAGGATATTATTTTGCTTAAGATGTTTTATGTTTAAAGGAACTAAGAGCTACTCATTTTGTGTAAAAATACTTTTTGGACTGTTCAATATAAAGAAATTGTCAGTAATCAAAGGAATAAGAAAATAGCTATTCTCTAATTTTTGTACAGTAATTCTATTTTCTCTCTAAAGGATGTATTTCCTCCTAAGTTCTTACTATTCTAGATTTTCCTCTCCTGTAGTATGGTCATCAGACCCTGATTTTCCCATATATATATATATATGGGAAATTAAATATATGTATATATTTAATTAATAAGTAACAGTTTTAGAGGTCACCTTGAAATATTGAAATTAAAAGACATAGATTTTCCTCCATATTATGTCTCCATGTTATTTACGTAATATGGAGGGAATTACATAAAATGAGATAATTACATGCCTGATTGAATTCTGGAATTACCAATGTTTTAAATTATTTTGTATTATGAATTCACTATATTCTATTTTCCTTTACACAAATATCTAGTTAATTTACTTTGTCAATTTCTTCTCCAACTTTTACCCATATCCAACAGTTGAATTTCTAAAATTGGTAGAAATCATTCTATTAATACATTTTCTGTCATGATGATCAAAGATGTCATTATTCCACCTAATAGAAAATAAGAGAACATTTACAGAAAAATTCATTTTAATTAATTTCATTTATTAGTTTATGTTCATTTCTTTATGATATAAATAATATATAAGCATATATAAATTTATGCTTAGTTTTTACAGCAGAAATATGATGCTAGATTTTTTTGTGTGGGAGATCAGTACTTGAAGGACTCTATTACTTTAAATTTTCATGCTCGTTTTATTTCATTTATCCATAAATAAAAACTCCAGTTATGCACTCTTAATTAAAGGTTAACATAAGTGGATTTTTCAAAATGTTTCTGCTTTTATTTTATTTGAGCTGACAAAATTATCTGAAAAGTGTGTACCTATTCTGTGAGGTTTCTTATTTCCTTCAGTGTTTAAGCTTTTCATTTCTTGCAGGTTAGCAGTTTTATTGCTTTTTATGTTGGTCCAGCAAAATACATTATACATTGAATTAGTTATATTATATATATTTACTTTAAAAACTATACAACTATTACTGACTTAAAAAGCTTTAAACGTTAACAGTGCTAAAATCAAGATAAAACAGTCTGTTGCTAATGGTATGTTCATTGTTTTGTTAACATAACTTTTAGTGAACTTTATATTTTAACAAAATTAGCCCCAAGATGTCTTAAAGATTTAAATGTTATACATCAAACTATGAGAATCCTAGAAGAAAACGTGGGAAATACCATTCTGGACATTGGCCTTGGGAAAGAGTTTATGACTAAGTCCTCAAAAGTAATTGAAGCAAAAACAAAAATTCACAAGTAGAACCCAATCAAATACAGAGGTTCTGTACAGCAAAGGAAACCGTTCACAAAGTATGCATCTGACAAAAGTCAAATATCCAGAATCTACAAGGAACTTAAACAATTGAACAAGTGAAAAAGCAAGTAAACTCATTAGAAATGGACAAAAGTCACGAACAGATATTTCTCAAAGGAAGACATACACATGGCCAACAAACATATGAAAAAATGCTCAGCATCCCTAATTATCAGATAAATGTAAATCACAAATCACAATGAGACACCACCTCACACCACTCAGAATGGTGATTAGTAAAATTAAATAAATAAATAAATAAAAGTAAAAGAAAAAGATGCTAGTGAACTGTGGAGAAAAGGTAACACTTATACACTGTTGCCGGGAATGTAAACTAGTTCAGCCACTGTGCAAAATCGTTTGGCGATTTCTCGGAGAACTTAATACAGAACTACCATTTGATCCAGATATCCCATTACTGAGTATATACTCAAAAGAAAACAAACCATTCTACCAAAAAGGCACATGCACTCCCATGTTCATCGTACCACTATTCACAGTAGCAAAGACATGGAATCAACCTAAGTGCCCATCAATAGTGGACTGGATAAAGAGCATGTGGTACATATACACTGTGAAATACTATGCAACCATGAAAAAGAATGAAATTAGGTCTTTTGCAGAAACATGGACGCACGTGGAGGCCATTATCCTAAGTGAATTAACCCAGGAACAGAAAACCAAATACTGCATGTTCTCACTTATAAATGAGAGCTAAATATTGGGTACTCATGGACCTAAATACGGCAACAATGTATACTGGTGACGGCTAGAGAGGGGAGGAAGGGTAAGAGGTAAATGTTGAAAAACTACCTATTAGGTACTATGCTCAGTAGTTGGTTAATGAGATCATTCATACCTCAAACCTCAGCATCACACAGTATACCCATGTAACAAACCTGAACATATATCTTCTGAATCTAAAATAAAATTAAAAAATAAAATAAAATAATAAAATGCCAATATTGGTTTTGTATAGTTGGTTTAGCATGCTTATGCCATTCTTTAGATGTTGAATGTAGAATATGATTGGGTAACGTGACACAGCAAATAACATTATGCAAATGTGGATAATGTCCTGAGGTAGTTTGAGCTTAATGAAGCTCTCAAGATATCCATTCCACTGCCTCATAACAATGTACAGATAGCAACATTTTTTGATCAAGCTGCAAAAGCAGATGTTAAAGAACAGTGAAATTCACAACTTTCCTAAGTTGAAGTCATTGTGCAACAAGTGAAATCTATAGAAATAGGTGATTAGGAACATTTAAACACTGTGTACATTACCATGAAATTCCTTCTTAAATAAAGTGAACATTTTCTAGTAGTTTAGTGAAGTGTATTTAAGTAGAAAAATGAGTAACACAGACAGGGTAATGTCAGAAATGGATTCTTTAAGGGTAGAAATAAAACAGTCTTAGTTTTAAGTAGCTTCTCTCAGATCCCTTTGAAATTAGTCTTTAAAATTTTCTGTCAAAAATTAATTTTTTTCTGCTAATTCATGCTATATTTAGAAGTGGCTTTTAACTCTGTTGTTTAATATTTATCCTGAGAAGAAACACAGACTAGCTTTAACACAGGAAAGAGAATTCTCACAGGAATCAATGTGTATTTTTCTAAAATGAGATGAGTAAGCATCTAATGTTGAAGCAATTTTTAAAACACTTGCTAAATAAGCATATGTTATTTTATTAAAGATGAAATGGAAAACTGATTTTACGATAAATATAAAAAAATAAAGACTTGGCTGGTTAAGCTACAAGACACTCTGTATTTCTAATATTTAAAAATCACATATTCTAAATAATTTGTGATTTTGAATGTTCAAAGTATTATGAGGTTGAACATTCTTGGCAGCTACGTATACACACTATCTTAGTTTGGTATAATTATAGGACAAATCCATGTAGTGTTATGGAACAGTGTCATATATGAATTTTAAATGAACATCTCCAAAATTAATTAGAATGAGATTTAAAATTACACCATTATAGTAATTTCCAACTTGCCCAAGAAGGACTTAAATTACAAAATACTTCACTTTCTCTCTCCCTTATATTTAGAATATAATTAAACTGCTCATTTCTTTTATTATTATTACATACATGAATTTCGAATGTATAATTTAGGTTGTATCCAGTCCTCAGAGCTTCTTACCGGATATGGCTTGAATATTACTACAGCTTAGAAATAAATAAAGAAGTTATTAAAGACTAAGCTGTCTGTGTTCTATCAACTGTTGGGGGATTAATCTTCCTTGAAGTGTATGCCTTTTTCTCCCTTTTTGTCCCTTTTTTCTTATTTATTCTTTATACTGAATTATTGAATATAGTTAAATTTTATTTTATAAATAAAGAGTTGTAATGCATGATCTTCTATAGTACAAGTTAAATGAGAACATGAGAATGTAATTGTCTTGGCTGTATTCTCAATGCATAAAATAGTGTCTGGCACATAGTAGGCATTCAATGATTGTTTATTGAATTAATACAACTTTTAACCATGCACTTAACATATAATCCTGCCATTCTTCTCCTAGATTTTTCACCAAATTATTTAAGTTAGGTAGTTACCTAAGAGGAATAAAAACATCAGGCCACACACTATGAGTGGCTCACAACTGTAATCCCAGAACTTTGGGAAGCTAAGGCAGAAAGACCTCTTGAGTCCAGAAGTTTGAGACCAGCCAAGGCAACACAGGGAGACCCAATCTCTAAAAAAATTTTTTTTTAAAATGTGTGTGTATATATGTGTGTGTGTGTGTGTGTGTATTAACTGGGCATTATGGTATGTCCATGTGGTCTCAACTCCCAGAAGGCTAAAGCAGGCAGATTTCTTGAGCCCAGGAGGTCAAGGATGCAGTGAGACATGACTGTTCCACTGCATTCCAGCCTGGGCACAGCAGAACCCTGAAGAGGAAGAAGAAGAAGAAGGAGAAGGAGAAGGAGAAGGAGAAGGACAAGGAGAAGGACAAGGAGAAGGACAAGGAGAAGGAGAAGAAGGAGAATTATATGGAAAAGCTCACAGTAACTTCATTCATTTACAGTACCCTCAAAATGGAAACAACTCAAATATCCGTCAACAGGTGAATGAAAAAATAAGGAATCTCATATCCAAGCAGCAGAATATGATTCAGTAATTTGAAAATAGTGATTTATTTTACAACATGGATGTATTTCAAAAATAATTATGCCAAGTGTAATAAGGTAAGAAAATCAAAGAAATTTTATAATTCTTTTAATATAAATTTTTAAAATTTATATTTGTCTATGGCAGTAGAAATAAATTCACTGGTTAGCTCTGGGATGGGACTGTAAAGAGGGAATACATTTGGTGGTGTTGATGGATATGTTCATTATCATGATTGTGGTTAGGTAAAAATTTATTGAATGTATGCTTTAAGTATCATGGTGTACGTCAATTATTCCTCAATTAATTAAAAAAAGATACAAGCAAAATTAACAGTAAGAATTACCTGATGTTAACTGTTATTGGCTAGTAATTGCCAAATACTGATTTTTGTGGTTAAAAGTGAAACCCCGGAGATCTTCAAAAGAATTACTTCTTCACTTGATAGTCAAAATTACATATCAAGCAATGAGTAAACTTTATTTATTAATACAATTGAGCTGGAGAATAGAAACTAACTATATGCCACTGAAAAGGCTAATTGGCTAGCAATGCATACAAGCCGGAGATGATAACTCTCCTAAATGAATTGGTTCATGCTCTCTCAGTCACATCTCTCATGGCAATAAGCATTCCACATATGAAGCAAATACGGGACATTCAGGTAGTCATGGAATATCCATTATGTGAGGTTGTATTCTTTCTTTACACTATGTAAGCTCTGTTCAGGGTAAAGTCTATGGTGTCTCATGAGTTGCAATTTCCATTCCAAACCAAACTACTATTTCTGATTGAGTAACGTACGTGTTGTAGGGTTGTATATTCCACAGGTAAATATTTTTCTTCCAGTTTTTTCAAGTGTGTTGGATAAAGCTGATGTGCCTTGGTTTACACTTAAATTTATTTTAGCTTCTGTGAATTTGAGTACTAGTAAGATCCAGTACTATCTAGATCTATTTGTGCACCCATTAATTCTCTCATTTTTATCTAATTCAACAAAATATTTATTGAAATGCCAAACATATTCTAGTCACTACACTAAATGTTAGAAGGAAATCATAATTAAGGTAACACACTTGCAATATTTCTGGGCTAAAAGGAATCTTATTTTTAAAATGATTGCCAAAATTTTTCTCTTTTAGCCATCATGGATTTTACTTTAATTTTTACGGGTTATGATGTTTATTATTTTCAAATACTTACATGAAAAAACATTATAATCAAATTATATTAGGTAATTTCATATAAGTGAAAATAAAAGAAAAAGTGATTTTGCTCTTCTTTTATTATTTTCTGTTTTGCTGCATTTTTATAACTCATAAATGCTTTTATTTCCATCAATATGTTTTTCAAGGTAATTGATATGGCAAGTATTCAAAGATTTTTAAAAAGTGAATGGATTGATACTGATTTGTTGCTCTGACAGATAATGTTAGCATTCAAAATTAATACTTTGGGTTTCAAAGTGATACATTTGGCTATATCCTGAATATTATTTCTATGTGTGAGATGTCTGTTAAATCAAATTTTCTGTGCATGCAGAAGAGAGATAGAAGCTTTTTAAAGTCCAAAGAAATTGTCTAGGCAAGTAGAAAAATGTAAAAATGCAATAAAATACCAGAGCAAATATTGGATTAACAACCTTATTAGTAAATAAATTTTCTCATGCTTCCCTCTTTGTCTGGAAAAAATAGTCTAGATTATTCAGTGGTGGTTTTTAATAGAATAAAATTTAAGTTTAGAGACATAAATATAGAATAATCTTAATTGCTAATGTGAATATGAGGAAATTCTCTTGGCAGAAGTTATAACTAATAACACTAAAGTTAAAACAAATAAAGTTAAAGCTATTAAAAAGTTTTATTTTTGTTGGAATGTGTAAAAATTGGTACATTTATTATTTTGTTTGTACATTGTTTTAAGAACTCAAAATGTAATTCTGAGAATGTATCATATGGTTTTGTTAATAATAAATGAGCATTATGAACTCTAACCATTATTACACATGTAATAACTTAGTACACAGTAAATACTCAGCAAATATATAACCTTTTTTTATACAGAAGCCAGGCAGGTAAAATAAATAATGCAGATACGTATAATTAAACAAGAAGTGGTAAGATACTCCTTTGACAATGGGAGAATGCAGGCCCTATCTAAATACATTTAAAATCCAAATTATTGCGAGCACCAGGAAGGCTTCAAATAAATGAATAAATAAATAAATAAGCATGTACATGCATATATGTGTACATGTGCACTTATATGACATGTATGTAATAAACAATTTTAAGTATGTACAATTAACTACAAGACCAAACAAGTACATACAATTAAGTACAAGTCCAAACAAGTATGGACTTAAGTATGTAAGTACATACTTAAACAACTTACTTTTGCTAAATATTTTTTCCTGGTCATTAGTGTACACACTCTCGAAATTTCCTGCTAAGATCATCCAACATTCAGATGGATCCAACTCTATAATTTTTATAACCCTATAGGATAAAACTTCTACTTATTTATCTGTTGAGCAAACTTGACTTCATTTTACATACCTCAAACAAACCACATGTAAAACCAAATTCACTTAGTCATTCCTCTTACCACCTCAGTGGACTCAGTGCCTATTTCACTTTTCTTTTGTATTTTCTATCATTTTAGTAGTGCCATCACCTATCCAAAAAATCTGATTCAGCAGCTGAAGGCTTGGGAGTCAATCTCAAAGTTAACCTTACTTCAAACTCTAGCATCTAGATGTTTATTAATTCCATGATGCTGGCACTTACTAGGCCCTTTTCTTCATTCACATTGCTATCTTATTTCCTATTCATCTTTTGTATAAGTACAATATTCTCTATTCAATGTCACGGCCTCTTATTTTGTTTCTCTTCTAATTTATCTTCTAAATATTTGAGTATCATAAAACATTTTAAATTAGAAATAAATAATAAAAATCCTTTGGTCTAATTAATATTTTGGATTGCAGTAACCAAGTTACAGACATTCCAGGTATAGAGCAGTGGTTAGCCTTCTCGTATAACTTAGGCAGAAACAGTTTCATTTAAGTTAAGTTATTGTGAAGAGTCATAAAGCTAACTAGTGAAGCAGAAAGCATAATGGGTTTGATTAATAAAACCAATGATACTATATTTCATATAGCGTTCACAAAACCCCATGAAACTATACTATTATCTCCAGATATATATACACATACACATACACACACATGCACATATATATATATATATAAATAATATTATTATTTTTGAGACAAGTCACTCTCTGAAGCCCAGGCGGGTGTGCAATAGTGCAATCTTGTCTCACTGCAACCTCCACTTCCCTGGTTCAAGCGATTCTCCCACTTCAACTTCCTGAGTGGCTGGGATTACAGGCACACACCATCATGCCTGGCTAATTTTTGTATTTTTGTGGAGGTGGGGTTTCACCATGTTGGCCACGTTGGTCTTGAACTCCCAGCCTTGGGTAATCTGCTTGCCTTGGCCTCCGAAAGTGCTGGGATTACAGGCATGAGCCACTGTTCCCAGCCATAATATATTTCTTAAGTAATGTTGTTTTATCCATCACACCAGAGAGTTTTTGTTTAAGAAAATTAAAATAAATAAACATTTTATGAGATAATTTTTATTTGGCATTTATATATATATACAACCCATTAAGTAGAAGTCATCTAGTTAAAGCAAAAGAGTACCCTTAGGCACCAACTTTTGTGTCTCCATTTCAGGCAGTGAATAGAGCTTGAGTTATTAAATAGACTGTACTGGTCTTTGGGATGCAGGCTGGTATTGCAAATGTGCTTATTTTCATTGATCACTTCTGCTTATCATTTATGGTTTTATACCTCACTGTTTTAGAAAGAATTCTAAGGTGTAATCTGCACATTCAGAGAGTTTCATGATCAGTTATTGAAGTCTACTTTAGCCACCCATTGCATACAATCTATGTTTGTGTCACTGAGCTCTAAGTTGATGAATTTTAATTCTCCAAAAGATCTACACATTTAATGAAACATTCAATAAACACTTCTATGGCTACTCCTCCACAGAATAGCTACATATTAGGTTTAAATTTAATTTAACCCTAATTTGAATCCAAGTGTAAGAGAATTACATACGTTTGTATTTTTCTACATTGTCAGTCATCAATTTAATTGATCATACTTAGTTACTGGTGAAGATTCCTACCTTGTAAGTATTCACATAAATATATTGATGATTTAGTCTCTGCCCCCTATTTACTGCTTTTGATTGCATTGGCAGGACAAAACCAGCTTTTTTGGGTAATTCCCATTGCACACATTGTGAGTCGTAAAATGTGAACCTGCTTTATCTTTCTCTGCTGGCTTGGCTGTTGCAATGTTAAAGAGTAGAGGCCAGGTACCTATGGAGTGTTCCCTCTCTCCAGCCAAGTTGAGCTAATGGCAGGAACAAAATGGTCTACAAAGCCATACAAAGTGTACAATCATCACTCTACTCTTTTAACTACTTAATGTTAAAACAATACAAAATATAAAAATTGGAAAGAAATTATCCTAGAAATTAAAGGGGAATAAGATAAAACAGTTGGCATAGACTTATAATTTGGGAGACTCAATATACTGAATACTTTAAATGTATTTACACATAGCTATAATGTGCTTCACTTAAAATAATTTGGTTTCGTGTAAAGCTTTTCTGAGATGCAACTAGCATTTCAACAATTACATGTTGACCTGATGTCTTGTCCCACTGCACTTCAATTTCTGAAACATAAAATAAAAACTTAATGCATCATTAGTATGGTCCTCCTTTATATCACACTTTCTGTCTCCAAACATATATAAAATTATCAAGACCCCTAACCTAGTCATGATGATCTAGGTTAATGGTAATAGTTAGCATAAAAATAGTAATGGCTGTTGCCATAAAAAAAGCCAGCCCCTCTGGAGGGTGTAACAAGATGGTGGAATGCCTTTAGCATTCATTCTTCCTGATGGAACACTACATTTTAACAACTATCTGCATATAGAAAAGCATCATCACAAGAATAAAAAGTCAGGTGAGTAATTACTGGATTTAACTTCATATCACTGAAACAGACATTGAGGAGGGCAGGAGTGACAGTCTGGAATCACAGATGCTAACCCTGCTCCATTTGCTTGCAGCAGCCATGTAGTGCAGAGAAAAAGTCTATGCATTTGGGGAGGAAGAGTGTGGTGACTGAAGGACTTTATATTGAATTCACCAATGCCCTGTCATAGTGGAGAATAAAGCTGTGATGGGCTCAGTCACTCCCCACGCATGGAGGGAGCATTTGGATGAGCCCTAGCCAGAGGGGAATTGTCCATCCTTGCAGTCAGAACTTGAGTTTCATGCAAGACTTCCCACCACAGGCTGAAGTGCTCTGAAGTCCCAGGTAAACTTGAAAGGCAATCTAAGACACAATGACTGCAATTTCTAGGCAACTCCCAATGCTAGGTTGGGCCTACAGCCAAAAAAGTAAGGTCCCATGTGACCTAGGGAGACACCAGGTGGCACGACTAAGGAAGTGCTTGTGCCCCAGGCAGTGCAGCTTACATCAACAAAACTGACTCCTTCCTTCTGCTTAAGGAGAGGAGAGCAAAATGTAAGGATTTTGTCTGACATTTTGGATACCAGTTCAGCCACAGTAAAATAGGCCACTGAGCAGAGTCCTGAGGCCCTCATTCCAGGCTCTAGCTCACAAACAACATTTCTAGATATAACCTGCGCCAAAATGGAACCTATTGCCTTGAAGGGAAGGACCCAGTCCTGGCAGGAGTCATCACCTCCTGACTAAAGAGCCTTTGGGTCTTGACTAAACAGCAGCAATATGCAGTCAGTACACCATGGGCCTCAAACTCTGTGATATGCTGGCTTCATGGGTAACCCAACACATTCTCAGCCATGAAAGGCTCTCCTTGTTTAAGAAAAGCAGAGAGAAAAGTAAAGGGGACTTCATCTTGCACCTTAGGTACCAGCTTGGCCACAGTTGGGTAGAGCAACAAGCAGGCTCTTAGGATCCCCCAACAAGCAGGCTCTTAGGGTCCTGTGCCAAGGCCTTAACTTGGGGATCCTAAGCATGGACCCTAACTTAGGGATCCTAAGAGCCTGCTTGTTGCTCTGGAACTGCCCTGGAGCCAGAAGGCAGCCCACTTCCCTGAAGAGTGAAAACCACGCCTGGCAGAATTGGCCACAAGCTGATAAAACAGCCATTGTGTTTTAGGTGAACATTGACAGTGGCCTGGTAGAATCCCTGTGGAGCAGTGGTGGTGGTGGCCACAGGAAGAGACTCCACTGCCTATGGAAAGGGAAGGGAAGAGCAGAAAGGATGAACTTTGCATTATGGTTTGAGTGCCAGTTTAGTCACAGTAGAACAGAACAACAGATAAACTGCTAAGATTTTTGACTCTGATCTCTGGCTCCCAGACAGCATCTCTGGCTACACCTGGAGCCTTGGGTAACACACCGCCCAGAAAAGGACTTGGGCAAGACCCAGTGATGTGCTGGCTTCAGATCTGGCCCCGTGTTGTCCCAGTGGTGATGTCCACAGTGATGCTTGCATCACCATGCCCCCAGTTCCAGGTGGCTCAGCACAGAGTGGGTGGGGGGAGAGAGAGAGGGGCGGGGGGAGAGAGAGAGAGAGAGAGAGAGAGAGAGAGAGACTCTGTTCAGGAGAAAATAAGGGAAAAGAACAAAAGTTTCTGCCTGGTAGTCCAGACAATTCTTCTGGATCTTATCCAAGACCATCAAGATGGTACCTCTACGAGTCTGCACAAAATGAAATAAAATAAAATACTAAAATGAAATGAAATAAATAAAAAATAAAAACAAAACACCACCAACAACAACTGTTATTGGGCTTGAAACCCAAGTCTACTGGAATACTGGGAAAGCTTTTCCAAGAAGTCGAGGATCAAACACCTAGACTGTGAAGACTACAATAAATACCTAATTCTTCAATGCCCATATATCTACAAACACTTAACAGCATTAACACTATGCTGGAAAACATGACCTCAGCAAGTGAACTAAATAAGGCACCAGGGATCAGTTCTGGAGAAACAGAGATACACTACTTTCAGACAGATAATTCAAAATAACTGTTTTGAAAACACACAAAGGCATTCAAGATAACACAGAGATTAAATTCAGAGTTCTATCAGACAATTTAATGAAGAGATTGAAATTATTAAAAGGAATCAAGCAGAAATTCTAGAGTTGAAAAATGCAATTGAAATGCTGAATAATGCATCAGTCTCTTAATAGCAGAACTGACCTGACCAAGGAGAAGAAAGAATTAGTGAGCTTGAAAACAGGCTATTTGAACATAAGTAGAGAAGACAAAATAAAAAGAAATTAAAAGCAATAAAGTATGGCAACAAAATCTAGAAAATAGTTTTATTTATTTATATATTTATTATTATTATTATTATTATTATTATTATTATTAGACAGAGTTTCACTCTGTCACCCAGGCTGGATTGCAGTGGTGTGATCCCAGATCTCTGCAACCTCTGCCTTCTGGGTTCAAGAGATTTTCCTACGTCAGCCTCCCAAATAGCTGGGACGACAGGCATACACCACCATGCCTGGATAATTATTTTGCATTTTTAGTAGACACAGGGTTTCACCATGTTGGCCAGGCTGGTCTCAAACTCCTGAACTAATGTGATCTGCCCGCCTTGGCATCCCAAAGTCCTGGGATTACAGTTGTGAGCCACCATGCCTGGCCAAAATCTGGAAAATAATTTTAAATGGGCAAATTTAAGAGTTATTGGCCTTAACAGGAGGTAGAGAAAGACATAGTGGGAGAAAGTATATTCAAAGGGATAATAACAGAGAAGTTCCCAAACCTAAAAAAGAGATCAACATTAAAGTTAAAGAAAATTATAGAATACTAAGCAGATTCAATTCAGATAAGACTATCTTGAAGCATTTATTTAATAATCAAACTTCCAAAGGTCAAGGATAAAGAAAGAATTCTAAAAGCAGTAAGAGAAGAGCGACAAATAACATACAACAGAGTTCCAATACCCCTGACAGCAGGTTTTCTGGTGGAAATGTTACAAGCCAGGAGAGAGTGGCATGACATATTGAAAGTGCTGAAGGAAAAAAAAAAAAAAACTTTTACTTTAGAATAGTATATCTGGTGCAAATATCCTTCAAACATGGAGGAGAAATAAAGACTTTCCCAGACAAACAAAAGCTAAGGGATTTCATCAACACCAGACCCGCCTTACAAGAAATGCTACATGGAGTTCATCAATCTGAAAGCAAAGGATGTCGATAAGCAAGAAAAAATCTGAAGGTACAAGATTCACTCGTAATATTAAGCACACAGAAAAACAGAATATTATAACAATGTAATGGTGGTACATAAACTACTCTTGTCTTAAGTAGAAGTAACAAATGATGAGCCAATAAAAAATAATAACTACAGTAACTTTTTAAGATGAAGACAGTACAATAAGACGTAAAAGGAAACAACACAAGATTAAAAAGTGGGGGAGGGACAAAGTAAAAGTGTTGAGCTTTTATTCATTTTCTTATTGTGTGTTTGCTTATTCAATCAGTGATAAGTTGTCATCAATTTAAACTAATGGGTTATAAGATAATATTTGCAAGCCTCATGGTAACTTCAGATTGAAAAACACACAACAGACACACAAAAAGTAAAAAGCAAAACATTAAAGCATAGCACAAGATAAAATCACCTTCACTAAAATGAAGGCAGAAAGAAAGGAAAGAAGGAAGAAAAGACTCCAAAACAACCAGAAAAAAATTAAGAAAATGACAGGAGTAAGTTCCTATTTATCAATAATAACATTGAATATAAATGAACAAAATTCTCCAACGAAAAGGCATAGAGTGGCTGAATGAATTTTAAAACATGACTTAGTTATTCATTGCCTACACGAAACACTTTTCTCCTATAAAGACACAAACAGACTGAAAACAAAGGATAGAAAATAATATTCCATGCCAATGGAAAGCAAAAAACAAAACAAAGCAAAACAGGAGTACTTAGCCAAAACAGATTTCAAGACAAAAACTATAAGAAGAGACAAAGAAGGTCACCATATCTTGATAAAGGGGTCAATTCAGCACGAGATTACAACAATGTAAATTTATGTGTACCCAATATTGGAGCAGCCACATACATAAAGCAAATATTATTAGGGCTAAAGTGAGATACAGACCCCCAGTAAAAAAAAAATAGCTGGAGACTTCAACACCCCATCTTCAGCACTGGACAGATCTTTCAGAGAAAAAATCAACAAAGAAACATTAGAATTAATTGGCACTATGGATCAAATGGTCTTGATAGATATCTACAGAACATTTTGTCCAGTAGCTACAGAATACACATTTTTCTTCTCAGTAAATGGGATCACTCTCAAGGACAGACCACATGTTAGGTTGCAAAACAAGTCTTAAAACATTTTAAGATATTGAAATAATATCAAGTATTTTTCCTGACCACAATGATACAAAACTAGAAATTAATAATAATGAGGAATTTTGGAAACGATACAAACATATGGAAATTAAACATTATTCTCCTGAATGTCTAGTGTGTCAATGAAGAAATTAAGAGGAAAATTGAAAAAAATTTTGAAACGAGTCATAATGAAAACACAGCACACCTAACTCAATGGAATACAGCAAAAGTAGTGCTAAAAGAGAAATTTGTAGCTATAAATGCCTGCATAAAAAAAGAAGAACTTCAACTAAATAACCTAGTGATGGATCTTAAAGACCTACTAAAGCAAGAGCAAACCAAACCCCAAATTAGAAGAATATAAATGTTAAGAATCAGAGAAAAAATAAATAAAATTTTAAAAAAGAAAACAATACAAAAGATCAATGATACTAAAAGTTGGGTGTTTTTATAATGGAAAAACAAAAATGACAAACTTCAACCAGGCTTATAAAACAAGAGAGAAGACCCAAATAAATAAAATCAAGGATGAAAAAGTAGACATTACAACTGGGAACAGAAATTCAAAGGATTATTATTGGCTACTATAAGTAACTATATGCCAGTAAATTGAAAAATATAGAAGAAATGGATACATCCTTAGAAACGTACCACCTACAAAGACTGAACCATGAAGAAATCCAAAACCGGAATAGACTAGTAACAAGTAATGATTTTGATTTTGATGCTGCAATAAAAAAAAAAGTCTCTGAGTTAAGAAAAGCCTGGGACCTGATGGCTTCACAGTTGGATTTTAGCAACTATTTAAAGAAGAACTAATACCAACCCTACACCCAAACTGTTTCAAAAATAGAGAAGGAAGAAATACTTCCAAACCCATCCAATGAAGTCAGAATTACCCTTATACCAAAATCATACACATCAAAAAAAGGCCAATATATCTAATTAATATTCATATAAAAATTCTCAAAAATACTAGCAAACTGAATTCAACAATGCACTAAAAAGTTAATTCATTATGATCAGGTGGGATTTATCACAGAGATACAAGGATGGTTCAACATACAAAAATCAATTCAGGTGACACATCATGTCTATAGAATGGACAAAAGCCATATGATTATTTCAATTGATGCTGGGAAAGCATTTGATAAAGCTCAACATCTTTCCATGATAAAAGCTCTCAAAAAACTGCTTATAGAAAGAATACACCTTAATCAAAGCCATATATGACAGATGCACAACTAGTATCACACTGAATGGGGAAAAACTGAAATCTTTTCCTCTTAGATCTGGAATATGGCAAAAATTTACCACTGTAATTCAAAATAGTACTAGAAGTCCTAGCTAGTGCAATCAGACAAGAAAAAGAAATAAAAGACATCCAAACTGGAAAGGAAAAAGTCAAATTATCCTTGTTTGAAGATGTTATAATTTTATATTTGGAAAACATTAGGATTGCACAAGAAAACTATTAGAATGAATAAACAATTTTGGTAAAATTATAGGATCCAAAATCAACATACAAAAATCAGTAGTATTTCTAAATGCAAACAGTGAACAAACTGAAAAAGAAGTCAAGAAATTAATAACTTTAACGATAGCCATAGATAAAATAAAATACCTAGGAATTAAATTAACCAAACTGAAAGATCTCTATAATAAAAACTACAAAACATTGGTAAAATAAATTGAAGATGAAACACAAAAAATAAGAAGATATTCCATGTTCATTAATTAGAAGAATCATTATTGTTAAAATGGCCTTATGGCCCAAGACAATATACAGATTTGATGTAATCCCTATCAAAATACCAAAGACAGTCTTCACAAAAATAGAAACAAAATCATAAAATCCATATGAAACCGCAACAGAAAACTGGAGGAATTACATTACCAGACTTCAAATTATACTACAGAGCTATACTAACTGAAACAGCATGGTATTGGCATAAAAATAGACACATAGACCAATGGAACAGAATTGAGAACTCAGAAACACATCCATACACTTAGAATAAACTTATTTTGAACAAAGTTGCCAAGAACGTACACTGGAGAAAAGACAGTCTCTTAAATAAATGGTGCTGGGGAAACTGGATATCCATATGCAGCAGAAAGAAACTAGACCCCCATCTCTCACCATATACAAAAATCAAGTGAAAACTGATTAAAGAGTTAAACTATATATGTTAAACTATAAAGTCACTAAAATAAAACATTGGAAACTTTTGGAATGGGCATATTTACCAAATCCTTATACCTCCATTATGTCTTGGAAATAACTAATTTGTTTTTGATTTTACAGGCTTATAGGCCAAAGGGTCTTACTTTGTCTCAGATGAGACTTGGAACTTTGGACTTTTGAGTTAATGCTGAAATGCGTTAAGACTTTTGGGGAGTATTGGGAAGCCACGACTGGATTTTGCAATGTGAGAAGGACATGAGATTTGGGAGGGGCCAGCGGAGAATAATATTGTTTGGATCAGTGTCCCCACCCAAATATTATGTCAAACTATAGTTCCCCAGTGTTGGAGGTGGGCCCTGGTAGGAGGTGGCAGTATCATGGAGGCAGAGTTCTCATAAACGGTTTAGCATCATTCCTCCTTGGTACTGAACAGTGATTGAGTTCTCACGCGATGTCATTGTTTAAAAATATAAAGCACCTCCCTGCTCTTCCTCTTCTTTCTGTTCTAGCCAACTGAAGTGCTGGTTTCTCTTTCACCTTCTTCCATGAGGAAAGGTTTCCTGAAGTCTCTCCAGAAGCTGACCAGATTCCAGCATCGTGCTTCCTGTAGAGCCTATAGAGCCATGAGCCAATTAAACATTTATTCTTGGTAAATTACAGTCTCCATTACTTCTTTGTAGCATTGTAAGAACAAACTAATACAAATATATTTACCATTATGTCAAATAACTGAAACAATAAAATGAGATTATAAAATGCAAAACAACCTTATCTTTTAACATTTGGCATTGAGCATCTATCTTCATTCAGAACACCTTAAAATTCTAAGTAGGTTTTACAATTTTTTAAATTTTACTTAGATAATTAAAGTATCTTGTACACTTTCAATCACAGAACATGGTCACAACTGTCTTCTTCTATGTTGGACTTACTTCCTACAAAAATCCTGCAGTATAAATATGATCTGGGGACATGATTGGTTACCGTACTTTTTTCTCTGTCAATTTTTCTTTTCTCCTCAGTTTGTTGGCAGGGAATGCTAACTTTTCCAGTATCAAAGGGAGTTTTCTGGAGCTGGGGAAGAGAAGGAAACAGAAACTCAAAAAAATAAAATAAAATAGGGATGAGGGAAGATCTTAACAAAGTCTTATTTGACTGGTGAATTTGTTTTCTAAGATTGGTGCTTACTGGGCTTCATAATATTCACAACTCTTGTGGTGTGTTTGTAATTTCAAGGTCCCTTATGGTGATCTTGATACAGTAAAGTTAACCAATTCAGATAATATACTCTCTTGCTCCTCTTTAGAGACATCCACTCCTTATTCCCCTAAACAGTGTATGCCATAGCCTCTGATTCCTGGGTTCCCCTTACCTCAGAAGGCTGACCTGTTGGTCCAGCCTTGGCTATGTTACTCAGCATCCACTTGGCCTTTGGAACACTATATTTATGTAGGTAAGTGCTTTGCCCCTTACAATTACAGAAGCAGACCATTCCTAACACAGCTACCTTTCCTTGGTGCTCCTTAGCCAGCTAGCAAGCAAGTTTCTTTCTTTTCAGCTTTCTACCATATTGGCCTGGCAACAGCCTGAGTGTACCACTGACTCCAGGTGACACAATTAACTCTCTCCCTTGAAGCTTTTTGTTTTGGGCTTGTGTTGAATCGGTTTTTGTCACTTTATTACCAAGTTTTGTCAAAGCAGTCTAGCACTAAACTTTCAAATAGAAAAAGTTTCCCAGTGATGTTTTATACTTAATAGCTCCTACATTATCATAAACTGACACATAAAAAGTCTCATTCTAACTTCTTGTACATGTGCCTTCCTTTCTAAAACTCTCAAACTTTCTGACCCAAATGATTATTTTTTTCTGTAACTAGTTGTGAACATTTGTCACAGCTGGACTTATTACTGCTTAGAGATGTTTAATGATGTTGGATTTGGGAAAAAATTGCAAATCATGTATAAATAACAATAGTTTTTTCTTTATACAGATTTACTTTAAGGATATGAGTTGATCTACTAATCCAAAGAAGTAATAGTATGTTATTTCTAATAATCAACAATAATTGTTCAAATATTAGAATAGATACAAGCAATATTAAAATATATACATTAATTATAAAGTAATTAACAAGTGAAAGTTCTTTTTAAGGAAACAGTCTATTATTTATTTTAAATTTAAATAGAGGGACTGAAGCAACCACAATAAATATTAAATTAACAGAATATTTTTAATTAATAAAGTATATTCATTTTTATCTCAATTGGTCAGGAATGGGCCAGTCAAATCAAACAATTTATAGAGTAGATAATTTTAAAGGATATCATTTATGATTAAAGAATGTTTAAAGAGATAAAATATAATAAATTACAATTAAAATAAATGTATATTAAATGTAATTTTATTTCTTCGTTGAATCAAAAAAATGAGAATTTTGACATACAATTATGACTCTGAAAATAAAATATTGTTGTCAGAAAATACCAAATTTTCACTGATGAAAAGTTGTTTACTAAATTACAAAACACTAGCTATAATAGTATTTAAACTTCAAAAAAAATAGCATATGCATTTGAGTTGAAATATGATACAGAATACCAAATTAAGCATTTAATTAAAAAAAAAAAAGTGTCAGTGAGAAGAATTTACCTAAAGAATAATGTGATGGCAAAAACAACTTTTGAGGAGGTAAAATTCATATCATTGATTTCTAAATTTCTTCTCTTTGCCTTATCTTGAGAGGGTAGTTTGTAGGCTTACTTTAGTTTCTTTAGAAAGCAATCAACAAACCAAGTAGGAGAAAAGTGGGCTGTATACCAATGAAGAAGATGACTGGGTTATAAACGCTATTTCTCCTAAGAAGTGTTTCTTGAGTCATCGATCATGAAAGTGACCTTGCTGCTCAAAATTGACTGAGTCCTTAATTGTCTGATTTCAGAAAGCAGATGAGTTAACCTAACCATGCTATCAATGTCACATGAATTCTCATGTTCATCACAGGTCAGTGATAAGGCAATGTCAAGTTCTATCTTCCACTAGAAACCTCTTTGTGATCTTATACGGCGTTTATTGAATTTCTGTACCTTGGGTGAAATTTTAACTGCACTATTACCCATGTAATTGCAACTAAAAATACGAAAGGTAGAATTTTTCTTTGTTTTGTTTTCTCAGCTATTGAAAAAGCTTATACCTTATTCAATACTCATTTCTTGCTGAATTATTCATTTCAGGTTTAAAAAGTTGAAATTAAAGTGGTTATATTTAATATATTTATTAAGCTGCTGGTTGTTTGGCTATCAAGATATCAGCTGGTAATGCTTTTTCAGAGATTAGTTTTTTTTTTTTTTTTTTTTTTTTTTTCCTGTGTTAAGGAGAAACCAATTTTAATGTTTTAAAAATTGTAGCAACTTTTAAAGGGACCAATTTGTATAAACCCAAAATGACTTTCAAAAGTATGCATGCAAACAATTTAGTAAGAAATCTAACTATTCTATTTAATTGACACATGCAAATTATCTTTTCATACAGAAAGTTTGTATATGAAATTATGGAACCTGCATTAAAATTCAGTCTGAAATGTCAAAACTATTAATCTACTCATCCTAAAAACTTTGCATTTTAATTAGAATGAGTATTTTAATTATTAGATTTTTTATTTATTAAGATATGACAAATATATCAGAATAGTATAATTACAAATGACAACTGTAATTAGATTTCTCCACCACTACTACTTTTAGGAAATTATCTTAAATGAAGCCTGCTACAGGAATAATCCCTCTGTCAGTAAAACAAAGAGCTAAACAAAATAAACTCTAATGCCACTGCTATAAGCAATACAATTCAGTTAGTAAAAAATAATAAGAGTGAAATGATTCTTTTAGTTTTTTAATTTACTCTGTAAATTTATGTTTTACTGAGTAACTAATAGATATCACTTATCCTGCTGTAATCTGGATACGCAAAGATAAATATGATTTGTTTTCTAATCCTGAGATGCACAATTTGTAAGATTGCAATCAAATAATTATAACAAAATGTTATATTGATGTACACAATTATTAACGTAATTATATAAAATGCCATGAATAACTCAGACTAGTAGATAAATCTGGCAGAGAACCAAAACTTAGGCTAATTCATTCAAAATGAATTGAAGTTTAACATAAATAGATAGATTGATATAAGAGAGAGAAAATTCTAAGTTAAAAGAATAGCATGAAAAAAAGAAAAGAGAGAAAAAAAGCCCAATGCATTTGAGTAACGTGCATATTTCGGATTTGCTATTGCATAGGACATGTGGATGCACTTGACAGGAAAAGGCAGGACAATCTGATGAAGGACAAATTGTACAAGTCCATTTTTATCAAAAGAAATATTTTATACATTGTTCTATGTGCACCTAGAAGACAAAAAATCAATCGACTCTGATGTGATCATCTGTGTGCCTATGTGTGTGGATGTCTTGAAGGGGCAGATGGGGAAAGAAGTAACATCAGTCATCTATCATCTTAGACGCCATGAGAGTGCAGACAAATACAAATTGGGAGGGGAAAGTGTAGAAAGAGATCTATTAGAGACTTTTCCTTTAATAAATTGGTCAAGTAGACATTTCTGTCATCAGCATGGATGAGGATATAAAATGTGATGCAACATTCTAGAGTCAAATGTAGAAGGTAAGTAGCCAGTAGTGTGCACGCAGCTCTGAAAGCACTTCTTTATCCCTCTGCTTCTTACCCAGCTTGCTCTTGGTTACCTAGGCCCTTCAATTTTGTTTCTCCTTGACTTAATTATCACATTATTATTTTCTTTGCTGGCTGGCCTAGTTCAACTGTTGCAAATATTCAACTTGATGTTTTCTAAAAACTCTGTGAACTCTTCTAAACATTTTTCTGATAGTGTCCTAAGGTTTTTATTTCCGATTAATGATCCCAGAATGTTTTTCTTCTTGCCTATCACATTATACCTGTTTCATATCAGAGGTGTGTAATTGTTTTATGGGATGCTTAACCTACTTCAAATTAGAAAACTGAAACTACAAAGGTTACTGAGTACTGTAATCAAAAAAATCCCCAGATGTGATTCCTTGCTCACCACTGTTTTCATTCTCTTTATATTTTTCTCTCTTGGAGTTGCTGTTCTGGTCCATTGCTGCTTGATGAGTGTATTTTTTCATCAACTTTGCTCTGATGTAGTACAAATATATACCACATCTGAGTTGATATACTATCTGCTCCTTGCTATCTTTTGGCAATGCAAACTCTTCCTAGACCTGTGTAAGCTGTCTTTGAGTTCTCTCTTCACTATGGTCTGGAAAGTACCTATATTGATAAGCTGAATAAATTGTATAATATGCTATCTCTGTGGTTTTTTTTGTTGTTGTTATTTCTCTCAAGGATCACAGTCCTGTGGTGCCTATTGCTCTATATTAGAATACTAATGTTTCATATACATTAGTTACACAATCGTTTATGGTATTTACCTATTCTAACAGTGTTCAATGGGCCAGTGATAGAGAAATCTGTGTTGCCAACTTATCTGTGTGTATAGCCAAAGCGAAAGTACTATCCTTGTTGGACTTATGGTGGGAGTTAAGGAGTTATTTTCCTGGCTTTGGAGAAGTTCTGATGATTCTATAACCCAACCAATATCATTTGAATTAAGATTTTTTTAACCAAATTAGCAAGAGTTGATTTTACTTTCAACTAAGAATCTTAAAATACATAGAAGGCAGTAATAACTTGGTTAAATTTATGTTGCAGAAAAATCTGCTCCTCATGCCTATAGGCCCAGAAAATATTTGCCCCAATTTCTGGCACATCTGTATTGAATTTTATATATAGAGGACATTTTAGCATTATTCAATTTCCTAAGGCTACTATATAAAATGATAAAGCTAAATTATTAGTTTTAATTAAATATATAACTCTAACAATATGCAAAATAATTTGTTCTGCATTGTTGGTTATTTGCCTTTGGGAATCTCTGAAATATTTCATCATAATCTGAAGAACCCATTATAAATATGTTCAATTAGAAAACCATAATTATTCTATTCAAATATTGAACATTAACAGACTAATTTAGCCTGATGTACCCATATCCATTAATGATTATAACATTCAAACGTATTGTATTCAAACCCTTTATACACAACATTGAATTGAGGAGTGCCTTGCCTGTGGAACCATAATATCTAACCTATTGGTCAAATCCTCCTCTTCCCTGGATACTGTTTGGAGAATTCCCACAGTTGTTTTGGTTAAATTCTTTATTTTGTTGTGCCCCTCTTGTTCTCTGATTGGATAGTTAATTAATTCACATTTGTTTTGATTACATTTGTTTTTTGTATGTTAACATGCTCTTAGAATGTTACAAACCTTTCAGACTTTGGAGCTATTCCCTCCCTTTATGATTACTTTGCTTTAGTTGTTTTACTATATTTTTTCTTACTATTGGTCTTTTGTAACCATTGTTCTAGTCCATAAACAGCAGTAATTGTTGCTAAAGACAATGATGTAATTTATTTTTGTTCCTGTTGTTGTTTGCTTTTGCCTAAAAGGAGAACATAGTGAAATAAAGTTAGAGAAGTTGATAGAGTCATTAATTTTCATGTTAATAAAACATAGCCTCAATTGGTAAGCAGTCTTCATTTAAACAATTTTATAGGGAAATAGAATCAATCGAGAGATTTATTATTAAAATTAATCTAATTTTTTAGCATCTCTGTTGGTGCTTGGGAAGTTGTCATAAATGTGGTATAGTCAGAAAAACTGAGTAAGCAAGTAGTAGAACACAGTAATAGGGTATAATTAATAGCAGATAACCATAACTGCAGAAAGAAAAACATGGAAATGTATGGAAAATTGGAATATATATATTATATATATTATATATATATATATGGAGAGAGAGAGCGAGCATTGGAAATTTGTCAGATATGACCCTACATTCTTTACATGCAGATCACATTTAGATAGGGTTGTTATTATTTCTAGTTTGCAAACAAGTGACGAGGAAGCGATGGAACTTGCATAAAGTTACGCAGCTATAAGTTGTGTGTGCAGTAACTAGACTCAGGCAATTTTGCTCCAGAGGCCACTATGCAACATCATCTTAGCATAAAATCCGGTTATTTGTTACTCCTCCAATTTCTTATTATCCTCTAAGAACAGAAGAAATAGGTCTTAGTTACCACTTTGATTTTTTTAATTATAAGAAATTGAAAGAGTAAAAAAAGACTCTGGATATTATACTAAGTTAATATTTCATAGTGGCCTTTGTAGCAAGATTACCTAAATTTAGAACCTGGAGGCACAACGTACAGCTACATGACTTTTGCAACTTCCATAACCTCCTCATTACTCATGTATAACATTGAGATGATAATGAATAGTATCTAAAATTATTTTTATATACAAAGAATGTATGTATCTTTGTGACACACTTCAGGTATTCAATAACTGATGTTATATTTATTATTATCAGACTCAAAGTCACTTGAGAAAAATGTTGGAATCATGGAAAAAAGGTAGAAAACAATCTTTGTGGGGAAAATAATATATTCAACAATATAGAGTGAGTTTTAGTTGGTTGATAAAATTCTAAGAGAAGGTATAGGAAAAATGTGGAAATACGAGTCAAGAATATAAAATTTCAAGCTTAAATTTATTGCTTTTATACTTGTCTCCACAGAGGTGATGGATACAGCTTAAAGAAGATAAAAGATCTCTAATGGAATAAAAATAGAAAGAGGAACAAAAAGGAAGGATTTGTGGTATATCAGTCTTATTTTGACTTAGTCATGATATTTATCATCTTGCTATTTATTACAGATACATTGCTATCTTCAAATAGCACAAAATATTTTGAATTACAAAATGAAATTATCAGTGCATGTATTTCTATGTTCTTAAACATAATTTTTAAAAATGTTGCTTAAAATTGTACAGAATGCTAAGAAACCAGAGACAGGGAAAGATTTTTTTGATATTTAATGATAATCATTAGCAAGTAAAAGTAATTAGTAAATTAATAAATAAAAGAACATAAAAAATTTTACATGTTATGGAGATTGGATGTGAATATATATTCTATACATTTATATGATATATTTATATGTCTATCATCTATCTAATAGAGAAGAAAGAAAAATCAGCAATCCAACATACCATACAGATGACAATTAATTAGTGTACTTATCTGAGATTTTGAGATGATTTTGACAATGATTTCATATGCTCACATATATACAAAGTTGTGCTAAAAGTGGAAAATAGAGATACAATATATTTGCCGAAGTTCACACAATTTCTATGGTTCCTTTCCTCAAGTTAAACAATACAAGGATTATAGTCTGATGAAATATGCTTGAAATTTGAAGTAATATTATCAGATTATCAGACCTTGAATAAGCATTCCTCTGATGTTATATAAATGAATTAATTCTGTAAGCCTCATGGTTTTGTTTTGATTGTTGCTTTATACAAAAGGACCTAAGAATATTAAACCCAGGCTTATTGTGAGGAAATAACATTAATAAGAATTAGCTATTATCTAATCCTTATTACGTACTCGAAATTTACAACTTTGAATAGCCTTTTCTAATAATTTCTAAAAATCAGATTAACAGGTATTTACTACTCTTATTTCTATTATGAAGATAAAGAAAACTAAGTACATAGGAGTTAAGTAATTTGCCCAATATCTTACAGCTAATTTGTCTGAGCAAGGATTCTAACCTCAATAGTCTAATTCCAAACCTTATCCCCTCAATCATAATTATTTGTAAAATTATTTTGAAAAATATAAAAGTTCTATCTGAATGTTTTTGAATTTTTAGTTGAAATTAATCCAAGATTAAAACAGTATAAAATTCAAGTTTACATATTTAATTAACAAATATGTTTATTGGTGCCCACATCAAAGTATTATGTGATCTCCAAAATTAAACATTAACAAGATTTATAGTCTCTAATCAGCATTTGAATTTATTTGGCCTTTGCCTTATATTTATGCTTACATTTAAGCATTTAATAAATAAAGAAGGTGACATAAATAAGTAAGGTGACATAAATAAAATAAGGTGACATAAATAAAATAAGCTCAGAGAGCAGAAATCTCTTTAACAACCGATTTCATTCCTTTTGGATATACACTCAGTGGTAGAATTGTTGGACCATATGGTAGCTCTATTTTTAATTTTTTTTTAGAAACCTCTAAACTGTTGTCCATAATGGCTGTGCTAACTTACATTCCCATCAACAATGTATGAGTTCCCTTTACTCCACATCCTAGACAGAATTGGTTGTTTTATCGTTGTTGTTTTGATAATAGTCATTTTAATGAAAATGAAATGGTATCTAACTGTAGTTTTGGTTTGCATTTTTCTGATGATTAGTGATGTTGAACATTTTTTTTTCACATAACTCTTGGCCATTTATCTGTCTTCATTTAAGAAATGTCTATTCAGATATTTTGCCCATTTTTAATTGATAATTTATTTATTTATTTATTTATTTATTTATTTGAAATTGAGTTGTTTGAGTTTCTTATATATTCTGGATGTCAACTCATCAGAGCTATAGTTTGCAAACATTTTCTCTCATTTTATAGGTTGTCTATTAACTCTCTTGATTGTTTCCTTTCCTGTGTAGCTTTTTAGTTTGATATAATCCCATTTATCCATTTTTGCTTTTGTTTCCTGTGTTTTGAGACATTATTTAAAAAATCCTTGCCCAGATCAATGTCAGGAAGCATTTATTCAGCCATAAAAACAATAAAATTATGCCATTTGTGACAATACAGATAAATCTAGAGAATATTGTTAAGTGAAATAAGCCATGTATAATGGGGTAAAATACCATATGGTCTCACTTCTTTTTTTTTTTTTTGAGACGGAGTCTCGCCTGTTTCCCGGGCTGGAGTGCGGTGGCCGGATCTCGGCTCACTGCAAGCTCCGCCTCCCGGGTTTAAGCCATTCTCCTGCCTCAGCCTCCCGAGTAGCTGGGACTACAGGTGCCCACCACCTCACCCAGCTAGTTTTTTGTATTTTTTAGTAGAGACGGGGTTTCATCGTGTTAGCCAGGATGGTCTCGAACTGCTAACCTCGTGATCCACCCGTCTCGGCCTTTATATATGTATAAAAACATCATACTGTACCCAAAAACACATACAATTATGTGTCAGTTAAAAACAAAATTTACAAAGCTAATAAAATATAAATACATAAATATTCAACTTCAAAAGAATATTTAAAGAAACACTTAAAGAAAATTTAAAGGAAACGTTTGACATTTAAAGAAAATCACATTTCAATATTTTTTTTTAAATACTTGCCTTTAAAGACATTTCCTCTTGTATATTTTGACAAGCATCAATATGGTTAAAATAGATAATTGACAGTAATGGCTATTTCAAGTTATTCATTTGCGGGCAAATTGGAAAGGCTCTTATGAATCCATTGCATACCTTTTTGTAGCACTTGGAAATCTACAATATTCCCATAGATTGAGATCACTTTCTCTTATACCTCATGAAAAAACAATAATTATAAGAAATAGAAGAATCTTCAATAAAATGGATATTTTTATAATAATTCTTAAGCAATTTATAGAGAAATCATTGATAAAGAAAATAATACAAACTATAGCTGTAGCAACTTATGTAACATTCAAAATATCCTCAATACAATATCTTTGCTAGGTATATATTTAAAGTGCATATTGAACACTTACCAAACAAACAAACAAACAAACAAAACCCAGGAACTGCCTACAGCAAGTGTCTACAACAAATTTCTAAAGATTGAAAACATCCAAAGTACAATCTCTGTCTGTGCTAGAACCAAGTTACAAACTAAAACACAGAACATGAATGTATTTAAAAACTGAGCAGAAATTTCTAAGTAACCAAAGGATCAGAGAAATCACTATGAAAATTTGAAAATATTTTGAATTAAATAAATATTGAAATATAAAAGTTAACCTATGGAATGAAGTTAAAATCATGCTTGGTGGGAAATTAGTCTTTAAGTATTTATTTTAGAGTAGGTAAAACTGTGAAAATTAATTCACTAAGCATTTTGTCAAGAAGCTGAAAAACAAATGGAGTTAAATTCATCATGAATTAGAAAGTTTTTAGAAGTGAAATAAGAATTTATTTTATTAGAATAGAAAAATAAATTTGAACAAATTAATAAAATAAATTTGACTATTTAAAAAAATCAATAACTTTCTACCATTTCTGATCTAGACAAAATGCAAGTAAGCATAAATAGCCATGTTAATATTCAGAGTGGGACATTACTGAAGATATTATAATAATTATAAAATCCAATAATAGACTTTATGCAGATTGTTTTTATAATTTAAATAAATTTTCAGAAAACCACATTTACCATAATTAACAAATGGAAAACTAAACCTAGTATTGCTATAAATTTTAGAAACACTGAATATGTAATTTCAGATCTTCCCACAAAACTAAAGATTCATAGGACATTAGCAGTAAATTTGACCAATTATTTCAAAAACCCCAATATTACTAAAACTCTTTCATATGACTTGTCTTATGAGGACAGTAAAGCAAGATCAAACTTGACATTTCTATAAGAATAAAGGAAAATTTCTTTTATTAGATGACAAATTGTAAATGAAATATTAGCAGTCAATGATATATAAAATGGATAATAGAATATGCCCAAATTGGCTTTTTCCAAGAATAAAAAGGTGCCTTAACATTAGAAATTCAATTTTTTAAATTTTAATTAATTAATTAAGTAACTTATTTATTTTTTGAGATAGAGTCTCGCTCTGCCTCCAGACTGGAGTACAGTGGAGCGATCTCGGTTCACTGTAACCTCCGCCTCCCGGGTTCAAGCAATTTTCCTGCCTCAGCCTCCCAAGTAGCTGGGATTACAGGCGCACACCATCATGCCCAGCTAATTTTTGTATTTTTAGTAGAGACAGGGTTTCACCATGTTGGCCAGGATGGTCTTGATCTCTTGACCTTGTGATCTGTCTGCCTCAGCCTCCCAAAGTACTGGGATTATAGGCGTGAGCCAACACGCTGGGCCAAAATTCAATTATTTTAATGTAGCACAAGACAAACAAAACATAAAAAATAAGTAAAATTTCCACATGAAAAAAGAAAATACTTCTCTGTTCAGCCAATTCTATTATTTAGTGTAACTTTCACAAGAGGATTTACAGTATCTGTGTAGCTGCTGGCACTTATGGCCTATGGAGAAAACATCAGGTATTATAGAGATTCAGTTGTAGGGGATTAATGAAGAGACTGCTTAGTGGAGTTAAGAGACTCTTTATCTAGCTCATTCTTTGATCTATTTGATTTTAGGTGGTTTGGCTTATGGGGACCCTGGTAAGGAGCACACACTAAACTCTTGGTATTATCCTCCCGCTAGTCATAATAATAGCCTCCCTGGAATGCTATATTCTCTCAAAGATTTTAAATGTTTGTATATAGCCATCTCTAGAATGTCTAATGGTCTCACTTCAACTGGATTGACCAGAGCTGAAAGAAATGTACAACCATGAGGACGCTGCAACTATGAATGACATGCTGAGATCAGAAACCCAAGCTAATGGTACCTGAGAGTGGTGCTAAGACCCTAAGTTTTGGTCACACTCTCACTTAAGTGAGAATCTTAGCATAAAGGAAGAATATTTTAAAACAAAATTATGGGAGGCCATTTTGGGGGGCTGAGCTCATGCACAATGCCCCAACAGACCAAACCAAACAGAAATGGAGTTGCTCATGCAAAATGTGACATAAACTAAGACTTTAAGGAAACACATAGATCCTTAAAGATGTGTACAACAAAACAGGTTTTGTTTTTCTCCTGTAAACAGGACGTTCCCGCATAAGGAGACAACCCTCTGCTCAGTCCTTGTTCCTGTCTTTGCAAAGCTGACTGTTCTACTCTTTCCCTGTAGGTTTCAAGACCAAGTAAGTACATGTATGATGGTAATAGTGACATCAATGACTAAAGTTTTGGTCATTCTCTCAAAACAGAAAATGACCCAAAGAGGGGAATTGTTAAAGTTAATTAATATGGCCTAAATAGAACTCTGTACTTCTATATTTGAGTCCTTGTGGACAAACTGTAATCTAACATAATAGACACACAAGATTGAAAACCTAATTTAGGAGTATTCGTCTGTAACATTAGCTGAGTCTCGTCCTGTCTCAGCAGCCATACTTCAACCACTCATGCACTGCTGAGTGTTCAAACTATGTTCAAATAAGGCAAATGCTGAGCTGTAACCAATCCATTTGCTTCTGTACCACACTCCTGATTTCTGTACTTCATTTCCTTTTTTCATCTATAAATTTTATTCCATGACATGGCTGTGCTGGAGTCTCTCTGAATCTGCTGTAATTCTGGGGGCTGCCTGATTTGCAAATCATTAATTACTCAAACTTACTTAAATTTAAAAAAAAGTGAATATAATAAAATTCAATAACCACTCATGATTTTTTTTTTTTAAAAAGCTAGTTAACTAATATATGAAAAAATGCTCAACATCACTAATCATCAGGGAAATGTAAATCAAAACCACAATGAGGTATCCTCTAACTTCGATTAGGATGGTTATTATCAACAGAAAATTAAATAATGTTCTTACACATTAAAAAGCAGATCTCATAGAAGTAAAAAGTAGAGCCAAGGATATTAGAGGCTGGGAAGGTACTGGAAAGGGAGGAATATACAGAGGTTTGTTGAAGGACACAAAATTTCAGTTAGGTAGGAGAAACAAGTTCTAGTGTTCTGTATCACTTAAGAATATTAAAGTTCACAAAAATACATAGTTTCAAATAACTGGAAGGAGGACATTGAATGTTCCCAACACATAGAAATGATAAATATTTGAGATGATAGATATGCTAATTACCCAGATCTGATCACTATACATTATATGTATCACAACATCACCATGTACCCCATGAATATGTACAGTTGTCAATTAAAAATAAATTTAAGATGATACCCTAGTAAAATATATGTAGAAAAAAATTTCTAAATCTGATAGTGTCATTAAAATAAACTTACAAAAACTATGATCATTAATAGTAACATCTTTAAAAACTTTCACTCTGACATCAGGAAAATGATAATGTTTTCTGCTGTCATCATTTCCATTCAAAAGCATACTGAACATCTTACTTGAAGTACTTAGACAAGAAAATGGTAAAATGTCTAAAAATGATAGTTAAACTTTTGCTATCAGTAGAGCTTTGAGTGTACATGTTCGATTTCTTTTTTTTTTTTTTTTGAGAGACGGAGTCTCACTCTGTCGCCCAGGCTGGAGTGCAGTGGCCGGATCTCAGCTCACTGAAAGCTCTGCCACCTGGGTCACGCCATTCTCCTGCCTCAGCCTCCTGAGTAGCTGGGACTACAGGCGCCCGCCACCATGAGCCTGGCTAATTTTTTGTATTTTTAGTAGAGACAGGGTTTCACCGTGTTAGCCAGGATGGTCTCAATCTCCTGACCTCGCGATCCACCCGCCTCGGCCTCCCAAAGTGCTGGAATTACAGGCGTGAGCCACCACGCCCGGCCACATGTTCAATATTTTAATTATGACTGTACACTATATAAGATAATCTACAGACAAATCACTGAAATTCAAATGTGAGTTCATAAAATTATCTGAATGAAAAGTTAATGTTTAAGATTATTTATATTTCTGTATGGACAGAACAAATAGCATTGTCTCATCACTTCTTTGATTGTTTATTTTGTTGCATAGATGATTTTAGTGTTGATGCAATTATATTTGTCTATTTTTCCTTAGAATACTTGTGCTTTTGAAGTCTTGCACCCAAAATACAGTTTTATTGTTCAGGTCTTATATTTAAGTATTGAGTCCATTTTGATTTGATTTTTTCATATCATGAGAAGTAGGGATCTAGTTTCATTCTTCTGCATATAATTATCTCATTTGCCTAGACCATTTATTGAAGAAAATGTCCTTTTCTTAATGTACATTCTTGGCACCTTTAGAGAAAATCAGTTGACTGTGAATGTGTGAAGTTATTTCTGTATTCTCTATTTTGTTGCATTGATCCTATGTGCCTGTCTTTGTGACAGTGCCATGATGATTTATTTTGCATCAGTGTCATGCCTCCATCTTTGCTTTTATTGCTCAGGATTGCTTTTCTATTTGGGGTCTTTGGTGATTCCAAATAAAATTTTAAGATTTTTTTAAATCTCTGTGCCAAATGTCATTTGTATTTTGGTGGGGATTGCATTGAATCTGTACATTGCTTTGAGAAATATTATTATTATTTTAACAATATTACTTCCAATTCTAAGGCCATTTTCCATTTTTTTGTGCCTTCTTCAAATTTTGTTAGTGTGTTATAATTTTTATTGTAAAGATCTTTCACTTCTTTAGTTAAGTTGATTCTTAGATATTTTATATTTTGTATTTGCTATTGTAAATAGGATTGCTCTCTTGATTTATTTTTCAGTTGTGCACTGTTGGCATATATAAATGCTACTGCTATCTGTATCTTGATTTTGCATCCTATTACTTTACTAAATTCCTTTTCCAATTTTAACAATTTTTTGAAGACTAGGTTTTTTCAAATACTATATTATCTGCAAAAATGGTTAATGTGACTTCTTTCTTTTCAGTTTGTATCCCCTTTATTTTTTTCTCTAGCCTATTTGCTCAGGCTAGGACTTCCAGTATTATGTCGAATAAAAGTGGTAAATGTGAACAACCATGTCTTGGTACAGCTTTAGAGGAAAGGTTTTCAATTTTCTCTTGTTCAGTCTCATGTTAGCGGTGGACGTGCCACATGTGGCCTTTATTATTTTGAGGTATGTTCCTTCTCTATGCAATTTTTTAGAAGTTTTTTCATAAAAGAATGTTAAATTTTATTGAATGATTTTTCAATAACTATTAAAATAATCATATGGTTTTTGTTCTTGGTTGTTTGAATATGATGTATTGCATTGATTGATGTGTTTGTATTAAACCATATTTGCATCCCTGGGATGAATCCCATTTGATCATGGGGAATAATATTTTTAATGTGTTGTACAATTTGATTTTTTAGCGTTGTGTTGAGGACTTTTGCATCTATATTCATCAGGGATATCTCCCTGCAGTGTTGTTGTTGTTGTTGTTATGTGTCCTCTGATTTTGGTATCAGGGTAATGTTGCCCTCACAGAATGAGGTTGGAAGTATTCCCTCCTCTTCACTTTTTTTGAAGGTTTTGTGCAGAATTGGTATTAGTTCTTCATTAGAACTAATTTGGGAGTTAAGGTATTATATCCTAGGCTTTTCTTTGTTTGGAAACTTCTTATTATGTCTTAGATCTCCTTATTTGTTATTAGTTTGTTCAGATTTTCTAATTTGTATTTATATTTGTATTTTTGTGTACTTGTATATTATAGTCTCTATTTAATTTTTCTCAGTTTTTTAAGTCTTTTTAGTTTCTGATTTTATATTTTGGGCCTTCTTTTTTGTTGCTGTTAGTCTAGATTAAGGCTTGTTAATTCTGTTTATCCTTTAAAAAAACAACTTTTTGTTCCATTCATCTCTTTTTATAGTCCCAAATTTATTTATTTCTGCTGTGATTTTAATTATTTATTTATTTATTTATTTATTTATTTATTTATTTATTTATTTTACTAATTGTAAGTTTGGTTTGTTCTTGCCTTTCTACATCTTGAGGTGCACTGGGGTTGTGTTGTTAGGTTGTGTCTTTCTACTATTGCTATAACATTTCCTCTCGGTACAGCTTTTGCTGTATCCAGTAGATTTCAGTATGCTGTATTTACATTTTTATTCGTTTTAAGACATTTTAAAATTTTATTGTTAATTTCTTCATTGTCTCATTCATCATTCAGGAGCATGCTGTTTAATTTCCAAGTGTTTGTGTAGTTTCCAAAATGCTTGTTATTTGTTTCTTAGTTTATTTTATTGTGGCCAAAAAGATACTTGATATGATGTTTACTTTTTTGAATTTGTTGAGACTTGTTCTGGGGCCAAAGACATGCTCTATTCTGAAACAGGTTCCATGTGTTGATAAAATGAATGTGTATTCTACAGCAGTTGGATTACATGTTCTGTAAACGTCAGGCCATTTTGTTCTAGTGTGTAGTTTAACTCCAATTTTTTTTGGTTAATTTTCTGTCTGAATGATCTGTTTATTACTAAAAGTGGGGTGTTGAAGCCACCCACTATTATTATATTTTATTGTATTTCCTGCTTTTGATTGATTAATGTTTGCTTTATATACTTTGGCACTCCATTGTTGAGCATATACAATATTTAAAATTGGTATATCCTCTTGCTGAATTGACCACTTTACCATTATACAGTAACATCATTTTTCCCTTTTTGTAGCCTTTGTTTTGGAGTCTAATTTATCTAATACAAATATAGTTACACCTATTCTTTTTTTTATTTCCACCTTCATGGAATATCTTTTTCTATTCCTTCACTTTTAGCCTATGTGTGTCATTATAAGTGAAATGGATTTCAGTAGGCAGCATACTCTTGGGTCTTGTTCCTTTATTCATGCAGCTACTCTATTTCTATTTTGTTTTTCCAGGGTCTCACTCTGTTGTTCAGGCTGACATGTAGTACTGTGATCATGACTCACAGCAGCTTCGACCTCTCTGGGGTCAGGTGATCCTCCCACTTTAGCCTCCTGAGTAGCTGGGACTACATGTGCATGCTGCCACAAATGGCTAACTTTTTGTTCTTACTTTTTGTAAAGACAGGGTTTTGCCATGTTGCCAAAGCTGGTCTTAAATTCCTGGGCTCAAATTATTCATCCACCTCAGCCTCCCAAAGTGCTGGGATTACAGGTGTGAGCCACCACTCCCTGCCCACTCCCTGTCTTTTAATTGGAGAATTGAGTTCACGTCCATTCAGTAAGGAGTTGCTACTGTTTTGTTGTTTATTTTCTGATTCTTTTGTAACTCCTTTCTTTGTCATTTCTTACTGCTTTTCTTCGTGGTTAAGTGATTTCCTGTGGTCTATGTTTTAATGTTTTGCTTTTTAAGTGAATCTATTATAGGTTTTTTTACACTGCGGTTAACCAGAAGCTTACAAATACTATCTAACAGAAAAAAAATTGTTTCAAAAGATATGACAGCTTATCTTTAATCACAAATAAAATAATAAAAACAAAGAAAACAATTTTTAAAAATCACATCTGTACTTTAACTCTATATCCCCTCTCCCACTTTTGCTTTTTATTATCTCACTTTTTATATTGTCTATATCTTAACAGATTGCAGTACTTCTTACTGTTTTGATAGATTTGATTTTCGGGATTCATACCAAAGTTAAGAGTGGATTGCACACCACAGTTATGGTATTAAAGTATTCTAGGTTTGTCTGTGACCTTGATTTTACCAGTTGGTTTTATATTCTCAAATGTTTTCCTTTTGCACACTAGTGTTTTGTTTTTCCAGACTGAATAACTCTCTTTAGCATTTCTTGTAAAGTATGTCTCATGGTAGTGAACTCTCTGGTTTTGTTTAGCTAAAAAAGGCTCTATTTCTCATATATGAAGAATATTTGAAAACTATTGGAAGGAGTGCTTTGCTGGGTAAAGTATTCTCGGATGAAAATTGTTTTTGTTCAGCACTTTGAAAATGTCATCGCATTCATTCCTGACCCATTGGTTTCCATTTAGAAAGCCTGTTGCTAGGGGAGTTGGAGCTCTTTTTTTTTGTTATTTGCTTCTTTTTTCATACTGTTTTTAGGAACATTGTTTGTCCCTGACTTTTGAGGATTTTATTATTATATGTATTGGGGCCTTATTTGGATCAAATCTATTTAGTGTTCTCTGATCTGGACACTTATTTGTGTCTCAAGTTTAGAAAAATTTTGTGTGGTTATTTGTTTGAGTAAACTTTCTACTCCGTATTCTTTCTCAATTCCTTCTTGAATATCAGTAATTTTTAGATTTAGTCTTTTGAGGTAATTTTCTATATCATGTAGGCGATCTTCAATTCTTTTCATTTTTTTCTTTCTTTTTTCTCCTCTGTGTATATTCAGTGTCTTTAAGCTGATGCATTATTTCCTCTCTCTTATCCATTCTGTTGTTGACAGCCTCTAATGAATTTTTCCTTCAGAAAACATATTTATCAGTTCCCCAATTTTTAAAAAAATTATCATTTCAATTTCTCCATTAAATTTCCAAACTGCATTTCTATGTTATCTTGGAGATCACTTAAAACTCCTCTTTTTGAATTATTAATCAGAGAGCTCAGATATTACCATCTCATTATCATCAGTCAGTGGTCCCATGCTGTGTCTATTAGAGGACATCATGCCTTTCTGTTTGCTGATGTTTCTTGTGAATGTCTATCTATTTATTTACACTGAAGGATTATTTATTCTACTCTTCTCTTTTTGATTTGCTTTGGCTTTTATTGGATATATTGTTAGATATCCTTTATAATTTACGTATTGAAATTTTTTTCCCCAAATTTTCTGCTAGTTTACTGCTTCCTTTTCAGTACTAGATGGTGCCTTAACCCCAGGTTTGCCTCAGTTGTAGTATATAATCAAAGAACTGCTGATATCAAATTGGGGATATCAAAGAGGGGATATCCTCATAGTGTGAGAAGGCTGGCTAGAGGTTCATGCCCAGGGCACCTGCAGAATATATCTCCTTCTGCATGGTGCTGCCGAATAGCCATTCTGGTTTGATGTTTTCTTTGGCCAAGTTACAGAGTTTCTAGGGCTTGGCAAGGTAGTTTCATTGCTTCACTTTGTCTTCCCTTTTGCTGTCCTCTGATATTTATCTGCCTTCTTAGACACTTGCAATGCTTCCTGCATGATGAGGCAGAATCATATATCTTGACAGGGAACCCAAAGTGATGGGGAAGCTTGTTGTCCACCTTAAACTCTTATTTCCTAGTTTGGAAACTGTGAGTTGGGGATAAATTTTTTATGTACTTGGGTGGCAGATGAATTGGGAGAGTAGCATCATAGATATGGAATTTTTATTCTTCTACTATCTCAGATTTTTAAATTTCTCTGTGACCCTAAGAACGGACTCATTCTCATATTTGAGTTGTGAAATACTTTTGTTGATCATCTCTATGCTGTGTATTTGTTTTGGTTTACTGTGGGAGGGAGAGGGTTAATAAATCCAACTTTCTACTCTGCCATTTTGGAACTGAAAGTCATCACTTTTAGTTTTTGGAAGACATTCTCTATAAAAAGAAGCTTAGTCTAGACTCCTGAACGCTACTGACTAAGCAGATTGGCAAACTGGATTCTAACTAAAACCAATGTGATTCCAATATGTCAATAGCCAATAAGAAAAACTGGGTTCCTAATGCAACACAATGGAACAAGAATGACTATTTTGGCAATTCCAGGGTTGATTACAGTGCCTCTCAGTTATTCTTTATCTTTTTTTTTTTAGTGAAAATGTTGCAATACATGCAAACAGACACACAGACACACAAACACACAAACACACACACAGACACACACACACACACACGCACAACCAAAACTCATATCATGTCATCAAATAAAGAACACTGTAGAGTTGAAGTGCTAAGAAGAGTCAAAGGGAATGTGAGATGAGTAGTGAAAGAAGGCATCTATAATGACTGATAGGCCTCTTTGCCAGCTGCAATATTTTAGGCTTCATGTAGAAGTGTGAGATAATTAACATCACCCCAAATTATAAGCTGGCCCATAAGACTTAGCCATTTTCTATACTGGGGATATAAACTTTTCACTCAGATGAAGGCAGCCAAACTATTGAAGGATAGAAAGTATGGACAGTGTTGGGTAACTTCTGTTTAATTTTTATTCTATTCTTCATTGCTTTTTATGCTGCCATTTGTTTAAGAATGATGATGTCTATAAATTGCATCAATAGGCTCCTTTGCTTCATACGTCCAAGTCCAATATTGTCAGAAGGAATTCTAAGAATATTTGGAAAGAAACAAATGAGATAGGAAATTTTTTCTCTCACTCTTTCCCTGTGGGATTGATTTTGACTGGTTGTGTTCCTTGACTGCAAGTCACTGCCTTTTTAGTGCTACTTTTCTATAGGACTTTCTCCTTCCCATTTACAATACTCTGTACCCCTTTTTCCCCCTTCATGAACCTAGGGATAGTAACTGTGATTCTAATGTTAGCTCTTGTTTATAGTCCTGTTTTTCATGTTTGCCTTCATGTTGTGCAAAGCTTTGCAAATAACTCTTTTATTACACCTTCCTTACATATTGTTATTAGTGTGTGTTCTCTGTTCGCTTGATGGGACCCTGGCTGATATACTAGTTATCTTAGGGAAAGAAAATTAAGGCAAATGACATAAGTGAAACTACTCAACTTGATAAAGTAATTGGTAATGTTACAGATTCTCACAAATCCTTCATTATCTCTAAGAATCAAAGTGTTTTGTATATAACATGACAACGCACTACAAGAAAGCATTTTCTAGACTGTATCCTACTCCTAAAATTCTATCTGTAAGCCCTTTAATGAGTTTTTTAATACTCATCATCACCAGCTTCTCTCCTACCCTTCTTAAGCCTAGCTTACCACTGTTCACTTAGGTTTACCATATTATAAGAAGGTTCTCTTACTCATTGGTCACCAACATTCTCCAATCTTTACAATTCTGTGGCATTCTTATCCAGTGTAATTAATCTTGGTACTCTTTTCATTAGTCAATGTCAGTTTAACTAACAGACCCTAAAATCTTAAACATCATAACACAGTAATAATGTATCTCTGTTTCTCTCTCACAAAAAATGTGATGTTGACTGGGTCACCCTCCAAAGCAATAATTTTCAATATAGAAATTATAGTATCTAGGCTGTTTCTATTTTGTTCCAAAGTCGTATCAACACATGACGTTCATGTTCATCATTAAAAAGGAAGAAAAAAATTGAGGAGGGACACCAGCTCTTCTTTAGAGAATTCTGTCTTCTCTAAGCCTTCACATATAAACAGCAAAAGGAAGAGAAAAATTGTACAACTCTATTACTTTCTCTGGTATTCATATGTTAATAATTAGGCACATATCCTTCTCCTATAAATTTCTGAATGTGAATTGAATGCAGTCTATTAAAAGAAAGGGCCCGCAAAATTAACTCATCTATATATTAAGGTAGCTAGTTATTATCTCTCCTTTAATTTTCTATAATAACCACATTGGTAAATAAAATGGTTGGTTGTCAAAAGAATAAAGAAACTGAGTATTGTTAGTTTCTCTAATAAAAAAGAGCATTACTCCAAATATGTAAGTATTAATTATATTTGGTAATTATTTTCTAAATACAAATACAATATTCCTGTGTTTGCTTGCATTTGTGTATTAAAGGACATGATTAAATTTTATTTATTATAATAAATTGAAAATAATAAAGTAAATAAACATATCTGAAAGATGAAATAAAACAAAGCAAACAAACATACCTAAAACTTTGTTATACTGCCAAATCCAGTAGCCCATCTTGTTATCCAAATCAAAAACTGTGACTGCAGGATTCTGACATTTCATTCAGCTTTTGGAAAAATATCAGTTTATCAGACATTTTCCCTCCAAACTGCATCAGCTAAAATCTTTCCTTACCATTTCTATCAGACTATTCTAATACAACTACTAGAACCGTTCCATTTAAAGCTTCCATCTATTTAATTCTATTTTCTAAATCAGACAGTCGCATGATCCCGATGACCATAATAGAATACCCGTCTTCTTAGGCAGTCCTTCCACTGGCATGGCTACACAAATTGTATGACATTTTCTCTATTTCCACAATACCTCCACCATCTGAATCCTGAAGCTTTTCAAGAAACAAACAAAAAAATCAAATGAAAATGTGTAACTTCTAGAAATTAAAGTGGCTTTATTAGATAAGGATATATATATGTATATATCCTAGGTAATGAATAATAATGCTTTTCACAGTACTAATATTATAATACTTTGTGCTTTTCACACCTATATTACGATTTCATAGCATGTAATCTTTAAAAAAATCTGATATAGACATCATTTTTAAGCACAATTTAAGAATGCTTGATATTACAATTAGACAAAACAAGTGCACATAATAATCATTTTAACATAAAACAAAACAGGTCTTAAATGTATTAATTGTACTTGTTTGAGATTACTGGTAATTTAAAGGATATTTCTGAATGTCATAGATTTTAAGGTGATAGTGTTTTGTGTACTCTTGTATATATTTAAAAGAAAGACAATAAAAGTTGAATTACATATTTTACTATTTAATAGCTAAGTATGCTTTTAATATTTTCCTACTGGTACTTTTAGAAAATCTTATTACAGGCTGACATACATGAGGAAAATATTTACTTACAGGAACATGCCATGGTTTTTATTGTTTCAATTAGATAATACATGTGAAAATCAAGGTTGTAAAATAAAGTGCATGGTTTCTATTAGTGTGACATTGAGTTTCAAAGTGTGAGTATCTTTTTTAAAATCAAAATATTCGTGGTAAACTATGGTAGATAAGCATGGCATATTATCTTCCCCTTTTTACTATCACAAACATACATGAACCAAAAATCTGTAAAATAAAAAGTCTAGCCCTTTTCATCTTCCCAGACCTGTAAAGAGCCCAAAAGGTTCCTGTAATTTTATTTATTATGAATTTTGTCTACTGATGCTGATTACCATGGTGGTTTCCATTTATCTAAACAAGAAATTTTATTGTTTTAAATAAATCCCTTGTAAATAAATACAGCATTATAAATAAATGTCACTTAGAAAACATACAAGAAATAGAAAATAATGGCAACAAGTTAATTTATGTCAAAAATGTTGTTATGCATTTCTTCTCAAACTCAGATATTCTTAGACTTTAAGGTATGCTGACTTTTGACTTTCAAAAAGTAATATGAAGTGCAGGATGTTTAAGGTGAACAATTTGTTTAAAGGTCTGATATGAAGCTATTGAATAGGGAAATAAAAAGGGATTATCTTTTTATTTTACATGGTCACTCTCATTACTTCCCAAGTCTATTAACACAATGGTAGATTTTGCGTTGAGTAATTTCATTAATTGTCTATTATAAAAAGCTTTTAATACGACTAAAAACGGTCAACTTCTTTCACATTAGTGATGGCTTGCTCATGAAATTAGTTCTCATAAAGTATTATATATATATAAAAGAAGCAAAAATATAAATACTATTTTGAACATTTGTCCTTTCTACTATCTAAATCGTTATTGATTTTGACTGGCTTTAATTCTATTGTTTAAAAGTGTCATGACATATTTTAGCACTTCTCTACTATGGGATATTTAATTGTCCAATATTCTTACCTATTTATAAAAATTCTGCAATGAAATGTTATTACACATATCCAGGGCACTTGTTTGAATACTTAAAGGCAAATCCTAGAGATTTACTTTTGTTATCAAAGAGTATGTTTTGTTTTGTTTTGTTTTGTTTTGTTTTGAGACAGATTCTCATTTTGTTGCTCAGGTTGGAGTGCAGTGGCAGTGATCTCTACACTCTGCAGCCTTGACCTCGAAAACTCAAGCAATCCTTCCACCTCAGCCTCCCACGTAGCGGGGACTACAGGCACGTGTCACCATGCCTGGATAAATATACAAGGAGTTTCACTCTTTCTTCCCAGGCTGCAGTGCAATGGTGCGATCTCGGCTCTCTGCAACCTCTGCCTCCTGGGTTCAAGCAATTCTTCCTCAGCCTTCCGAGTACCTGGGACTACAGACGTGCACCACCGCGGCCGGCTAATTTTGTATTTTTAGTAGAGACTGGGTTTCGCCTTATTGGCCAGGCCAGTCTTGAACTCCTGACCTCAGGTGATCCGCTCGCCTCAGTCTCCCAAAGTGCTAGGTTGACAGGAGCGAGCCACCGCTCCTGGCCTAGTATACACATTTTAATGATTTAATATTTACATACATTTTCCTGGCCAGGAGTGGTAGCTCACGTCTGCAATCCCAGCACTGTGGGAGGCCTAGGCAGTTGGATCACCTGAAGTCAGGAGTTCCCATACCAGCCTGGCCAACATGGTGAAACCCCATCTCTAATAAAAATAGAAAATTTAGCTGGGCATGGTGGTGTGAGCCTGCAACCCCCGCTACTCAGAAGGCTAAGGTAAGAGAATCGCTTGATCCTGGGAAGCGAGGTTGCAGTGAGCCGAGATCCGCACCACTGCACTCCAGCCTGGGTGACAGAGCAAGACTTTGTCTCAAGAAAAAAAAATAATAATAATAATAAATAAAATATACATACATTTTGCCAGAAGACTCTGGAATAAAGTTCCAAAGGAGTATAAATATTTACAGATGTGCATTAGACAAAACTATCCATATAACAATGCTAGGAATACTCATCAATATTATATATTGTCATTTTTAAAAATAATGATTTATCAAATATTCTGGATAAGATCTTGTAATAGAAAAATGCATCGCAAATATTTTTTCTTGTTGTATAGTTTTTATTTTCTCACCTTTAATGATGTCTTTCTATAAACAAAATTTGTTTATAAGTTATTCTTATATTTTTTAGAGACAGGGTCTCACTCTGTCAGCCAGACTGGAGTGCAGTGGCACAGTCATAGCTTGCTGTAACCTCAGGCTCCTGGGCTCAAAAAATCCTTCCTGCCTTGGCCTCCCAATGTGCTTATAAGCATGAACTGCCACACATGGCCTCATAACTATTTTAAGAGCTTAACAGAGGTATAACTGGCACACAACAAACTGTGTGTATCTAAAGTGTACTATTTGACAAGTCTTGGCATATGCATATACTCAGGAAAATACTGCCAAAATTAATGAATATGTTCATTACCCCTACAAGTTTCTTTATGACCATTTGTAATCTCTCCTGCCATTGTTCCCAAACCCCTAATTCAGTACATCCACAGGCAGACACTAATTTCCTTTCTGCACTATGGACTAGTTTGTATTTTCTAGAATTTTCAATAAATAACATCATACAATAGACCTTCATTTTTTTTTTTTTTTTGTCTTGCTTCTTTCTGTCACAAGAATTATATTGAAATTTTTCCATGCTGTGTATATCAATCATCTACTCCTTTTTGGTACTGAGTGGCCTTACACGAATGAACATATTAGAGGTTGTTAATCCATTTCCTTGTTGATGGATATTTGAATTATTTCCAATTTGATTATTACAAATAAACCTTTTAGGAATATTTGCGTACATGTTTGTTATGAACTTATGCTTGGGTAAATATCTAAAAATAGAATGACTGGAAAAATATAGTAAGTAGATGATTCGATGTTAATAATCTGCTGTCTTGTTTTTCATCAGTATTGTACCATTTTCCTTCTCGTCAGCAGTTAAAGAGAATTCCAAGTCCTCAGCACATTTTATAGTGAGTTATTTTTTTTTAATGTTGAGTACTCTAAGCCATACACAGTGGTATGTCATTGTGGTTTTAGTTTGCATTTCTTTAATGACTAAAAGATGTTGAGTATCTTTTTATATATTTATTTACAATCACCTGAAGTATTCAAATATTTTGCTCCCTCCTTTATTGGATTTCTTTTTTTTATTATTGACTATAATAGGTTGATAATGGCTGCTCAATTGTGTCCATATTCTAATCTGTAGGACCTATGAATACGTGATTTACGTGGTGAAAAGAATATTGCAGAAGTTATGAAATTAAAGATCTTAAAATGGGAGATTATTCTGGATTATCTAGGTGCTCCTAATGTAATTACAAATGTTCTGAAAAGTGAGTGGCAGGAGAATCAGAGTGTGAGAGAAAAGATGTAAAGACAGAATCAAAGGTCAGAGAAGTTTTTTGTTTCTAGCTTTGAAGATGGAGGAAGGCACCAAGAACCAAGGAATGTTGGCAGCTTCTAGAACTGGGAAAAGCAAGAGAATGGATTCTCCTTTTGAGCTTCCAGTAGGAACCAACCCTTGTGAAGTCTTGACTTTATTCTAGTGAAACTGATTTCAAGTTTTTGGTTGTCAGAATTTGTTTGTTTTCAGTCATGACATTTGTGGTAATTTGTTACAGCAGCAAGAAGAAACTAATACAGATTATGAAACAAGAAATAGGATGCAGGATGCTGACCTAAAAAATACAGAAAACATGGAATTTGTTTTTGGATTAGACAAATTTGAAGAAGCTGGAAGAATTTTAGGAGTATCATGTTAAAATTCTAGATTGCTTTCAACAGACTGAATACAAGTTTGGATGTAAATGACTCTGCTAGGAAGGCCTCAGAAAGAAGGGTGGAACATGGTAGTAAAAAAATTATCTTAGATAATATTTAAATAATAAACACACTGTAGAAACATGCATATTAAAGGTGATTCTGATAAGGGAGCAGAAGGATGTTAGGAACATGGAAGCAAAAACACATGTGGTCTGAGAGAATACGTAATCTTTGACATGCTATTTATAAAAATAAATACATTAAAGGGGTGTTAGGGAAGGCTTAGACGAATGTGAAGAACATGTTACTAGAAAATGGAAAATAGATAATCCTTGATCTGTAGTGATAAAATGTTTAGCTTAATTGTTTTCTGTAATTGTGTAAAAAGCAAACTTTGTAGATAATGGACTCTTATATTTAGCTCAGGAAATTTCTAAGTAACGTGTTAAAGATGGAACTATTTATTTCTGGCTGGTTATAGTAAGATAAAAGTAGAAAGAGATGAATTAAAGAAATAATGATTAAGCAAAAAAAGAAGAAAGACTTGATGATTTAAAAAATCATTTGTTAACCTATCCATTTGGTAAAAAATTAGGAGAGTCACTGCTGAGAAAACCTGATTCTAAGAGAAAGTCAAAAGTGTGGCTGGACAACCTTTTGTGTAAGATGGAAGGATGGAAGCAGAGGTCAGAGAGAACAAAAGATGCCTAACTGTTGGTTTTGAAGATGAAATAAGGAACAACAAGCGAAATAATGCAAGTGGCCTCTACAGACTGGAAAAGGAAAGGAATTTAGACCTTAGTGCTGCCTGAAGGAACACAGTCCTGTCTATGCTTTTACTTTACAGCCAGTGAAATTAATTTTGGATTTCTGTACTGCAGAACTGCAAACATTTTTTAAATTGTTTTAAGTCACTAAGTTGACAGCAATTTGTCAGAGTGGAAACAAAATTAATCCACTAGTTTTGGAAAATTATTTATTCTGAATACAAGTTTTTTATCCAATATATGCTTTACAAATGTTTTCTTCTGTCTAAGGCTAGACTCTTTTCTCTCTTTCAACAGCATGTTTTAAAGACCAGGTGTTTTTAATTTTGATTAAATCCAACTCAACATACTTGTTTTTTGAGTAAGTCCTGTTTTTTATGTAATTTTAAGACACACTAACCTAACTGAAAATCATGAATGTACTGTCATTAAAACTGTATAATTTGGGTGGTTACATTTAGGTCTATGAACCACTTTTAGTTAATGTTTGAAAAAGATACTATCAATATATAAAACAGTAGGAGGGAAAATGCCATGACTAATATATCTCTTTCCCCATTATTTAGTACTTAAACATTTTTTCTAAACAATGTTTCCAAATTTTCCGTGAAACAGTCTTATATATCCTTTGCTAGAACATACATTTTATAACTTTTCAATGTATTGCAACTTGTTTTATGGCTCAGAATATGGGCTATCTTAAAAAGGCTTGCGTGCTTTTGAAAATCATATGTATTCTGAGATTTTTGAGGTGGTTATTGCATAAGTGCCATTAGGTTTGGCTTTGACTGATAGTATTATTCAAACTTTCTGTATCCTTACTTATTTTCTGTATATTCCATCAACTAAAAGTATTTAAATCTCTTATAATTTTTTATTTCACTTATTATATATATTCTGAATTTCTGTTATTAGGTGTGATAATATTTATAATTATATTGACAGATTCACATTTTATCATTAAGAAACAACCCTTTATATCCCCGATAATATTTGTTGCTCTGAAGTCTTAGTCTGATATTAATATAGTCATTCCAGTTTTCTTTGACTAATATTAGCATTTAATATATTTTATAATTGATTTACTTTTAGTCTATTTGTATCTTTAAATTTATTTCTTACCAGAAAAGTAGAGTTATTTCTTTTTTATTTAATGTGCTATGCATTGCTTTTATTTGAATTATTACATCCTGTTTATTCCAAGTTTTCATTGATTGTGTTTTGATTGTGTTTTAGGTTTAAATCTATCATCTTACTATTTGTTTTCTATTTGCAACATTTTTGCTTATTGAGATTATTTGAATATTTATTTTATTATTTTTGTATGGCTGCTATCACATATAAAAACAAATAGTGGCTTAAAACAGAACAAATTCATTATATGACCGTTATGAAGGTTAGTAGTTGAAATTCAGTAGCAGTTGGCTAAAATGAAAGTGCCACCATAGCTGTGTTCCTTTCTTGAAGCTCTTAGAAGCCATTTTCTTGACTTTTTTTTAACTTCTAAAGCCTTCCCTCAATTTTTGGCTCATGACCCCTTCCATCTTCAAAGCCACAAATAGTCAATTCTTTCTCACATCATATCACTCTGGCTGGCATTGACTTGCTGCTTCTCTCTTCCATACTTAAGGACCATAATAACTACAATGGGGCACCCAGATATCTAGAATAATTGCCCTGTCTTAAGGTCAGGTGATTAACAATCTTGATTCTATATGCCACTTTAATTTTCCTCCATCATGTAATATAACATATTTATGACTTCCCAAGTTTGGGACATGGGCAGATTAAAAAGGATATTACTTGGCCTACCACAGATTCCATAGTATATTCTTTTTGGCTTTTGATCTAAACCAATTGTTTTGTTATAAAGTGGTAACTTTGGATTTATAGTGTATATATTTAACTTACAGTTCACCATCAAGTGATATCACTACATAGAGATTATAATAAAGTTATAATAACAGAATTTGATTTACCCCTTTGGGACCTTTGTATAACTGTTGATATTCATATATTTACTATTTAATTTTTATTTTTATATTTGTTATAAACCTCACCTACATTGCTATATTTTGTTTAAACTTTCAATTTTTTTATTTTTAATTTTAGTAAATATATGGTAGGCATATATATTTATGGGAACACGAAATATTTTTATACAGGCATACAAATAAATTTTAGCTCCCACAATAAGTGAGAACATGTGTAGTTTGCCTTTCTGTGCCTGGCTTATATTATTTTCACATAATGTCCTCCAGTTGGTCCATCCACGTTGTTGCAAGTGACAGGAGCTCATTCATTTTTAAGGCTGAATAATTCTCCATTGTGTATCATTTCGTTTGACTGGAGAGTTTAGCTCATTAATATTAATATTATTATTAATAAGTAAAGACTTACTGCTGATATTTTATTTATTATTTGTTTTGTGGTTTTCTCCTCCTTCGTTCCTTCCTTCTCTCCCTCCTTTTTGTGAAGGTGATTTTCTATGGTGGTATGTTGTAATTTCTGTTTTTTTGTTTAATTAAGGTCGTGCTTTCCTGGATAGTCTTGATGTTTTTGGAGGTTTATTTGTGACTGGAATTTGAAGAGTTATGTATTTATTGTAGTCTTTGAAATCAGCCCATTTTTACCCATCCTTCTTGGGAAGGCATTATAGGTTTTCGAAGGGACTTGGGTGTTTTGATCTAAGCTCTTGGTCATGCAGCCATATCTGCATTAGGGGGCACCCCAAGCCCATTAATGCTGCCTTGCTACTGCTTATGTTCCCTCAAGGCCCTGGGGCTCTGCAATCAGCAGGCAAAGAAATCATCCCCACTTGTGTCCTTCTCTTCAGGGTAACATGTTCTCTCCAGATTCAAGAAGGTCCAGAGTTGCCATTCAAAAGCCAGGGCCTGGAGTCAGAAATCTTAGGAATCTACCTAGTGCTTAATTCAACTGTATCTGAGCTGGCACTCAACCACAAGGCAAAGTTCTCATTCTTCCCTCCCTTTTCCACAAGCAGAAGAGTCTATTCCCAAAGCCACCACTGCCCCAGACCTGTGGCAAGTAGTGCCAGGCTACCACTGAGGTTTACTCAAGGACCAAGTACTCCTCAGTCAGCTTGTGGTGAATGCTACCAGGCCTGGGACTTTCTCTTCAAAGTAATGGACTCCCCTCTGGTACAGAAATGCCATCCAAGAGCCAAGATCTGGAGTGCAAGACCCCAAGAGCCTGCTTGTTGCTCTACCCCAGTGTGCCCAAACTGGTACCTAAGCTGCAAAATAAAGTCTCCTTTTCTGTTCCTTCTCTTTTTCTCAAAAACAAGGAGTCTCTCCCTGTAGCCACCATACCTGGTAATGTGCTGAGTCACACCTGAAGCCAGCACTTCTCTGAGTCTCATTCAAGTCCCATAGGAAGTACAGCCTAGTTAGCACTACTGATTATTTGGGGCCCAAAAGCTCTTTAGTTGGCAGGTGATAAATGCTGCCAGAACTTAGCCCTTCCTTTTGAATCAGTGGGTTCCCTTCTGGCCCAGGATTTTATAGAGAAATGCTTTCCAGGAGATAAGGCTTGGAATGCGGAACTCAGGTCTCTGGTGCTCTATCCTACTGTGGCTGAGTTAGTATCTAAATTGCCATACTAAGTCCTCTTTCGTCTTCCTTCACTTTTTCTCAAGCTGAGGGAAGGTCTTTCCCAAAGCTGTGAGTTGCTGCCTGGGGTTGTGGGAGGGGTGACACAAGCACTCCCTTTGCCACCCCAGCTGGTGTCTCACCAAGTCACATGTCCTCCAAGTCCACTGGCTATAAGCCCAGCACAGCACCAAGTCTTGCCCCCAAATTGCAGTCTCTTTCAATGTTATCTAGGACTCCAGAGCAATTTAGCCCTTTTCATGAGCCTTGCCAGAACTCAGGTTCTGACCACTGGAATGGGCAATTCCCCTCTGGCTAAGGCTGGTCTAAATGTTCCTTCTGTAGGTGCCAGCTGGTTTCTACCCAGTGTTGCTTTCTGCTGTGACAGGGCAGCACTGAGTTTCAATGCAAAGCTCCACAGTCACTGGGCTCTCCTTCCCCCAAGGAAACAGATTCTCTCTCCATGCCATGTAGTTGCTGCCAGAGAATGAAGGGTAGTGTTAGCTAATTCAAGATTGTCTTTTCTACCCTCTTCCATTCTGCTTTCAGTAACATGAAGTTAAAACTAAGTACTGTGATTTCTCACCTGATTTTTGGTTCTTATGAAGGTGCTTTTCCTGTGTAGATAGTTGTGCAATTGGATGTGCCTGTGGATAGGACAATTAGGGAGGGCTTCTATTCAGCCAGCTTGCTCGACCTTCTTCTTCTCTATTTTTTAAAGTGATGTAAATAATGAGAAGAATTCATCTGTGTAAATTTATATATCCAGGCAAAATTTTATTATTGCCTGAAAAACTTCTTTAAATGTATCATGTAGAGTGGATTTATTGGTAAGTTATTTAAGCTTTTACCTGCATGGAAAGATTTTTACTTCAACATCATTTTCAAAAGATATTTTACCAATTATGGAATTCTGGATGGAAAATCGATTTGCATTCTTTTTTTGTTTGTTTTCTTTCAGTACTTTGAAAATGTTGCCCAACTCTCTTCAGACTTGTATTGTTTAAGATAAAAAATACATTGGCATCTTCATATTTGTTCCTCTGTCCATAACATGACTTTCTGTTTTGACTGATTTCAAGATTTTGTTTTTATCATTGGTTTTCAATGATTTCATTATGATATCCTTTGGTGTAGCTTTGTTTATAATTCTTGTGCTTGGAGTTTGTCGAGTTTCTGGAATCTTGTAAATGGCACTTTCATTCAAACCTGTAAACATTCTGGCCCATGTTAGATATTTTTTGTTTTCTGTTCTTCCTTCTTTTCATCTTCCCTCTTCTATGAATTCTATTTGCATATGTATTAGGCAGCTTGCATTTGTCTCACCATTCAGTGGTGCTCTGCATATGTATTCTATAATTCTATTTATTCTCTGTGTCTAGATAGGTAGATAGATAGATAGATAGATAGATAGATAGATAGATTTTTTTTTCTATTGCTGTATCTTCAAGTTTACTAATATTTTCTTCTGCACAGTGTAATTTCCATTTTGCATTTTTTTTCAGCATTATGTTTTACACTTCTATAACTCTGACTTAAAAAATACCTTTCATATCTCCACCTAAATTTTGAGTATGGAGAAAACATTTATGGGGGGAAAGGAATGTCTGTGATTATGACAGTTTTTTAGATATCCCTGTATAGCAGTTATACCAGTTGTGCCACTTTTGAGTGTCTTTCAAGTTGTTTGTTGTTCTCCTCATTAGTTATTTCTATTTTGTGCATGCATAGTAATTTCTGCTTAGAGACCAAGCATTTTTTTTTTATCTTGTTGAGTACTGGATATTTACATATTTCTGTAAATATTGTGGAAATTTGACTCGTAATCTAGTTTTACTACTTAGAAAATGTTTAATGGGAAGGGGAGTCTTGTTTGTAAGAACTGTTTGATAGGAGTAGAGTGGTGTTTCATCCAAGATTAATTATACCCCACTACGGACTCAAGACTTTCTGAATATCCTACCCAATGCCCCGTGAATTATGAGAAATTCACTGTGGCTTTTGAGAACAGGCACTATTTTTGGCCATGTAGTGGTACCTAATCTATTCAGGTGGTTGTTATTCTGTCCTAGGATGTTTTCCTTACAGGTATGGACTTATCTGTACTCAGCCAACTATAGAAGAACAATTCTTCAGAGGTATCGATAAATTTTTCCCTTTGTAGAATTTTTTTCCTTAGTGTTTTGTTCTGAACTCTCTTGCTGTTTAATCTCCTGGACTCTCAGCTTCATCTCTGAACTGCAAGTTTTATTAGAACATTCCTGAATTTTCCCCTCCATATCCTGCTGCCAGGAAACTCATACAAGGAAATGAATTAAAACAAACACAGTGCTCACTTTATTTGTTCCCAGAATCTCAGGGACCATGGTCTTCATTGTCTGATGTCCATTGCCTTTAAACTGTTTTATACATTGTATTCATTACTTTTTTTTTTTTTTTTCCCGGAAAGGAGTGTACATCTGGTCCCTATTACTAAATGTTGATTAAAAGATCAAGATTGTTTAAATTTATTTTTAATAATTTATTATTATTTATTTTTAAAATTTCATTATTTTTAAAATTTAGTATTTTGTTAAAGATATCTTTGTTTACCTAGACTACATTAGAGATACTACTAAAATATTCAAAATATTTTTGAGAGAAATAAAGAATCTAAATGAAAGGAAGGATAATGACAATGGTCATTGACTGGAAGACTCTAGCTAAAAACAAAAATTATAAAACTTTTTGAGGAAAACATGTCAACTATCTTTAAGATATTGGTAAAAACATACAGCCTTAGCACTGGCTTTTCAAATAACTTGTTAATACTGTACTCTTACACATCACGCTGCTGGTTTGTTCCTCTGCTTTCAGCCAGCAATTCAAACAACTATTTCTTTAAAAGGTCTTACCTAAATATATTAGCATACAAATTGTCATTGAAGTCTGCTTATTTCTTTAACACTAATTCTACTTGATAATAATATACTTGTTATTTATATGGTTTTCTCTTGTTTACTCATTGACAGGAAGTTCTGTGAAGTCAAGACTAAGGTATATCTTCTTATACCTAAAACAGGGACCCAGGGACCTAAAACAATTCCTGGAATAAAGTATCACTTTTCATTATGAGTTCATTCATTAATTAAATACTCAGCACTGAGCAGTACTTTTACATTTTTGATACATCTTGAGCTTTCCTTTGAACTGTTTTCCATTTTTAGTTCATATGTGCCTTCCTGCCAGGCACTTAATTTCTTCCTCTAGCTTGGCTTAATTTGCCAAAATACATTGATGATTTCAAACTTATTGCTGCCAACTCATCATTTTTTTCTAAAGACCATAAAAACATATCTAACTGTTTATTTGAAATTTTAATTTGAAATATTGGTTATTCTACTAAATACTATAATTAAATATGACTAAAATTAATCTAATTATCTTTCATCATCCCCTTACTATAAACTTTGTTTACCTCTTGTAATCTGTTGCTTTCTGTGTATGAAATATATTGCTTCCTAGGTGTCATTCAGAAATCATGTCACTCTGGTCTACCCTTTCTTTGACCACCTCCATACAATCAATCACAGACAATATGACATTTCTGAGAAATATGATCATGCCACACCTCTTCTCAAAACTTTGCTCATCCTTTTCTACAGCTTAAAGGCCAACTCAATCTGTAGTGTTAGAACTATCTAATAGTCTGCTCCTCATTGTCTATCTGGCTGCTTTTTTCTGTTATTCTCCTTTTTATTATATTCCACAGACATACAGAATCACTCTCCCAAATGTAGAAAAAAATTGATGATGCTTTTTCTCCTAAAACATTAACCATAATGTTTGTCATGTCTGTGATGCTCAACTTGTACTCCCAATGCTACCATTTGTCTTCTCCACTCAGTTATTTATGTCAGGAGACTAAGACTGTAGTTTGTATCAATGAGCTCTTTTGCACTTTACATTGTTGGATTTGGCCAACAGGAGATATGTGCAGGAGAATAGAGAATTGGAGGAAAGAGAGTTCAGGATATTGTTTCTCCTGATTACGTTTTTGACAGGTTAACTTCAGTGGTCTGTGTCTTTCCCACAGCTCCTGACACTTGGTCTTTTTCATACAGCAACTCTGGATTTAGGTAACTGGTCCCTCCTCTTGCCCAGAGATGTCCAATGGTACCTATCATTGTAAACTCAGGAGTGCTGTACTCTTCCTATTTTGTTTTCTTTGGTAAATATTTATTTTATTAAGCTTTCTGAAATTTACTCCTTCTAGGACCCTGACTGATCTCAGTACTAACATGCACATAATTGTCAAATAATTTTAAGTAGAAGCAGCAAGTTTAAAAAATGGTAAAAGTTCAGAATCTAAATAATCCTGAACTTATTATAGGTCCTGGGAGCCAAGTTCGGTTGTACAAATTTCTAAAATATTTTAGATATATAGAATTCCATGTGCTTATTTACAAATTAACCTTCTACTTTGTTAAAAGTTTATGTGTGAAGTTTCTTTTCTACTAAGAATAAGGAAAATATTTCCTTAGTTTGAAATTATATATGTCAATGTCATTTTTTGTGTATACTATAAAACCACAGTGCCCGAATTAAATATACTATTAGATGATTGACAAAATCAATTATTGGAGAAAATAGAAACAAAGATATGAGATAGAAACTGTTACTCAACACTATCAAATTTCAAAATATATTACAAAAATGTATGCCTTCATAGATATTATTTAGGAAAATATAATAAGCATTTTAATAGATTTATTTTATATCAAATTAAATTTTATAGTAAAATGCACTTTGATTAGCCATAAATGGTTGAATTTAATGTAAAATGTGAGAATTAATTTATTTCCATTTTAGAAAAGATACAGGCATGATTATTATAGTTCTCATTAAATTCATTACATGTACATTACAATCCTAAAGATAAATTTAAAATACAATGCATGATTACTATTATTATTACCAATACACTGTTAACACATTGCATTTTAAGGTAAACTTTTGATTTAAAATTAACACAAAGAAATGTTAATAAAAATGGTGACTGTCTCATTAATAATGCATACATTTTACCAAAATAAGCTACAGCAAAATGTTATTTATAGAAAACTAAATATATATTTTTGTGAATATTTACATTACATTTATCTGTGTAAAGGGTACTCTACTTACATAATACTAAGGATTTATTTCTTTACAATTCAGATTTTCAACAGGGTTTAGTCTCTCTTATATAATTTTATCATAGCTTTTATTCTATTTTCTCCCTTTGCAGTAACACATAAAATTAGATTTGCTTCCACAGGGTTGTAAAAATAACTTCAAGTCTTTCCTTTCAAATTAATTTTTACCTTAGCTGTTTTTCTTATTTATTAAGGTCATAAAATCATATTAATAATATATTTACAAAACTCAGACCTGCATGTACATATTAATTGTTTCTAGCCAAAGTAGAGTAATTTGAGGCAATGTAGACTCAAACATAGTTAAGTAATTATTACCATATTGTATTGTGATATTTGTCTTGAGAGGACATTTCTCCCTTTACAAGTTGGTGATAAAAGTTTCCCGCCTTTTTTGCTTGCTAGTTTCTTTGCAGTGACTCATTGCTCTTAGAATATTTAGAAAAATTATCTTTCGGTCAAACTATCAAAGAGATTACACCACGTCTTACTGCACCTTATTTTAAATGGCAATTATGAGACATTATCACACAGCAATATCAAATAACAATGAACATTCACAGGTTCCTATAATGCTTTTAGCATTGTTTCTTGATTTCCATTCTCATTGCATCCTTTGAAAGAAAATAGATGCAACCTTGTTTTTTTTTTTTTTATTACCTAGAAGTGTATACTGAGTAAGGTACAAATAAATTTATGTACCAAGGAAAAGAGAGTGTGTTTTATATTTATATTTTTTAAAAGTTTCTTCAGGATACCTGAAAATGTGCATAAACCTGTAAAATTTCAAGCCCAGTATAGTCTCTAGTGTAGTCTATCATACTGAAGAAAATAGCAGTGTCAAAATGCAATAAAAATATTAAATCATATCAAAAGAATTAACGTATAATGTAATAAGCTCAGTAATGAAAATCTGGAATGAAGATAGAAACAGGTTGTAACGCCCTATCCCTCAAGATGCGAAATTAAGTTGAAAGATAATATCATTTTCTTTGACCCAAATATATTTTTCATCAGTCTTATCTAAATTCTCTTCATTATAACTTTATGGGTAAAAGACTTTATGGCAGAGAACAGATATTCTTTGGTTCTTTGTTTTGTTCATATTTTTCTTTATATAAATAATAATTTTGTAATCATGAGAGTAAGATATAGGGGTGTCATTTTTATTATTTTTTTCTTTTTTTTTTTAGTTATTTTATTCAATTCTACAAAACTGAGAGGAGAGAATGTATCATTAAACCCAGTTGGATGAGCATATTTTTGACATAACAGCACTGAAAAACAAATACCATGAAACAAACAAAGACAAGCAAGGAAACCCAGTATAATAGAAGTAAAAGCATACTGCAAAAGTCAATAAAGCCTTAGAAAATATAAAGAAGATAGACAAATAAAATAGCTTAACATATCAATTTGAAATGTGTTTAAAAATGAAAATTAACTCTTTTCACATTCTAAATAAAAAACAATGCCCTGTTGAGATTCCTGACAGGTAATTAAAGTTTTGGGTAATTTTAAATAATGATCTGAAAAAGAAGCAACTGGTTAAGTAGAAGGTCAATCCCAAAAATCACTCTTCCAAGCCTATTATCAAGTGACTGGGCCTCGTAAATGCAATGTTTACTTCTTGATACTAAAAGAGACGAGTGCAAGAATATAAATACCAGACACGACTGAGAATGAAAGTGAGGTGCCACACTGAAAGCAGGCAGATTATATGAAAATTGGCAGGGTGAATTTGAACAGCCTCAGTTTGTTTCTTTGTTTCTTTTTGATTGCTCTCAGAATACTGGAATCTAAGTTTACAGTCCCCTAGAAAGGATACTAAAAATTACCTTCTGGAGAAAAAACTAATTTGACCAAGAAAAAAAACCAAACGTGTGTATATATATACACACGTGTGTGTGTGTGTGTGTATATATATATACACACATATGTGTGTGTGGGGGGGTAAAAGTTTGAATCTAAATAATCCTGAACTTATTGTAGGTCCTGGGATACACACACACACACACACACACACACACACACATATGGATTTTAGCAAATCTTCCAAAAAAAAGACCCAGTTTTCTGACTTATCAGTCTCTATGGTAAGAATCACCAATGCTCAGAGAGCTTCCAAACCACTTATTAGTACCTCACTCATAAACATTCACGATTACCACATAAAAAATAATAAAGGAAAGTGAAGAATCTCTACAAGAAAAACTATAAACCACTGCTCAAAGAAATTAGAGATGACACAAACAAATGGAAAAATATTCCATGCTCATGAATAGGAAGAATCAATATCTATAAAAGAAATTTATATCTATAAAAGGAATTTATAGATTCAATTATATTCCCATTAAACTACCATGGAGAGTCTTTTCAGAACTAGAAAAATACTATTTTAAAATTCATGTGGAACCAAAAAAGAGGCTCAATAGCCAAGGCAATCCTAAGCAAAAAGAACAAAGCTGGAAGCATCATGCTACTGAACTTCAAACTCTACTGTAAGGCTACAGTAACGAAAACACTTTGATACTGGTACAAGAACAGACACATAGACCAATGGAACAGAATAGAAAACCCAGGAATAAGACTGCACACCTACAATCATCTTATCTTTGACAAACCTGTCAAAAACAAGCAATAGGGAAAGAACTTCCTATATCATAAATGGTTCTGGGATAATTGGCTAGCCATATGTAGAAAACTGAAACTGGGCCCCTTCCTTACATCATACACAAAAATCAACTCAAGATGAGTTAAAGACTTAAATGTAAAACCTAAAACTATAAAAACCCTGGAAAAAGTCCTAGGCAATACCATTCAGGACATACACATGGGCAAATATTTTATGATGAAGATTACAAAAGCAATTGCAACAAAAGCAAAAATTGACAAACGGGATCTAATTAAGAGCTTCTGCATAGCAAAATAAACCATCAACAGAGTAAACAGACAACCTGCACAATGAGGGAAAAATTTTTGCAAACTATGCATTTGACATATTCAGGATCTATAAGGAACTAGAACCAGTTTACAAGAACAAAATAAACAACCCTAGTAAAAAGTGCAATAAGGACATGAATGGGCACTTCTCAAAAAAAAAAAAAAAAAGAGACATATGCAAAATCAACATCACTGATCATTAGAAACATGCAAATCAAAACCACAGTGAGATACCATCTCACACCAGTCAGAATGGCTATTATGAAAAGTCAAAAGACGCTTTTCATGCAGGCTCAGTAAGCCAGCTGGAAGTCCATGGTCAGTACTCGTTTATCAGGAAGGAATGCTCTGTAAGCTGGCCAGCTGTCATATAGGAATCCTGAAAAGCGAGGGGAGCCTGACAGTGGTGTCATGAAGTTGGTGAAGTTGAAGTCGCTGTAGGAGTCTTCCATTCTTTTTTTCCAGGGCTGAATTCTGTTTAACTATTAGGAAAAATATTCTGTTAATGGTTAGTGAGGAAGAGTGTATCCTGAGGTGCAACTGACCTCTTGTCTTGTCATAGATGGGAAACTTTTGAAAATTATTCCGGGATCTCCTTGGCCAAGAGAGATCTGTTCAGTCAGAGGGATGAGAATTTTACTTTAATGTTACAAATCTAGGATACTTTTGGAGTCAGACTGTGCTAGACATGTGATATATGAAAATGCATGTAAGACTGTGTATCAGACTAATTCCTGAGATTCAGCAAAGGATAACTTTCATTGATGCAATGAAGGCATTCCAGATAATGGGGGTAATAACATTCCTGAGGGAGCGGAGTGAACTGCAGGTGACATTTAGTTACATGCACTGTGAGAGTTGTGTGGCTAACTAGGTATCAATGCTTAAATAGCCCTGAAACCATGATTGCGACATTATAACTGAGATGGTGAAAGACATGTGACCTAACCAACTCCATCTTGCTTCTAAACTCCAAGCTGCCCTTCTTTGTTCCTGGATGTAGGACAAAATAACTTTGGGAGGAGCTTAGTTTATAGTTTCTAACAAAGATGATAACAACTTTTTCCCAAGACAAACCTCCTTCTTGCCTGGGGACTAGACTGCCTTTGTAGGACTAACAATTTAGCCACAAGATTAGAAATTATGTTTTATGAATCATGCAGCTACAAAGGGAGGCTAAAAGATTCCCAAGCTCCTCAAATTGCTTCTGGCAATAAAATCAGCATTGTAAAACCTAAGACCAGTGCTCAAGATATTTTGTAGACCCTGCACTTGATGGATCAACTGTCATCACCTAGATTGATAAACTGGCGCATTTGATCTTGTGCGCCTCCCCTCCGCCCCCTCCGCCCCCCGCCTCAGGAACTGACTCAGCACAGGTTCAACTCCCTACAGTTTCACCTCTGACCTGACCAATCCACACTCCTGGCTTACTGGCTTCTCTCCACCCACCAAATTGTCCTTAAAACCTGTGACTCCTGATGCTCAGGGAGACTGATTTGAGTAAAAATAAACTCTGGTCTCCCGCACAGCCATCTCTGCATGAATTATTCCTTCTGTATTGCAACTCCCCTTTCTTGATAAATCAGCTCTGTCTAGGCAGCAGGCAAGGTGAACCCATTAGACAGTTACAGTCCCAGTGCTAATTATTTCCCTGAATGGAAGTACCTATATGATGTGATTTGAATATTTGTCCCCTCCAGATCTCATGTTGAAATATAATCCCCATTGTTGGAGGTGGGGCCTGGTGGGAGGTGTTTGGATCATGGGATGGTTCCCTCATAAATGGCTTAGCACGATTTCCTTGGTGACAAGTGAGTTCACACGAGATCTGGTTGTTTAAAGTGTGTGGCACCTCCTCCCTCTCTTTCTTGCTCACACTCTCACCATGTGAGATACCTGCTTCCCTTTAACATTCCACCATGACTGTAAGCCATCTGAGACCCTCACCAGAAGCAAATGTTAGCACAGTGCTTCTTCTACTGTCTGCAGAAATGTGAGCCAATTAAACCTCTTTTCTTTATAAATTACCCAGCCAGTCTCAGGTATTTCTTTATAGCAACACAAGAGTGGCCTAATACACCATGCACATTCACGTCATTTTATGATCAAGGAAAGTGGTTCCTTAAAGACATGACATATGAATTATACCATGAATAACACAATGAATGCTATGTTATTTCTTGACCTGCACACTTTTTAATTTATTTATTTATATTTAGATATTTACTTTATAAAAGTCAGGATCTTGCTATGTTGCTCAGGTTGGTCTCAAACTCTTGTGCTCAAATGAGTCACCTGCCTTAGCCTCCTAAATTGTTGAAGTTACATTCATGAGCCACCATGGCTTGTCCCTGCACACTATTTTAAACCTAAATAAAGTCGTGCTGGATGAAGCTCATGAATTTGAATTTTACTCAGTCCCCAGGAGCTCTACTAGTGGAGTGAACACTTTAGAACATTAATCTCAATAAATAAGTAGCAGCCCAGACACATTTGGAAGTTGTCATCCTATCCTTATAAAAAAGACTAAGCTGAACAAACTAAAGTAAATGACTTTTTGGACTCATCAGAGATGGAAGCTTGCAAAGCAAACCACCACACCCAAATCTGGAAATAGCCAAAGGAAAAAAGTAAAAACATAGCCAACATCTGCTAACCTGGAAGGAGATCTGCTCCAACAGCTTCTGAGTGTTCAAGCTGCTGGAGCAATAAACTGGTAACACTTTAGTAATAATTTTGATGAACTGCTGGAGGCTGAGTGTAAAATATCTTCAGGGTGGGAGCCTTATTTATTTTCCCCACACCAAAATTAATACAGTGAATGAATGATACCACTAGGAACATTACCAGATTCTCATCATAAAAAGCCAAGAAAGAGTCCCTGTTACCTCTGGCTTAGGAAAGAAGAAAATGACCATGATGCAATACATCCAGAGAGTTATCCATAAGAAAACAGGGGGAAAGACTTTATCGGGAGAAGAAACATTGCCAAAACCCAGATCTTCTTGCTCTCCTGTCTAACCTAAGGAGAGAAATTGGAGATAAGAAACGCTTGAGAATATCCCAGCCTAGGGACACTTACCCACTGAAACACTGAGATAAACACATATAATTATCTTATAAAATTATTGAATATTTCCCCTTCCCCACACTTTATCTCCATACAAACAGGGCTCCATTATAGTGGATTACAGTTTTAAAAGATGCAAGATAGCAAGAACAATACTTGACAGAAGTTCTTAGGAAAACCCATACACAAGGGAGACAAAAGTACTAGACATTAGAGTAATTTTAAGCACCTACAGCTACAGGAAATATGAAATAGAACACAACTTCTAGCCATATTAGCATAAAATCACAGTAAAGATCTATTTTTGTCAGTTCCTATTAATACATCACACTTATCTTTAAACAAAAAATGCTAAAGGCAAGACAAAAATACTGTCTAAATAGACAAAGCAAGAATCCCAACCAAACTCAGACATGAAACGGATTATAGAATCATCTCACAGTAATATAAAATACCTATGATTAACATGTTGAAGGCTTTAATGGAAAAAGTAGACAGCATGCAAGAATAGATAGACAGTGTAATCAGAGGGATGGAAATGATAAGACAGAATCAAAAGGAAATGCTAGAAATCAAAAACATTGAAACAGAAACAAATTACGCTTTTGATGGGCTCATCAGTAAACTCACAGACCAGTTTAATATTATAAAATATTAATATTTTAATAAAAATATTAGCAAGAATCACATTGGTCAATAGAAATCTCCCAACCTGAACTGCACGGAGAAAAAGAAATGAAGAAAAGTTGAATGTGAGATCATTTCAAAGGGCATAACATTTGCAAACATAGAAAACCAGAAGAGAGAAGAGAAGAAGAACAGCTTTGAGATAATAGTGGTCAAAAAACTGAAAAACTCAATTACAGAGAAAAGCAAAACAAAACAAAGCAAACAAACAAACAAAAACAACACAGATCCAGAAAGCTCAGAGAACACAACACAGGATAAATACTCCAGCATCTATACATAGGCATAGCATAGGACAAGGAGGAATATCTCAAACAAAAAAACTAGACGGTGCAGGGGCAGAGGACACATCTTACATGTAGAGAAACAAGGATAATAATTAAATTGTACTTTTTTTTTAGAACCATGCACACAAGGAGAGAATATAGTAAACTATTTGTGTGGAAAGAAAAAAACAAAACTCTATGAGCCTTGAATTCTATATCAGGCAAAATTATCCTGTAAATGTGATTGGAAAAGCCTTTCTTAAACAAACAAAAATCAGGAAAATCCATTGCCAGCAGGCATGCCCAACAAGAAATGTTGAAAGAAGTTCTTCAGGCAGCAACAATCAAAATCAGAAACTCAGATTGACATAAAGAGTGTTGAGAAGGGATAAATAAAGGCTGAATAAAATAATTTACTTATTCTGTTTTTAATTGAACAACATGATAATTGTTTTTAAAGTAATACTAAAACAGTTATTCCCACAGCTTTGCGTGATTATAATATAAGAATAAGTGAAATGAATGACAACAGTGTTGTAATGTATAGGAGGGAAGTACTGAGAATGACCTGCGTTAAGGCAACTGCAGTATATGTGAAGTGGAATAGTGTTATTTTAAGAGAGGTTTAGATTAGTTTAAAATACAATTGAAAACTCTAGAAAAAAAAACTAAAAATATTACAAAGTAACTTATATTATTGATATAACTGAATAAGGGTTAAAATTTAAGTATATAATATACCCAATTAAAATCATAGAAGGTAGAAAAAGAAGGAAGGTAGAAAAGGAAGGAAGAAAAAAAACAAAGGATAATTGCAATGAATGGAAAACAGTTTTAAATGTGGTTGACATTAATCAAATGTATCAATGCTCATCACTTCAGTGGTAATATGACTTAACTGCTGAAAAATAAAATAAAAAATGATTAATAGTATTGGCATTTATCCATATGTTAAGGCAATAGATGTAACTCTATATCTCATACAATAAAATACAAATACCTGTATGTGATGTAAATTTGAAAACCAAAGCAGGCCAGGCACGGTGACTCATGCCTGTAATCTCAGCACTTTGGGAGGCTGAGGCGGGCGCATCACCTGAGGTCGGGAGTTCAAGATGAGCCTGACCAACAAGGAGAAACCCCGACTCTACTAAGTAAATTACAAAGTTATCGGCGTGTCGCGCATGCCTGTAATCCCAGCTACTCGGGAGGCTGAGACAAGAGAATTGCTTCAACCCAGGAGGTGGAGGTTGCCGTGAGCCAAGATCGCGTCATTGCACTCCAGCCTGGGCAAAAAGAGTGAGACTCCATCTCAAAAAAAAAAAAAAAAAAAAAAAAAAAGCAAACAACAACAAGAAAGCGTAAAGACATTGTTTTTAGAAAATGTACAGTAAGTACAATCTAGGGATCAAAGAGCACAACCTTACCAGGATGAGTGGATATCTCATTCATCACCAGTAGAGATGTAAAATAATGCAGACATTCTAGGAAATAATTTGACAGTTTCCTTTTGTTTTTCTCCATTTGTTCCAGCCTTGGCCACTTTGAGTTCTTTCAGTAGGCATGTGTATTTGCTTGTCTCACTCTTTTTGCCCAAGCGGAAGTGCAGTGGCTCAATCTCAGCTCACTGCAACCTCCCGGTTTCAAGCAATTCTCCTGCCTCAGCTGCCCAAGTAGCTGGCGTTACAGGCACACACTACCAAGCCTGGCTAATTTTTGTGTTTTTAGTCAGGGTTTCACCATGTCGACCAGGCTGGTCTCGAGCTCCTGACCTCAAGTGATCCACCCACTTCAATCTCCCAAAGGGGTGGGACTACATGCATAAGCCACCACAACTGGCTGACATACCATTTTCATTACATTTTACTCATATGTATTGCATGAGAAAATTTATAAGAAAGTGGTTTCTTAATAGGCCCTAAATGGCAAATTAAAGAATTTTTAAATAAATCTAAGTTTAAAGAATTACTATATATATACTTATAACAAATGTAAGACATACAGATGAAGACATAGATGGGCATGTAGATATAGATAGATGATAGATGGTTATAGATAGATAGATGATAGAGATATATAGATCTAGATATAAAGTATATAATATACATATGTGCGTGTGTGTGTATAAAGGATGCGTTTCCAATGTTAAATGATAGACACATCATATCATTTAGTACTTGAAGAAGTACTCAAGGATGATGTGGGAGCCAAGATAGGAGAATGCTTGATCAAAATAGGAGAATGCTTCATGTGTGTTCAGAACAGTAAAAAACTGAAGTTTTTGGATAAGGAGTAGAGCGATAAGTGACAAGGTCACAAAGATAATGAGAGAATAGATGTCTTGCAAGAACTTTTGCTTTTAGTTTAAGTGTGAAGTTTTTAAGGAGGTTCGAACAGTGGTATGACATCATAAGACTTAACATTTCTAAAAGATCACTTTGTCTGCCTTTGGATAGGAGACAGTAATATGACAAGGTCAAAAGATTATTTTAGCCAGTTAGGCTATTGTAAAAATTCTAAGAAATTATGGTGCTTGAGCAAAATTTATGGATACTGTGAGAAGTGGTCAAATTCAACAAACATATTTCAAGTAGAGTCCACAGAATATATGGAGAGATTGTATGAAGTGGAAAGAATGGGTCAAAGATGGCATTTGGGTTCCCTTTGTGCAACCAAAAAAATTAAATAACAATAACTATTTAGTAAAAATGAGGAAATTTATGACAAGTTTTGGGGGAATGTGCAGAGCATCTAAGTGGAGATCTATATTTAATCATTAGGTTTACAGGTATGGAGTTTAGGAGAGGAGACTTGACTAAGGATGTACATCTAGGAGTTTTCATTGTGTAGATGGCATTGAATCTGATGAGACCACCAATCAGAGAGAGAGAGAGAGAGAGAGAGAGAGAGACCCATTTAGAGTTCAGAGTTAGAATCATTCATAGGCACTATAAAAATAATAACAACGAGGGTTCATATTATCTTATCGATAATCTTCTTTTTCTACTTTTTACAACTATTAAATGACTCTGGTTGACAGATTGTTGTGTACAGATTTAGAGTTGTTAGAAAATAACATACTTAGTGTGGAGAACTGCAAGATTAAGAAATACAAATATAACACATCCTTTGGGTATCTCAAACATTATGGAACAATTCTTGTCAAAAATTATATTGCTTTTCAAAGGCTTTTTTTTTTTAATACTTGAGATTGCTGAAAACTAGTATTCATGCTATTATGTACATACCTGTTTAAAATAGCAATACTTTTAGGTTTTCTATAAGAATCAAGTGTTTAAATCAACACTTTATTCAGAAACTGTTAGTAAGGCAGGGGGAGCAAAATTAACACTGTGTGTAGAATAATGTATTGGTAAAAGTAACTAATGTTTGTTATGTCTGTAATTATGTGTAGTTTTTTCAATTTTCTTTGGATACTCTTTGACCTTTATAGGAAAGTTTGTTGTTACTTTTCTGATGGAATTTTTTCAATATTAGATCAGATGTTTAAAGAGATTTAGATTTGAGGAAATGGCCTTTTCTGTGTGCCACATCTAGTTTGCATTTATATGAGGAGATCTGCAACTTTCAATCTTGTTAAACACAAAGTTCCTCTTGGAAAGAGCAAGATATTAGAACTTTCAAAATTATTTTTATCCTATTCAGATTTTCTTATAAAATTATCAGTTTTATAAGTGAATTACATTTATAACTCCTAACTTTTTGTCGTTATATAACTCAATGATTAAGAAAGGTTGAAGAATTTCTTAAAATAAAGAAATGTGGTTAAAAATATACATTTGTATCGTCAAGCATGAAAAAAAATTCTGAGGAAAACATGGATTTGGTATGATGTGAATTAAATATCTACATAACATATGTATTTATTTAATTGGTTAATTATTTTAGATCTCAGGCATAAAGTTGAATTATGCATAGTTTTTGTTTTAAGAGAACAATTCTAATATTTTTAATGCCTGGACATTTACTCATGCATGTATCTAAAAACACTGTCAAACAAATGCAGAATATATCCAAAAACGTATTACATGGATAATAACATCTTATCTATCTACATGTTTGTTCTCTTTCCATTCATCAATTTTTTTTGTTTGTTTTTATTTTGGGGTTTGAATAGTCTCACTCTTCAAAAAATATTTATCATATACCCACATACATTTATACAATTTTATCTTTTTTTTTTTTCCTTATTGATTGAGTTTTACTCTGTTGCCAAGGTTGGTATACAATGGCACAGTCATAGCTCACTGTAACCAAAACTTCCTGGGTTCAAGCAATCATCCTGCCCCGGCCTCCCAAGTACTTAGGACTGCAGGTACACGGCACCACACTCAGCTAATTTGTAAATATTTTATAGAGAAGAAATTCTCACTTGCTCTGGCTTATAACAAACTCCTGACCTCAAGTGACTCTCCTGCCTAGACCTCATGTAGGCCACCATACCCCCCACACCACTATCTATTTCTGTCTATATACTTATCAATTTGTATTACTTGCTGAACTTTATGAAACACTCTTATATTATATTTTTATATCTGGGGCTTGCTTTTTTGACTTCATGATATGATATTAAGATTTTATTCTTGTCATAGCTTATAGTTGAGATTCATTCCTTATCATGACATAGTATTTCATTTGGTGACTATTCACAATTTATTGATCCATTTTTAAATCTATGATTACTTTAATTGCTTTATTTTTTTCTTTTATTTCTGCTAAATGATTCTGTAGACATTTTACTGTGGTTATCCTAGTAATTGTGTTCTCAAATTCATGTTGCATTTGTCATAGCTAGTAGATTGCTGGCTTGTTAAGTGTATGATGTTCAGATTTAAACGCTAATGTCAAAGTCCAGAAACAGCAAAAGAAGACTAAAATTCATTATGAAGCCTTAGTAATTTAGACAGTATGATATTGGTATAAAAGTACATAAATAAAACAATGAAACTGAATAGATAACCTAAAATTGTACATGAATATATGTTTATCTGAATTATGAAAAACAAAGTTGCAATGACAATGGAATCATCTTTTCATTAAATTGTGCTGGATCACTGGTTATCTACTGGAAAAAAATATTTAGAAATTTACATCATAGCACACTAAGTCTACATAAATTTTAAATCTAAATGTGAAAGCCAAATAATAAGGTACTTTGTAAAAAACAGAAGATAATATTTCCATGATTCTTGGAAGTTAGACAAAGGTTTCTTAACCAAGTTGTGAAGGATAAAAGTGATAAAACTAAGAACCCCTATTTATCAATAAGCACCTTTAATGGATTGAAAAGCAAGCCAAAATGAGAAAAGCTGTAAAAAAATTTTATACCCATATCATACAAATCAATTATAAGAATTAACAGCCAACTAAATAGAAACTTTATATATACACAAAAGACCCATTCAGATACTTTAAACAATGCTCTAAAAGTCAGTGATGTTATGAGAACACGTTCAGATTCATTAGTTATTGAAAAATTGCCAACTAAACCACAGTAACTTATTCCTACAAATTAATCAGAACGTCATTTTGTGTATCTCTGTGTATCTCTGCAGGGATGAGCTGCTTCTTCTGTCATTCTCTAGTACCTTACATTCTTACTGTAATCCATGATTAACAGCAGAGTTAAGTCATATACCAATTTTCCAACCAAAAATATAACTTAAGCTTCTACATAGCACCAAGCTGAGCATATATCCAACATTTTCTGATGTACTGCTATGGAAATTTCCATGATTATGAAACAGATTTGAGTTTGTCTCCTAAATCTAAGATTTCATGCTTGGGTTGCCAGAAGACAAAGTCCTCTTATTTCTGGTTAATTTTTTTATGTATAGTATAATAACGTCATGTCCCACATGCTTAAGTAAAAACATGTAGACCCCATGTTGTTTTTTAGAGACTTGCCAACTCTTGCTATATTGTATTTTCACAGTCATGGAGATTTTTGTTGTTATTTGTTTCATGACTATTTTCTCAAACTATTTCCAGATGATTTTACTGGAAATGTTTTGTTAAAACTGGCAATAAATTTTGGTATAAAAATGTTCATCTTTTCTAACACTCATTCTATTCTTCATTTAAATCAGAGATCTAAAATTATGCTCTGATGAAGTACATGTAAAATTAAATGAATATTCTAGTGTATTACTACTAGTTTATAAATAAAGTAGGATCAACGGTATATTGATATTAATGATTATTGACGTGTTTGCAATAGTTCTTGGATTTCACCTGAGAAACTTCTCCCTTCAGTAGGTGATATAAATAATTATGCATATTAAATATAGGAACAAGGATATTAATCAACAAATCAAAGTCCTGTTAATTAGTTAGAAACTAATTAATTAGTTCAGAAATTAATTAATTTATAGGTAAACACTTTCTTTAGGGGAAACAAGCCAAACACATTCTCTATTATTAGACAAAATTTTTTGTTAAAAAATGAGAGAATGTTTGTGATAATGTTTTAATATTGAATAATCAAAACACATAGTTAATAATCATGAGATTCTGTTCTTATTTATGGTAAATTCACTCTGCTCTACACAAGCACATGATATTTTCCTGTATCTATGATGAACTCTATGTCTTACTATTCCATATTACTTTGTCTTATTGCTTTCTTTTAAAACGTGTTAGAATTATCATATATGACAGTATCTTTTCTTACATTTTATATTATGGTATAATGCATTTTAGAGCTTGTTTATAGACTCTCTTCTTTGTTTCCATATGTCAATGGGGAAAATTTCCTCGCTAAAAAAAAAAAAAAAAAAAAAAAAAAAAAAAAAATTATTCTGACACTTGCTGAAACAGTAGGGAAAACTTTAGTTTAGACTATTGCGATAGAAATATTGCAATAGGAAATTAAGGTGAGGCTCAGCTTTGAATATGGCAAAGAAAAACAGAATATAACTGACAGCACGGTGAGGGAATCAATGGATGGAAATTACTAAAAGGAGACATCAAGGAGAGAGGGTTTTTGTTAAACACACTTAGAATCTCTGTTTAAAGCAGGCCAGGATGATCAGATATCAACAGTGAAGATTTCTTGTTAAATTGGCTTAGGATTCTTGCTCTCAATGAATTTGACAAAGGTGAAGACAGAAGCCCAAGGTTGAGACCTAGTGGAGCAGAGGCCTCAGAGTCACCTGACTAAATTTTGGTCAAAGAGGAAGTCTTTGTCACAGTGAAGGCAGAGTTCTTTCAACCACACTAATTATCCATCATATACTTTTAACAACGAAGCCTAGAGTTTTACTCTTCAGCACCAGGCCTGGAGGTATTCCATCAGAAATAGCATGATGCTGTTGAACATGAGAAACTGTAGTAAGGTTAAGATTTTCTGATCCAATAATTTGCCTTTTCTGACTGCATGTGTGAGACATACTGCTTATAAAAAAATATGCAGAATAAAAGCTTATGTTAGATCTCCTTGGTTTAAAAATCTTTGTTATTCATTTAGTAAACAAATGCAACGTTTTCCTATGCATGGGTTAAAATGATCACCTTGTTGTCCTTTTCAACTATCCATGGAGAAGAGTTTACACATTTCAGAAAATACTAAGCAGATGACAGAATAATAAGTAGTCTTTTTTTCTCTCTTAAATTTCTGTAGTGTTTTAACTTAATGAGTTGTGTCTTTCAAGATAATTTTCCCTCCCTGAAATCAGTGATTATTTGGTTATGTATTTTAAGAGTGAAAAGAGGTGTTTCAAATCATAAAGCTACAAGTATATCTGTAATTTTCCAGTGGAAATATGGGCTTCACATCCTTTCTGTAACCAAGCATTTTGTACAAAGTTATTAGTATCTGCTGCTTGATTTCATTAAAACTTAACTTGATCAATTGCTTCGTTAGCCTGGGAAAAAAATTATATCCACTCTCTAGAATATATAACTCTTAAATTGGTATTTTATCAAGTAGATATAAGAAAGAAAAAGACGAAAATGGTTATTTTTAAAAATAAATAATCTGTTTTGATACGTTAATTGAAGCACAACATTTCTGTGTAAGAGGCATGAAAAGGATGACAATAAAATTCATTATCCTTGGCTTAATATGATAATAACCTAGAAAACACAGAAAGCAAACATATGTTAATGTGATCAAGGTAATCATATAGTGTAATGTTTTCTTTATTAATATGTATTATTTAAATAATCAAAAGAAATATTTTATCTTAAAGACAATATTTTAAGTTTACCTGTTTATCTTATTTTGCATTATGCAGTACTTTAGAATTTATTTTATTTTGTAGTTATGTTGTAATTTAATCAATTTTCCAAGAGTTAAATGGAGATGTTTTACAAATGACCTTGTCAAAATATTCAACTTTACCTAATTAGGGACTAACTGAATGAAACAGAGATTAACAACCTTACCCAAATAATTATTTTTATTTAATTATAAAAGAATAATGTTTCTTAAAAAGGCACTATTGAAGAATACCTTGAATATAAATTACCTAATATACTAATATTTTGCCTTTATCTTTCATTATAAGTCTATCTGAACTTTTTACACCCATAAAAGCTAATTATCATTAATTAATACATTAACTAATTTATTAAGCATTTATGTATGCATCATTTATCATGTACGAAGCTCCTAATCCTGGGATATTCACATAAATGTTAAAATGTTTAGTGGGTCTGTGTTTCACAACCATATGAAAAATAATGTACATTTAAAGTCTCTCCAAAACATATTCCCTTTTCCAGCTCTGCCACAGAGTGTCTGCTGATACTTTATAACTTTTATAAATTGCTATGGGGGGCCTCAGTATTATCCAAAATTAGCATTGTTTCAATAAACTACTAATTGCAAGAGTGGCCTGTCTGATGCAGCCACAGTGAAGATGCTGTCTGCAGCGTGGGTTAGGTGCTACTCGGAGCCAGCGGGAACTGACAAAAGTCAGGAGTTCAGCCCTCTACTGAGTTGGTGGAGCAGAAGCGCCGCACTCCTGGGCGTAGCTGCAGCTGCTCAGCTGTGGCTCTGGACCTGGGCATCACTGCCCTCTTAGAGACCCTGGAAGCCCCCTGCTCTGTCACACTCGGTAGTGCCTGTTCCTGCTCACTGGCCTCTCCCCAGTCTCAGTGCTTGCTCTGGGGGCACAGTGAAGTTATGGCTCCGTCTGAGTGCTCTTGCAACCTGGCCGAGTGTGTGCATGCTCAGGCTGGTGCTGACATGCCAGCTCCCTGTGTCGTTGCCCCCCTCTGGACTTTGGACACTGACAAGCATGGGAGGGAGCCCCAGGTGGGGCTGAGGATGGGCTGGCATGGGCCTTCAGGCGCTTCTTGACACGAACACATGGGCACCGTGGATGTCATATTTATGTTGGCAGGAGGCAGACAGGTTTCTGGGTCGAAAGGGGTGGATTGCTGGTAAAACTGCACCTTTAAACCAGGGACTGCCTGAAGTCTTGGGTCCAGGCTGCCAGTTCCAGGTGGGGTCCATGTCCCAGAGTGAGAACTTATGGTCCTTTTTCCAGGCCCACCCATAATCACCCATGGATCAATCCACATGCACTTCCTTCTGAGCCCATAAAAACCCCAGACTCAGTCAGACTAGGACAGATGCTGGGATCCCCTGCCTGCAGAAAGGAGCTACCCACTGAGGGTCTCCTCTCTGCTGAGAGCTGGACACTCACTGGGATGACCTGCTACCCACTATGGGTATGCTCTCCACTGAAAGCTGGGCACTTATCAGAACGACCTGCCTGTGGAAAAGAGCTACCTGCTGTGGGTCTGTTCTCTGCTGAAAGCTGGACACTTAACTGGGATGACCTGCCTGCAGAAAGGAGATACCCACTACAGGTCTCCTGAAAGCTGTTTCATCACTCAATGATGTTCCTCTCCACCTTGTTCACCCTCCAGTTGTTTGCATACGTCAATCTTCCTGGATGCAGGACAATAATTTGGGTTCCACTGAATGGCAGGACTGAAAAAGCTGTAATACAAACAGGGCTGAAACATGCCCTCCCACCCCCGACTGCTCTCCATCTTGCAGGCAACAAGAAGGAGAGAAGACCCTTTGGAGAGCCCAGACCTAGAGGATCCTAGAGCCAGGGTTGTGATGCCCTCTTCAGGGCTCTGTAGTTTCTTGTGTCTCCAAGCTTCTAGGAACCACCACATTCCCCTTGTCCAGATGTAGATGCAGATGCCTGCAGCAGAAGTCTCATGCAATACATCTTGTCCAGCCACAACCTTGCACAGAGCCAGCACCTGTGCTGGCACCTGGAGCTTGCCTGCCCTGCTGCAGCAGTGGCATGCCTGGCTATGTGCAGTGGCTAGACCCTGCACTTGCTCGGCCACACACCCTTGCCACTATGTACCTAGCTCCACCTTCACGGGTATGAAATCTGGGTCGATAGTGCAAGCTGAGCGCAGCCTGCTTGGCTGTGTGGGATGAACAAGCCCAGCAGGTGTGATCAATACTCAGGCAGAAGGCACCACCAGCCACAAAAGTTTCCAGCTGGTGAAGCTACACTCCAAGGAGCCTGTGACACTAGTATATGTCCATATCAGCAGTAGAAGTGCTACTTTTCAGTGTCATGAGTATTTCTTTCTGGTGCATTACATCTCCAAATATTTTAGGTATTACTTTTTATGCAGAATACCTGCTGCATAACCTGCTCCTACTTGAACCAACTTCATAATTTTCTGGTTTAGTCATAAACCCTAATACATAGCAAAAGATAGATGTGGCCGGGCGCGGTGGCTCAAGCCTGTAATCCCAGCACTTTGGGAGGCCGAGACGGGCGGATCACGAGGTCAGGAGATCGAGACCATCCTGGCTAACACGGTGAAACCCCGTCTCTACTAAAAGTACAAAAACTTAGCCGGGCGAAGTGGCGGGCGCCTGTGGTCCCAGCTACTCGGGAGGCTGAGGCAGGAGAATGGCGTGAACCCGGGAGGCAGAGCTTGCAGTGAGCTGAGATCCGGCCACCGCACTCCAGCCTGGGCGACAGAGCCAGACTCAGTCTCAAAAAAAAATAAAAAAAAATAAAAAAATAAAAAAAAATAAAATAAAATAAAAAAATAAAAAAAAGATAGATGTAATTTGCTTGTTTTTAGATTATGTGGAGTTGCACGACTTTATTTTGAAAATTTTGACACTATTACACTAGTTACTAAACATTTTACTAAATTACTGTCTGAAGAGCTGCAAAGTTTTAATATGTAAAGTAGTTAATGGAAGTAATATTCTTTTTCATAAATTGATACTTTTAAGAATATTATTTTGAGCTCAGGATGAATGTTTGCTTCCTCATTTAACAATTACAGTGTGCCTTTCTGTGCTTCCCTCTTCTGTTCTCAAGACTGTTTAGAACATATAAAACTCTTGTGGAAAAACACTTATGAATCTCAAGGTGCATTGTTACTTATCTATTGGATAAAGCACAAAATTGAGAATATTGTTTATGCCCCGGCAAGTTTCAGTTTGTGTGTGACCTACATTACAACTCATTCTTGGAGGCTGCTTGGATAAATTACCAAGAAATTACTAAATTTTCAATTTGATTTTTATATATGCAGAGCTGCATATATAAATTCTGTGCAATACATAGAATTGCAGAATTGTGTCATACCAATGATTGTCTTTTTCATAATTTTTCAGATATATACTCTTAAATAAAGAGAAAATTAAAATATGAAATTCAGACTTATAAGATTGTTTAATTTGTAGAAATATTAAATTGGTGAGATATTTAAAATATGAATATTGCTGCTATTTTCTAGAATCACATTGCACCAGTTAATTTGATAACCAAGGTGTTGAAGATACATTAAGAATTAAAGTATAAGCCCCAAAAATACAGCCTCCAAAAGCATAAATATAAATACTTGATACTTGGAAGCATTGAATAAACTAGAGTTTGCTTGAAGCCAAACTTGGGCACATCTATGCCTATCTCCAAAGTTGTCTAGAAGTCTCGTATTGGCTCTTGGTTAACATAAGGATGAAATAGGATAATTTCATAGTCTTAGTCTTGACCTAGCACCAAGTTTAGAAGAAAGGTAGAATTTTAGGTTTTAAAAAGGTACAATACAGGAACAGCATGCCAGAGGTCTCACAATTCCCAGGCAAAGCTACCAATACTTCTATACACACACACACACACACACACACACACACCCCAGAACCATGAGAAATAAACTTAAATGGGTGCAGTCCACATTAGCACAGTGGAACTATCAGCTCTGGGTCTCTCCAGCCTTTATAACTTGCTAACCGCCTCGGAGATATATAACTAGCTTGAACTTGTTGATACAGCTGTAGGTCAATTATAAGTTAGTACACTGAACAATGTCGACAAAAAGTAGAGTATTATATACAACATAAATTCCTGGCAGTCTCATATTGATCCATATTTTCATTCTTTTAAATGATGTCAGTACAGCTAATTAAGACTCTTTCACTTTCCTTAAATTAAATAGAAAGTAGTTCAAACAAGGATCAAATCCTAAAGATCTTTGTAGCTGGAAAAATATTATACTTTATTATGTAACCATTTTCTCACAATAAGAAAAAAATAGTAACATAGCTTCAAAGAGAAAAGTAGAAGAATATATCACTCTTTGTAGATAAAGATTTCTTAAACTGAACATGAGTGCTGTAGTAAAGAAAACTTCAATTTAAGCTATATTAAAACTGTAAACTTCTAATTATCAAAATATTCTATTAAGAATTTGATGATTTTTACACATTGTGTGCCTGTACCAAACTATCTCATGTTCCCCACAAATATACACACCAACTATGTGCCCACAATTTTTTTAAAATCGATTTTAACCTCCCACAAAAAGACATTGTTAAGGAAAGACATAATGTAAAAATGCATTTTCAATACATATCTTAAAAGATACATATGTACAATAAATAAATACTAATAGAAACTGTGAAAAAGACAGATAAAAAATATGGAAGAGTCTTAAACATATTTCCTGTAAACAATATCCAAATGGTCAATAAACCTAAGAAAAAAAATACTCAAAATATGCTTATAATTTGGTAAGTAAGCTAATATATACTATTTTAATGATATACTATATCCTACCTTCAATAGTAGGAAAATATTATGAGAAAAATAATGTCAAGCGTTGTCAATAGTGTTCACTAACAACCTTTCATACACTGCAGATGGAAGTAGAAATTGACAAAAATATTTTGAAAACTGATTAGCAGAATCACTAAAGTTGAATGTGGACATAGTTTATGATGTAGGGGTTTTATTTCGAGGTCTATACCCCAGGGAAATGTACACATAAGTACACCAAATTATCTTTACAGTTGGCAGCATTACTCAAAATATTCCAAACCTAGAAACAGTCCATATATCCATAAACACTGTAATAGATACTTAAAACTACACCATATTCTACACAGTAATGGAACGAACACACTAGTAAGAACATTAAAAGAGATCCTAGAGACTAAATGTTAACCAATAGAATCCAAGAAAAAGAAAAAGTAATAATGTATGATTTTATTTATAAGATTTAAATGGAAAACCTGCAAAATTTTAAAATGTTAGAAATGAAGATAGAAGTTGCTTGAAGGGAGGAGGAAAGAGATCGTCATTGGGAAAGAGTGAGAATATAGATTTAGAGTTTCTCAAGCTGAATTTGTGTGGAGGTTACCTTAGTGTGTTTACTTGGTGATAATTCATCAAGTAGTACTCTCGTAATATTGTATTTTGTATATGTGACATACATCTATGACACTAGTTATTAATGACTAAAATATATTAGTTTTTATGTAAACTAATAAGCTGAAATAAATATTTATTTGAAAATGATAAAGCCTAAAAATAGTCAAGCCAACATTAAACATTTTAGCGATAAGAACATTATGATATTACTGCAAAGACAGAAAAACATAGAACAATGAAACGGAAGAGAGTTTATAAATAGATCCATGTTTATATGAGTAATTAACTCATGATAAAGCCTCTTTATGTGGATATATTCCAATATTTTTAAAAAATTAATTATTTTTATTCCCCTAACTTGAATCTGAGAAAGAGTGGCAAAGCTATCTTTTCTCCATTTGTCCTCTTCTGCATTCTGTTGTATTTCCGTAGCTGGCTGTGTCTGATTTCTCTCGTGTTAAATTTGAGAAAGGACAAGAGATAAAGGAATGAAGATGATTGCCTGTTTGCCATTTCCATGAGTTGATGTCATTGTTTTTTGTTTTTTGGTTTTGGTTTTGGTTTTGAATTAGAAGACATTTACAGCATCTTTTTCCTCTCATGGGGCACCTTCTTGGTTTTGTGGGAAACCTCGTATTTAGGGACTTCTCACTTGCAGGGGTTTCAATTGTTTAATGTTGGCAACTGCATCTCAACTGATTTATAGCTTTTGGATCCCATTAGCATCCAATGTATATCACCAGATTTTCACAGCTAGTATTAATTCACTTCTCCACATAACTCCCTCGGACAGGATTTAAACCCCACCTGAAGATTTCTCTCTTATATGTGATACAATTTGTTTCAGGAAACATAGACATCCTTTTCCCTCCCACACTCTGGAGGTGCAGGATACCACGTAGAACAACTTCACTTTCCTCCATGGTGACAATAGCCTGAGTTCTGCCCCAAGTATTTTATTCTTCTATCTTCATGTAACAGATGTCAAATTCTCCAAGGATTCTATTGAATTTTCTCTTACGTGATTGAAGCAAAAGAAATATATTCTCTTAAGCCCTGTCCTAGAAACTAGTGAGACTCAAAGCCTACCAGTAGCTATAAGAGAACCATTCTTTTATTTCTCAACTTCTCACCTACTACAATTTTAACTCTTTTTTATCTTAGATTGCATAAAATGCCAAGAATTGCAAAACTACACCATTGTTAATAGATAAATAATGTGTTGTATATTTTCTGTGCCACGTGTTTCATATGTTATTTTAATTCAATATCTAAAACATTGATATAAGTTAGGATCACCTTCATTTAACATAAAAAATAGTAGCTCAAAACTACTAAGCAAGTTTCCCAAGGTCACTTAACTACTTCTATTTGAATCACTTCTGTGCTCAAAAGAACTAAGATTTCGCCGGGCGTGGTGGCTCACACCTGTAATCCCAGCACTTTGGGAGGCTGAGAGTGGTGGATCACCTGAGGTTGGAAGTTCGAGACAAGCCTGATCAACATGGAGAAACCCCGTCTCTACTAAAAATAACAAAAAATTAGCCGAGCATGGTGGCGCATGCCTGTAATTCCAGCTACAGGCAGAAGAATCACTTGAACCCGGGAGGTGGAGGTTGCGGTGAGCAGAGATCCTGCCATTGCACTCCAGACTGCAGCCTGGGCAACAAGAGCGAAACTCCGTTTAAAAAAAAAGAAAAAGTCACAATGTTGACAAGTTAATGAATCAAAAAAATCTTTAATTAAATTCCCACTATTTTTATAAGTATGTGCTTAATATTGTTCTAACAGTTTATGGAAATGAAAAATAATTTCATCAGTCAAGAGGAAAAAAATATTGCCCTTGTGCCTTAATGCTATTAATTAAATTAATAATCCATCTTCATTATTAGATTTTATTCTTAATGGGTACTGACAGTTACTAAATATAAAATATACCTTAGAAAAATTATTATAATTGGACATGCTAATAAATATTCTTTTATCTCTGAAAGCAATTCTAATGAAAAAATTTCCAAAATATTTCAGGAAATACTATCAAAGGACTAAAGCATTACTCTCCTCTAGACATATATTTAGGGATACTTGTTAAAATAAAAAGAGAGGGGAGGAGTGCAATTCTTTCTCACTAGAAAGCATGCATCAATTTTGTAGCAACGGTCCCACATAAGAAGAAAACATTTCATCAATAAAACTATTTCCGTATACCACAATTTTATTTCATGAAATTGATTTTATCAAATTTGCATAAATACACTGTTATTATTGCTTTGATAAAATACATTTACTGTCATTTTATTTTCGTGGTTACGAATAACTTTATGAGTAAAACATGCTTCCAATTGAAAGCAAATTTCAAATTGAATAAAAGAAATAGAAATTGTAAAGAAATTTCTGTTGTGCCATTATTAGTAGAACTGTACTGTAGAAAGAATTAACTGAATGAGTGTATTTTGTCAAGAGCTATGGATAATTAGAGATTTTATCAAACTTTCTAGCAATAACTTGGACTGCCACAGTCTCATGGATCTGGCAGAAGACATGAAACTCCTGGGTCAGAAGAAAAGGATTTTATGACTCACAGTACAACAGGCAGCTCTTACTTCATCTTCACATCAGTTACCTTTCTTGTCTAAGTCCCTTAAGGGTGATGCTGAAGTCACCCCAGATGGATGCTAAACACAAAACAGGTGAGTGTCATAGCTGAGGAACCCTTAACTTAAGAAAATCCTAATTTTATAACAATGCTACTAGCATACCTGCCAGACTCTTGCCCTGAAAACACTGTTTTTTGTTTTTTGTGGGGTTTTTTTGTTTTTTGTTTTTTGTTTTTTTACTACGTTTGTCAGGAAACAAAACTACCCTCTGCCCTGGTAGTGTTTTCTGATAGGAAAACACTATTGCTATCTTTCAGGATTTCTTGCTACACAAATGTTCTTGGAAAGATAGCCCTGGAACAAAAACAGGTATAAGACTTGTAGAAATGACACAATGAAGTGTTTTCCAGCATATGTTTGCACGGTGTTCTCCCTGCTGAGATGTGACCCCAAGTTTTAGGAATATTCTCTCCTTCTTCCAGTGTCTCAGGTACAGTGACGGCAGCTAAGTTCATAAACATTACCTCGTATATCATCCAAATTGAGCTAATAATGGCCCTCTGCCCAAATTTGCTCTATGCTTTGGTAAACAGGGAGAACTGTACCTCACAAAAACTAATATGCATGTTAGGAAATTGCAATTACCATTTTTAAGTCAAATGTCAAAAATTAACATACAAGAATAAGAATGAAAGAGATAGGCAGGCTAGAGAATAAATAAGAGATAAAAACAGGAAACTATGACTTGAGCCTTGAGCATTGGCCCCAAATAGATTCTGAGTCCCAGCTGCTTGCTTGACTTTGAGTATAACTTCCTGATGAGGTTCTTCTTTTTGCTTAAATTAGCTCAAATACATTATTTTTATTTACATATGCATATGAAAAAACAGATAACTAAGACAAATTTAGTAATGACTTTTTATACTATCATTTATCCTTGAAACATTTTTTAGCTCCTTATCTGTGCTAGACATGAGAATAGGTGCTGAGATGGGAAGACTATACCCTCTTTCAAGTGTCTCAAAGTCTAGATTGCAGGACAATGTGGCCAGTTCTGTGAGAAAGAAGTAGTCAGATTGTATTTGGAAAAAAGAACAAGGATAATTAACACAAACTGGAATTGGATATTGAATTATTTCAACTCTCAGGTTTAATATGTGAATTGAGAATTTGTGGGTTGAGCCATTCCACTAAGCATGGTTGGCCTTTGGAATAGTTTATAATTAATTATTTTATTATAATACTAGCTTAGTGTCAGAAGAATTATATATAATTCAACATCCTTTATAGAAAGTAAAATTAATCTGAGATTACAGAAAAGTTTAAATACTAAACTAAGAGTACATTATTCATCCTAATATAAGAAACTGTGTTTTATCATTTTACTAATTCAGTATACACTTCCAAATTTGTTCAATCTTTAAACCCATTTATGGGTGTGTGTATTGAAGTGTTTTTTTTTTGTTTTTTTTTGTTTTTTTTACAATTTTACATGTCAAGAGTTTTGTCCTTCATGGAACAAATTACCAGGTTCCTGAGCTATTAAAAAAGAAAATTCCTCATGGGAGTTAAACCAGGTAAGGTTGGCCTTATCTACAGGCAAACTTAGACGCTATTAAGTGTGTATCAGTGAATAGATGAAGGATTAACTAGGATAGTTACAACAAGAGGAACAGGTAAATTAGACTTTTTGATGCCATTAATGCAAGTGGCACCTGAATATCAAGTTGGAGTTGGCCGAGAGCCTATGAAACTGTTAGAAAACAGATGATGCTTGAACATTTTCTTGATTCCGCCACCTTCAAGTAAGTGACATTTCCTTTTCTGAGAATTAACTGTTAAGACAGTTTGCCTTTTTCCTATCATGTTTCTTTATATTTTTGTATTTTACAAATGTCTTTCAATATATTTACTAATAACTCCTTTATATTTATGTCTTCCAGTATATTCTCATTGTAAATTTGTTACTTTTTAAAAATCACATTTAATATCTCTATGTACATAATTTTGAAAAGAAAATTTAATAAAATATATCAATATTTTACCTTATGATTGTTGTTTTGCATTTATATGTATATATTATTTATAAAATCTGTGTTTAATTTGAGATCTTAAAAATATGCACTGATGCTTACTTAAAATATTTTAAAATTCTAAAATGCCAACTTTTATATAAAGAATTTCTGTAAATCTATGCCTCAGTTCTGCTCTTTTTATTCTATTATTTTGATCTGTCTCACCAAACATGACCGCCCTATTATAGTGCTGTAATTTTAAAATGTAAATTAATATGTGTGAGACAATTTTTTCTACATTTTTATTCTACTTAAGTTTTGATGAATTCTTCTTTGCTATTTATCTTCTCACATATTTTTTACATAGTATTTTAGATAAAGCGTATCAATTTGTGTGAAAAAATTGGGATTTTAAAAACTGACATTGATTTAAATGTATATGTTAATTTGGTGAACACTTTTTTTACATTATATACCTTTTGCATAAACATGTATTATTTATCAATTTATTAAATATGTCTTTATTGTCTTTCAATATGTCATATTTTTCATAAAACCCTGCAAATCTTTAAATACATTTAATCTTATATATCCTTTTCTAATTTTAATTTTAAATTGTATCTTTAAAATTAACTTATTAAACTCTTCTGTTCATCTTGTTATAGAAAGGGACTATATGATTATTTCAAATTTGAACATATATTACTTTGCTAAAGCTAAAAATCATTTTAAAGGTTTAAACAAGTTATATCTAAATATCATCACATTCTAAATGATGATGAAATCCATGGCTATGACATGTGGTCTCACATAAAGAATAAATATAAATCTCATAATTAAGCCCCTAATCCAGCCTGTGGTGTTTTCATTTTTGCTGTGGTTTGGTTTTTTTTTTTCTTTTATTTATTTTCCTGGTATCTGTTTTACTTTTGATTTTATTTTCTGAACTGAATTTTTATTCAACTTTTTCTAACAGTACAATTAATAATTTATGCAGTATGTGATATATGTTTCAAATTACAACAGATATATGGCTTTAATCTAAATTATGACACCATTTTATTATTCTTTTTTAAGGTAAGGCTCTTTCACAAATCTAGTTGATTTGGTGAGTGACAGAAATTCAAATACTCAGGCTTCTAGAATTCTATAAATATTCTCATTCTGCCATTGGAATTATGTTCTGCCATATTTTCATAAAAGTTTTTACTGCTTCAAGGCTGAAACACACCATTGAAATTAAAAAGAAGGTGATTTTTTTCTTTATATTCTTAAATACTGTAAATTTTAAAAATGATAGTTTATGTATACCAAAACAATGTTTGAAATTAGAAATTACCATAAAAATAGACACACATATACATATACATCCATATTTGTGTATGTATATGTGTGTGTGTGTATATATGTAGAAATATATTCCTTTTGTTACATCTATGGGGATTAATAAATAATGCTGCTGTTGATATGTAAATCGTGTAAATATTTATTTTCTGTGGTCACATATTTATTTAAAATGATCTCCTTAAAATAAGCGTTCATGATAAGGTAGTTGGTAAATTTTTAATGCTGTACGATTTGACTATTATTGACAATTCTTTCATCAATGTGCATAGGCAGTGCCTTTTATCTGTTGCCTTCAATGTTCAACTCTCTAGGGTATGTGGAATCACAAAGGGACACAAATGGAACTGCCTCATCTCCATATCGATGCATATTGGGGTGTGGGTGAAGGTGAAGGTGAAATCATGTGTTCCAGCAAGAAGCCAGATGCCCCTGTGAGAGCAGATGTATTTGTTCCTACACATTTGGGGACATTTGCCAATTCATAAATATAACGTTAATTACATTAAACACAACACTTGAACTAAAATTCTTATAGTACAATACTGCAAACTCCAGAGCCTACAGCTCAACAACTGTAATAGTCAAACTTCTACTTGAACAATGTTTTCTTAATACATTTTCATTTTAAATTCTGTCTGTAAAATCAAAACTTAGAAACTTATTTTCCTTTGAGGAGGTCAAGTAGATTTTTGTTTAATCTCAGAATGATTTTAAGAATAGTTGGTGAGACCATTAAGTTATATATTAATATAAATGTTCAGGGTACACTATAAAACATAGAGAAGTAAGAACACATTTTACTCAGTATTTCAAGGTAATAGTGTTGGGATACAAGGGAATGGGGTTTCTCATTGTTCTTGAACAGGATCCTAATCTCTTAAGACTATATATATATATATATACACACACACACACACACACACACACACTGTATATATATACTGTAAAATTAGTAACTGCTTTGACTTCTCCTAGAATATGTTTACATACTATAAAGTTCAGATTTTCAGTTATTTGTTTAAATGTTTCTTATCTCCCCAAATGTCAAATAATTACATCTTAGGATAGGTACTTAAGTTTGTGCAGAAGGTAACTGGGAGACTGGGGTATTTTCCTACACATTTAAATCCCAGGGAGACATCTAGCAAAAATACCTGGGGCTCTTTTGTTCCTGAGGATATTTTATTTACATTTTCCATACAAAAGAACTGGAGTCAGAAAGAGATCCCTTCTAGAGAGGGGAAGTATGGGTGCCTCCAATACCTTATTAAACAGAGAAAAATTGTTTCCTCTTTTCTAGCCTGTGGAGTGTCTTGCAACTTGCCTTGCACAATTGACTAGTCTCTCATCACATTGCCATAGGGGTAACTCCCAGGGCAAAGGGAAACAGATGTGCTCATCATTTACTGTGTAGTATTTAAAAACAGCTTTGCCTCTGATCCAGAACACCTAATGGACCCATTTAGGATAAAAGTATACGTAGAGAAAATTAAACGATCAACACAAATAACAATTTGTGTGCAAATAATTTCAAGAAATGGATTATAATTTATTCAATGTCAGTCATTCAAAGATATTAAAATAGAATTTGAATAATTGTAATAATTACAAAAAATAATATATTATCCCCAGTTTTTAGTATTTATGCCAAGAACTGTGCTATACTTATTAATAGAGCTTTTTTATCATATGTACAACAAATCTCTAGATGCAGTAATTTTTAATTTTTGGATCTAACTTGAGTCTTCAACTCCCTCAAAATGTTTTAGCTAAACATTCTTTTACATAGTGCATTCCAATTTTTTTCTATAATGATATTCTATCTCTTCTCTTTGCTAATACTTACAAAGTTTAACATTATTTCATTAAAAATCAACCTTTTATGGATTCAAAATTGTATGTGATGTGAAACAATAAAATTAACTCTCATTTTTTGTTAATTTACCCTAATAATAATTTTAAAACCTCAGCTCATAGACTTTTCTATGATGTAGTGCAAACAAATATAATTAGAATTATATTAACATTACATTCACTATTTATTGATCTGTTAATATCTTTTTGTCATTTTTTGTACCTCCACCAAAATAATGCAAGGTCCAATAAGTAAAAATCTTATATGACTTTTATAACATTTTATTCTCAACAGCTAGCACTGTGGCTTTGTCCATTCTACACTCCTTTTCCTTTTTGAATGAATGAATGATTATATAAATGAGACCTACAGGTATTAAATAACCTTCTCGTATTCCCATAACTACCAAGGGACAAAGCAGGAACTTACAAGCCTGTCTTACTACAAAGTCTGCTTCTTCTTCATTTTACAAAATGGTTTTGCCTGAATATTTTATGATCTTGGGTGTCAAATATGAGTATTATCTTAAACTCTTACTCTTTTGGCTTTCATGTGGAGTCTAAATGTTTGCCTCACTTTTTTCTGGCAGTTTTCTGTGCTGGCTATGATGTAAAAGTTTACTCATGCCACCTCAGCTACTCACACATACATTTCAAGATTTTCTCCATGGGGATAGCTGAATGGAACATGAGAGGTATCCTTTGAGAATTGCAGTAGAGTTGAAGTTTTCTTCATTGACAGTGAAGTGACAAAGTGGTAATTTACATGTCTTCTCATTGTCTCTCTTTTTCCTTTTTTTACATTTCCATTTTACTGCCAAGCTTTTACTTTAAGAGAGTGCAGGGGTAACATATGCTGGGCCTTGCATGTGACTTACCCTTGGGTGTTTTCTGTTTGATTTCTCATGGTGACATGGAGATCTGGCAATGAATGACAATGGTCCTTGGAAATATGAGAAAATGGTACAAATACTTTGCAACTAATTAAAAATCTGTGGTGTTGACATCTGCTTAATATAGGTAGTAATTTCAGAAGTTGGTAGCAGACCACCTCTAAGCAGCAAGGGTATAGTGCTGCCTCTTTAAATAATTATGAAGTGTAGTGGCATGGATATAAACTTGGAGATCATCCAAATGGAGTCATAAAATGTGCTAATTGGTACTGAGGATTAGAATGCAATAAAACTACATTTACAATGCTATTTTACAGTGGAAGTAACTTTTCCACCCCAAAGACTAAAAATGCCCCTGAGTATTAGGAGAAAAATGTTACTAGGTTTCAATTCTTCTTGCAACTTTAAAGTTATCATAGGTTGTATTCAGATTTAGGAATGTTATATATATATATAAACTTTTAATTCATATATTTAGTTAACAGATACAAAGGAATAGTATCATTGTACAATTATTAACTATTTGAGCATTCTATCTAAATATGGAATAATGACTTATGAAAACACTTAGAAAGTACATTGAACCATTGTCATATAAATCAAGATACTGGCATAATAAATATCACAAGTTTTATGTGTACATGCATACATTTTCATTTGTCCCCCATAAAAAATGACAAAAATATATTAATAGATCAATAAATAGTGAATGTAATGTTAATATAATTCTATTTGTTTGAGCTACATCATAGAAAAGTCTATGAGCTGAGGTTTTAAATTATTAGGGTAAATTAACAAAAAATGAGAATTAATTTTATTATTTCACATCACATACAATTTTGAACCCATGAAATCCTGTGTGTAAAGGGCAGTTGAGATAGATGTTTAATTAAATATAATTTTGAAGAAGATAGGCTAAATTAAAACTGATGATAGAAAATCAATATGACTTTTATGGAATTCTACATGATACTAATGATAATTTAATACTTCAAATTGTCATACTAAGAACCTAATTTTACATTTGAATTGGCAATAAAAATCAAGATGATTCAAATTATAAAATCTGTGCTTCTGTAAAAAGTTGAATTTATTACTTCAGAAGTAATAGTAATGAGACACTTTATTCATAAATCTGAAAAGAAATGCTTATTTTCAGACCGAGTTTCTAATAAATAATAAACATCATATAAAACTAATTATCCATTCAATAGTAGATGGAAAATTGGGTTGTGTTCACTTTTGAGCTACTGTGAATAATGGTGCTATTAATATTTGTGAGAATATTTTTATATGGACCTATGTTTTCATTTCACTTGAGTATATAACCACGAGTGGAATTGATGGTTCATGTGGTATCTCCATATTTCACATTTTGAGAAAGTGCCAAATTGTTTTCCATTTTATAATTTTACCTTATAAATGTTACCAGAAATTTATGAGGGCATCAAATTTTCCATATTCTAACTGGTTATCATTTATATTTGAGTTTTAGTCATCATAGTGAGCATGAAACCATAATACATTGTTATTTTGATTTGCATTTGCCTCATAAATAATGATGTTCATGTGATTGTCATCTATTTATGTGTTTTATTTGAGAAATGACTATTCAATCCTGTTGCTCATTTTTCAATGAGTTATTTGACATTTTATTTTCCAGTTATAGAGTCCCTTACCCATTCTGGGAAAATAGTTTCTCATCAGATATCTGATTTGCAAATATTTTCTTCCATTCTGTGGTTGGTTTTTCACTTTCTTTACGGTATCATTTACAGTGAAAAGGTTTTAAAATTTTGATAATTTCTCTACTTTTTTTCTTTGTCCTTATGACTTTGGTATCATGTCTAAGACGTCGTTGCCTAATTCAAGTTCACAAATGTTTACTGTTATGCTTTCTCCTGAGAGTTTTATACATTTAGATCTGTGATCCATTTTGAGTTTATGTCTGTGCAATGTGTAAGGGATAGTTCCCACATCAGTCTTTTGCTTATGATACCAGTTGACCCAGGACCAGTACCTGAAAATTCTACCATTTCTACAACTGAATTTTCTTGTGACCCTTGTTTAATAGCACTTGACCAGTCATGTATAGGTTTATTTCTAGACTCTAAGTTCTGTATAATTAATTTATATTGACACGTAAATGTGTATGTTTGTGTGTGTGTATATGTGTGTGTGTGTGTTTGCATGCATGTGTGTGTGCCTGTTTGTGTGTGTGCGTGTGTATCTCATTATGCCAGTAAAACAATCTTGGTTATTTCAGCTCTACGGCAAGTTTTGAGATCAGAAAATGTGAGTCCTTTGGAAATCTTTTTCTTTCCTAAGATTGCCTTGTCTATTCTCAGTCTTTTCCAACTATGTAAATTTTAAAATCAGCTGTTAAAGTTCTGCAAAAAGCCAGATGGAATTTTCATAGGGATCACAGTGCATCTGCAGTTCATTTGGGGGGATGTTACTAATTAATGGTGTTGCTTTTTTTATCTATGTATGTGGGATATTTCCTTTTTTTTACTCTTATTTTTTGACAATGTTTGTAAATAGTTTTCTTAACTGTATTTTGGATTGTTCATTGCTAATGTACAAAATTTCAATTGCATCATGTGTGCCGATTTTGTATTCTGCCAACTTGCTGATCACATTTGTTAGTTTTAATAATTTTTAATGGATTCCTTAGGATATCTTTTATACATGATCATGTTAGTATAAATAAGAGTTTTATTTCTTCCTTTCCAAATTAGATGATTTTTTTTAGCTTTTTTCCCTATCTCCCTGCTACAATCTCTAATGCATTTTTAAATAGAAGTGATGAAAACAGACGTTCTTTCCTTTTTCTTGATATTAGGAAAGAGTATTCAATCTTTTACCATTAGTATGATGTTAGCTGTGGATTTTTCCTAGCTGAACTTTATCAGGTTGAGGATACTATCTTCTATTCTATTCGTTATTTGTTGAGCATTTTTATTATAAAAGGATGTTGATTTTACTATGTGCCTTTTCTTCTTTTTTCTCTCTTTTTTTTTTTTTTTTTTTTTTGAGATGGAGTCTTGGCCTGTCGTCCAGGCTGGAGTGCAGTGCCACCATCTAGGCTCACTGCAAGCTCTGCCTCCCGGGGTCACGCCATTCTCCTGCCTCAGCCTCTCAAGTAGCTGGGACTACAGGCGCCCATCACCATGCCCGGCTAATTTTTTGTATTTTTAGTAGAGATGGGGTTTCACCGTATTAGCCAGGATGGTCTCAATCTCCTGACTCGGGATGTGCCCTCCTCAGCGTCCCAAAATGCTGGGATTACAGGCGTGAGCCACCGCACCTGGCTGCTAAATGCTTTTTCTACCTTTATTAAGATAATCCTATAAATTTTGTTCTTGATTCTATTAATATGGTTTATTCTATTAGTTCATTTTCACATGTAAAACAAATCATGCTTTCCTGGGGTAAATTTCATTTGGTCACTGTGTATCATTCATCTTATATGTTGCTGGATTTGATTTGTCAATATTTTATTAACTTTTCTTGTGTGTCTGTGTTCATAAGGAGTATTGGTCTAAAGTTCTTTTGTGTGTTTTTTTTTTCTTTTTTTTGTTTTTTGTTTTTTGTGTTTTGTTTTTTTTTAGACAAAGTCTTGCTCTGTCCACCTATGCTGGAGTGCAGTGAGTGGCACAATCTTGGCTCACTGTAGCCTCAAATTCCTGGGCTTAGACGATCCTCCCAGCCCAGCCTCCCAGATAACTAGGACTACAGGCATACTCCACCATGTCTGAATAATTTAAAAAAAAAAAAAAAATTTCGGCTGGGCCTGGTGGCTCACACCTGTAATACCAGCACTTTGGGAGGCCGAGGCAGGCAGATCATGAGGTCAGGAGATCCAGACCATCCTGGCTAACATGGTGAAACCCTGTCTCTACTAAAAATACAAAAAAAAAAAAAAATTAGCCGGACGTGGTGGCAGGTGCCTGTAGTCCCAGCTACTTGGGAAGCTGAGGCAGGCGAATGGTGTGAACCCGGGAGACGGAGCTTGCAGTGAGCCGAGATCAGGCCACTGCACTCCAGTCTGGGTGACAGAGCAAGACTCCGTCTCAAAAAAAAAATCATAGGGACAGGATATTGCTATGTTGTCAAGGCTGGTCTCAAAACTCCTGACCTCCAGCAATCTTCCAGCCTCTGATTTCTAATTCTCAAAGTGTGAGATTAAAGGTGTGAGCCACCATGCCCAGCCTTGTGATGTCTTATATGGTTTTGTTATCAGGATAATACTACACTCATAGAATAAGTTGGGATAGGTTTCTGTATTTTGGGGAAAGTTTGTAAAAACTTTGTGTTAATTTTTCTTTCTGTGTTTGGTGGAATTCACCAATAAAGTCATCTGGGCCTGGGATTTTTTTTTAGTGAAGATTTTGATTACTAAATTGCTCTAATTCTTTTAAGTCTATTCTGGTTTTAAACTTATTTTTAAACCAGTTTTTGTCTGTCTAGAATGTTATTGATTTTATTCTGGTTATCTAATGTGTTGGTGCACAATCATTTACATGATTGCTTTATAACTTATTTCTATAATGTAGATAGTGAGGCACTCTCTGTCATTCATGGTTTTAGTAATTTTAGTCTTATCTCTTTTATTGGTTGAGTTAGCTAAGGACTTGCCAATTTTGTTTATTTTTATGCAAAAGAAACTTTTGGTTTTATTGAGTTTTTCTATTGCTTTTTTCTATTCTTTATTTCATTTATATTAACCCTAGTCTTTATTATTTTATCTTATTGCTTGAATTTATTTTGTTTATGTTTTTCTCTTATTACTTGGGAGAAGGTTTAGCCTATTGATTTAAGATCTTTCTTCTTTTTTAACATATATGTTTATAGCTATTCATTTATATTTAAGCATTACTTCAACTATATCCCATAGTGCTAGTATGTTGTGTTTTAATTTTTATTCATCTCAAAAAATTACCTTTAAAGCTCTTTTTTTCATCCACTTGTTATTTAAAAGTGTGTGAATTTTGTAATTTCCACATATTTTTGAATTTTTCAACTTTTTTGGTTGATGGTTTCTAACATAATTTTGTTGAAGTTGGATACTATGTGAAATGTCAAGACTTTTAAATGTATTGAAGCTTACTTTATCGCTAAACATAAGGCATATTCTGAAGAATATTCTAGGTATCTTTGAGAAGACTCTATATTCTGCTGTGTTTGGTGGAGTGTTCTATATAAATCTGTTAGATCTAGTTGATTTAGAGTGTTGTCCAAGTCTTTTTTTTTATTGATTTTCTGCCAACTTGTTCCAGCCTTTACTGACAGCGAGGTATTGATGTCTATTGATTTTGAATTGTCCATTTTCTCTTCAGTTTGCTTTGTATATTTTATAATGACTATAATATTTATATGTAATATAACAATTATATTCATACTCAATATTATTATATTTTCCTGATGGACTGATAATTTTATCATAGTGAAATTTCTTTTTCTCTACTAATTTTTTTTGAAGTCTATTTTTCTGATATTAGTAAGGCCATTCCAGTGCCCTTAAGGTTGCTGCTTGCATGATATATCTTCTTTTAAAACATTTTATTTTTCTTTGATTCTAAATTGTGTGTCTTCTAGACAGTAGAGTTGGATCTTTTTTTTTCTTCATTCAACCTCCTGATCTGCCCATTTACACATTTTTATTGGATCTATTCCAATTTAATGTTATGATTAATATTGGATTTACATATACTATTTGGAATTTTTGCTTTTCATGTGTCTCATGTTTTTTGTTCCTCTGTTCTTCCTCATCTGCCTTATTTTGTATTAAGTAGACTATAATTACATTCATATTTTAAAATACACATCTAAATATTTTCTTACATCTCAACTTCTCAAAAACTACTTTAAAACTATGCTATTAATAGCTTGTTTCTAGCCAAATATAAAAACTTTATTACTTTATAGCTTCATCCTGATTCCCCATCCCTTTTTGCACTATTACTATTATAATTTTTTTTTTCCAAGATGGAGTCTTACCCTGTCTCCCAGGTTGGAGTGTAATAGCACAATGTCGGCTGACTGCAACCTCCACCTTCTGGGTTCCAGCAATTACCCTGCCTCAGCCTTTTGAGTAACTGGGATTACAGATGTGTGCCACCACGCCTGGCTAATTTTTTGTATTTTTAGTAGAGGTGGGGTTTCACCATGTTGGCCAGGCTGGTCTCAAACTCCTGACCTCGTGATCTGCCTGCCTTGGCCTCCCAAATTGCTGGGATTACAGATGTGAGCTACCGTCCCCAGCTTACTGTTAGAATTTACATCAACTTATGTTACAAACCCAACAATATATTGTTGTAACTGTTATTTTACATAATCATATATTCATTAAAAAGTTGAAAGATGGAAGAAGAGTTGGTATTTATTGAGTGACTTTGTTATATTAAATTTCTTATTTACTCGTTTTATTTTCTCTTATAGATTCAAGTTACCATTTAGTGTCATTTCCTTAATCCAATAAGGCTTTGTTTCACCTGCTTCTTTTGTGTTGTTACTCTCATATATAGTTGAATCTTGAACACAGCAGTTGGGATCCCAACACCCCATGCAGTCAAAAAACTGTATATGATTTTTTTTCTCCCCAAAAACTTAACTATTAATTGCCTTTTGTTGACCAAATTGTTATCAATAACATAAACATTTAATTAATACATTTTGTATTTTATTCTGTACTATATTCTTACAATAAAGTAAGCTGGAGGAAAGGAAATGTTATTAAGAAAATTATAAAGAAGAGAAAATGTACTTACTATTCATTAAGTAGAAGTGGCTCATGATAAACGTCTTCATCTTTGTCACCATTAGAGGAGGAGGGGTTGATCTTGCTACCTCAGGGCTGGCAGGGGCTAAAAGATGGGAAAGTCAGGAGAGGGCGGACACACTGGTACCGATCCTTTCACTATTTGCTTTCGTTTCAGTTTTTGTATCATAGAAGGTCACATATTGTAAAATAAATCAAAACCGGTCTTGACAAATCCGAGTCCATTTTTCAGACTGTCCAAGGTGAATTTCTTTTCTGGCAATGTTTCTTCTGCATGGTCTTCCTCATTGTCTAGCACTGGTTAGAAAAGACTCATCTCCATTAAGTCATCTTCTGTTACTGTCTGTCATGTGGTGTCTATTAACTTTTGAATTTCTCCAAGATTCGTATCTTGAAATTTTTCACTCCCAAGTTTTTAAAACACATCCACAGTCTCTTTCACTTTTGTTTGATTGACTGTGTTATATATCCTGGGAAATCATGCAAAGCATCTGGACATAGTGTTCTCCAGTAGGAATTTGCTTTGGGATTGATGGCGTTCACAGCTTTTTCTATAACAACAATGGCATCTTCAATGACAACCTTTTTTTTTTTTTTTTTTTTTTTTTTTTTTTTAGATTTGCATGATGTTCTCTCTCTGGCAAAGTACTTCCCTACTTCAAGGGCAAAGCATCAATGGGACAAACCCAGAAAAGGGGTTTGTATCCAGGTCTTCTTGTAGAACCAAGAGACTGGCAGCTGGTGTACATCTTTTTCTTTCAAGGCTCAAGGGTTAGCTTTTTACAGAAAAAGGCAATCCTAATCATAAACGTGAATGAATTTGCACAAAACCATAGAGGTAGCCTATCTCTGCCTGCCTTAAATCATAGTGCTCACTTTTCTTCCTTACTAATACGTGACTTTTGTGGCATTTTTTCCAGATTAGGGCACTTTTGTTTGCATTAAAAACTCATTCAGGCAAATATCCTATCTTCTCAATGACTTTGTTAATGACATACGGGCACTCGTCTGTTGCTCTTGGTCAGCAGAAACTGCTTCTCCTGTTATATCTACGTTTTTTTCAGCCAAACTTCTTTCTAAAATTATCAAACCATCCTTCTCTGGGATTAAATTCTCCAGCTTTAGATTCTTCATCTTCTTTTGCTTTAACTTGTCACAGAATGACTTTTCTTTTTCTAGAATTATACTAGAGTCTATAGTCATACATTTCTTACAACAATACTGCATCCACATTATGGCTGCAATTTTAATACAAAATAGAAAAATATTTAGCAAAAAGAGCAAGGTTTTACAAAAATTCAGTTTTCTTTTTCTTTTTCTTTTTTTTACAGTAGTCCTTATGTTGAATTCATTTATCTTGAAATGGTGGGCAAGCATGTCTGTAGGCTTCAATCTACAGTACATACTAAGAATTTAACCATTTTGTGTAATGTCATGACTTTTCTCTGCTTCTTGGGAGCACTTTCGTCATTGCTAGTGGCACTTTTTCTAGGTCTCATGGTGTTATTCAAGGTTTATGGTACTGGATTAAACAGGATGAAAGATACATGAGAACTGTGAGCGATCACTTTTTAGCGAGATAAGTAATTTACTAGGGAGTGACTGATCATGCAGAGATGATCAGTGTCACATGGTGTTTAAGGTGACTTGTCAAAACACTTGAGCTCACTGCAGTAGCAACAGAAGTGACTACAAAATCATTACAGTAGTACAGTATGTACTGCAGTTAATTCATTCAGTTATAATGCATTACTGCTTCTTTTTGTTTGTTTATATTACTTCTCAACTGAGAATGGTACCATACATGATCTGTAAGTGTTTGTGTGTGTAATTTTTAATAAATTACAAATTAACATAATAGATTTGTCTATATTTTATATTACATAAGAAAATAGACTAGTATTTACATATATTTTATGCATTTATGACATCTCTAACTTCTCAATTTTTTTGATATTTCTATGACACATGATTTTTCTATAAAAATTTTTCAAATAGCTGCAAATCTCCCAACATTTTTTCTACAATTTTACAATTTGCATATTAGTAAACCTAAATATAATAAGTTCAAGCCCACACCTTTTTTGCCATAGCCATAATCTCTTCCTTAATTTTTTTTATTGACCTGTCATAAATTCTGCGGAGGCATGCACAACATCTGGGCACAGGTTTCTTTAGCAGCAGTTTATTGTTTTGGGCTTGATGACTTTCACAGCTTTTTCTATAGCAATGGCCTCTTCGATTGTGTAATTTTTCGTGAATATCTGGTTCAAGAGTCACTGTATAATGTATTTTGCTGTATTATATGTTCAACAATATAAATATAAATATAAATATATATTGCAATACTAATGCAAGTAAATATGTAATTTATTTTAAAATCAATTAAGAAAAAAGATATGTATGTATTAAAACACCATATCTGTGATTATTGACAAAAATTTTTATTGTGTGATATTTCTAAGGTTCTTTTTCCTCCGTGTGTGTGTGTGCTCACATGTGTATGTAATCAAACTATTGTCTGGTGTCACTTGCTTTTAACCTGAATAAGTTATTTCAGTATTCCTTATCTCTGAAACTTCTAATACCAGGCTATTTCACCTTTTGATTAATTAGGAATTTCTTTATTTTGCCTTCATTTTTGAAGGTAGTTTGGTAGATAAAGTATTCTTGCTAGGAAGTGTTTTTTGTTAGTTTGTTTGATTGTTTTGAACTTTTTAGCACTTTGAATATGTTATCCCTTTGCCTTTTGGTCTCAATTATTTATGTTGAAATATCAGCTATGGGTTTTATTTAGCACTCCTTGTACGTGGTGACTAATTTTTCTCTTTCTACTTTCAAGATTTTCTTTTTGGCTTTTAACATTTTGACTAGAATATATATAGATGTTGATATATTTGCATGTGCCTTATTGAAGGTCATTGGTCTTCTTGGATGTGCAGATTAATTTTTTTTAATTATATTAGAGGGTTTAGAGAAATTAACTTTAATTTTTTTCTCTTATCTTTTCTTTCTCTCTTTCCTTCTGATGTATCATGTGTGTTGGCCCCCTTAATGGTGCTTTACATTGATGAGGATCTTTTCATCTTTCTTAACTTGTTTTCCCTGTTCTTAAGATTGTATAGTTATTTTATTTCATATTTGATGACTTTCTTGTCAGTTCTAAACTAATTTTAAGACTCTATCAAAATTTTTATTTTTGTTATTATACTTTTCGATGGTAAAATTTTCATTCAGTTCTTTCTTATAATTTATATGTTTGTATTTACATTCTCTTTTACATAAGAAATTGTCATCATGTCTTTAATTACTTATATGTGGTCTATTTTAGTCTCTGATTATACTAATATGTATAAAGATTACTTTAAAAATATTCATCTACCGAGTTCTCCATCTGGGCCTCATCTAAAGCAACTTTTATTACCTGCTTTTTTCTGTGTATGAATCACACTTTTCTCCTTTTCACAATTTTTTGGTTGTTAAAAATCTTTTCATTTTTATATTTTTTATCATTACTGTTCTGGATACCTCTCCTCCCTCTCCCCATGAGGGTTAATGTTTATGCTACTATAGTTTTTGTTCGATTTACCTTTTAATTTTTGCTTAATGGTTTTGCATAACTCAGTATGCAAAATTTGTTCTTGCCCAAATATGAAGTCCTTGATATCTCTGTTTAAATTCTGTTTTTGTTTTATGTTTTACCCAGCAGTCACTGCACATCAATGTAAGATACATATTGATGAAAGGTTGTATGTAAGTCCCTTTGGTTCATTCTTTCCCTTTTATTTTTACTGGTTGTACTTTAACTACATTGGTAGAGTATATAGCCATCATATTCTTTATTGTATTCCCCATAATCTTTAATTTTCTTAGATCTGTGGGTAAGTATGTATTTAATTCTCACTATCAGTATTTTGTGCTTAAGTATTTCCAGGCCCTTTATGTTTCTCTAGTAGATTAGTGATGAAAGACTCATGGAAAGAATACTTCCTGAGCTCTTGTAGGGTCATCACATATTTTTTAGGAATGTTTATTGTGAGGATTAAAATTTTTGTTCTACATTTTTTTAATCCATGGATGTATAAATAGTGCTACCTTGTCTCGTAGCAAAACTATTGCTATGAAAAACTATAAAGAATTCAATTTACTTATCTTTTAATGGCCTGATCGCAATCCCTGAACACCAAAAATAATTCTCTCTTTTATTATTTAATGTAGTATTCTAAATAATTCAAAATAATAATTTTTTAAACTTAAGTTTTGAAAACTAATTTTTATGCAAATTTTAATATTTTTATCACAAAATATTCAGACTGATTTTCCCCTTATATGATATTCCAACTGGTAGTTTCAAGTTCTTCTCATTTCAGTAAAATTTTTCAATTGTTGCCTTTCTGTTTGCTCACATCATATTACTTTTGGCATCTTTTTTTTTTTTTACTTTTAAGTTCAAGGGTACATGTGCACAATGTGCAGATTTGTTACATATGTATACTTGTGCCGTGTTGGTGTGCTGCACTCATCAACTCATCAGCACTCATCAACTCATCATTTACATCAGGTATAACTCACAATGCAACCCACCAACTTCCTCCTCTCCAAAATAGGCCCCGGTATGTGATGTTCCCCTTCCCGAGTCCAAGTGATCTCATTGTTCAGTTCCCACCTATGAGTAAGAACATGTGGTGTTTGGTTTTCTGTTCTTGTGATAGTTTGCTGAGAATGATGGTTTCCAGCTGTATCCATGTCCCTACAAAGGACACAAATTCATCCTTTTTTATGGCTGCATAGTATTCCATGGTGTGTATGTGCACATTTTCTTAATCCAGTCTGTCACTGATGTACATTTGGATTGATTCCAAGTCTTTGCTATTGGGAATAGTGCTGCAATGAACATACATGTGCATGTGTCTTTATAGCAGCATGATTTATAATCCTTTGGGTATATACCCAGTAATGGGATGGCTGGGTCATATAGTACTTCTAGTTCTAGATCCTTGAGGAATCGCCATACTGTTTCCCATAATGGTTGAACTAGTTTATGATCCCACCAACAATGTAAAAGTGTTCTTATTTCTCCACACCCTCTCCAGCACCTGTTGTTTCCTGACTTTTTAATGATTGCCATTCTAACTGGTGTGAGATGGCATCTCATTGTGGTTTTTATTTGCATTTCTCTGATGGTCAGTGATGAAGAGAATTTTTTTATGTGTCTGTTGGCTGTATGCATGTCTTCTTTTGAGAGAAATGTCTGCTCATATCCTTTGGCTCCACTTTTTGATGGGTGGTTTGTTTTTCTTGTAAATTTGTTTTGAGTTCTTTATTCTGGATATTAGCCTTCATCAGATCAGTAGATTGCAAAAAAATTCTCCCATGAGCACCCACTTGATAGTTTTACAGTATTTAGTTTAATGAGATCCCATTTGACACTCCTGGCTTTGTCGCCGCTGCTTTGTGTTTTAGGACATAAGTCCTTGCCCATGCCTATGTCCTGAATGTATTCCTAGGTTTTTCTTTCTTAGGGTTTTTTGCTATGGCCAGGTCCACACGGAAGCCCTGGCAACCACTCCCAAATTCACTCTGCATATATGACCCAGCCTCATCTTCATACCAAGGCTTGTTTCTACCTTTCCTCACATCAGCTAAAACCCTTTTCCCCAGCCTCTTTGCTTTTCCCTGTACAATGCAAGGTGATGTGCAGGCTGGCTCTATGACCCTGCTCCGGTTCCACAAGTCCGCCATCCCGCCTGTCTGTTTTGTTACTGTAGCCTTGTAGCATAGTTTGTCAGGTAGCGTGATGCCTCCAGCTTTGTCTTTTGACTTTAGGATTGGTCATGGCAATATGGGTTCCTTTTTAATCCATATGAACTTTTAGAAGCAGTTTTTTCCACCCTGTGAAGAAACTCATTGCAGCTTGACGGGATGGCATTGAATCTATAAATTACCTTGGGCAGTATGGGCCACTTTTCATGATATTGATTCTTCCTATCCATGAGCATGGTATGTTCTTCCATTTGTTTAGGTCCTCATGTCACTGAGCAGTGGTTTGTAGTTCTCCTTTGAAGAGGTCTTTTACATCCCTTATATAAGTTGGATTCCTAGGTATTTGATTCTCTAGCCACCAGAAGGGAAGTTCATCTCCTGATTTGGCTCTCTGTCTTGTTACTGGGTGTATAAGAATGCTTGTATGGTACACATTAATCTTTTGCATCCTGAGACTTTGCTGAGTTTCTTATCAGCTTAAGGAGATTTTGAGTTGAGATGATGGGGCTTTTCTAAATATACAAAACATATCCCTCTGCAAAACAGAGACACCTAGACTTCTTTCTTAACTGAATACCTTTGATTTCTTTTTAATTTGGCCAGGCCTGATTGCCCTAGCCAGAACTTCCAACACTCTGTTGAATAGGAGTGGTGAGAGAGGGCATCCCTATCTTGTGCCAATTTTAAAAGGGAATGCTTCCAGTTTTTGCCCATTCAGTATGATATCAGTTGTGGCTTTGCCACGAATAGCTCTTATTATTATGAGATACATTCCATCAATACCTAGTTTATTGAGAGTTTTTAGCAAGAAGGGATGTTGAATTTTGTCAAAGGCTTTTTCTGCATCTATTGTGATAATCATGTGGTTTTTGTCTTTGGTTCTGTTTATATGCTGGATTACATTTATTGATTTGCGTATGTTGAACCAGTTTTGTATCCCAGGGATGAAGCCCACTTGATCATGGTGGATAAACTTTTTGATGTGCTGCTGCATTTGGTCTGCCAGTATTTTATTGAGGACTTTTGCATCGATGTTCATCAGGGATATTGGTCTAAAATTCTCTTTTTTGGTTGTGTCTCTGCCAGGCTTTGGGATCAGGATGATGCTGGCCTCAAAAATGAGTTAGGGAGGATTCCCTCTTTTTCTATTGATTGGAATAGTTTCAGAAGGAATGGTACCTGCTCTTCTTTTACCTGTGGTAGAATTCAGCTGTGAATCCATCTGGTCCTGGACTTTTTTTGGTTGGTAGGCTATTAATTATTGCCTCAATTTCAGAGCCTGCTATTGGTCTATTCAGGGATTCAGTTTCTTCCTGATTTAGTCTTGGGAGAGTGTAAATGTCCAGGAAGTTATCCATTTCTTCTATATTTTCTAGTTTATTTGCATAGAGGTGTTTATAGTATTCTCTGATGGTAGTTTGTATTTCTGTGGGGTCAGTGGTGATATCCCCTTTATCATTTTTTATTGTGTCTATTTGATTCTTCTCTCTTTTCTTCTTTATTAGTCTTCCTAGTGGTCTATCAATTTTATTGATCTTTTCAAAAAACCAACTCCTGGATTCATTGATTTTTTGGAGGGTTTTTTGTGTATCTATCTCCTTCAGTTCTGCTCTGATCTTAGTTATTCCTTGCCTTCTGCTAGCTTTTGAGTGTGTTTGCTCTTACCTCTCTAGTAATTTTAATTGTGATGTTAGAGTGTGAATTTTAGATCTTTCCTGCTTTCTCTTGTGGGCATTTAGTGCTATAAATTTCCCTCTACAGTGCTTTAAGTGTGTCAGAGATTCTGGTATGTTGTATCTTTGTTCTCATTGGTTTCAAGAACATCTTTACTTCTGCCTCATTTTGTTATGTACCAGTAGTCATTCAGGAGCAGGCTGTTCAGTTTCCATGTAGTTGGCAGGCGGTTTTGATTGGTTCTTAGTCCTGAGTTCTAGTTTGATTGCATTGTGGTCTGAGAGACAGTTTGTTATAATTTCTGTTCTTGTACATTTGCTGAGGTGCTTTACTTCCAATTACATGTCCAATTTTGGAATAAGTGTGATGTGGTGCTGAGAGAAGAATGTATATTCTGTTGATTTGTAGTGGAAGTTCTGTAGATGTCTATTAGGTCTGCTTGGTGCAAAGTTGAGTTCAATTCCTGGATGTCCTTGTTAACTTTCTGTCTAGTTGATCTGTACAATGTTGACAGTGGGGGTGTTGAAGTCTCCCATTATTATTGTATGGGAGTCTAAGTCTCTTTGTAAGTCTCCCAGGACTTTAACATGAATCTGGGTGCTCCTGTATTGGGTGCATGTATATTTAGGATAGTTAGCTCTTCCTGTTGAATTGATCCCTTTACCATTCCTTGGCCTTCTTTGTCTCTTTTTGATCTTTGATGGTTTAAAGTCTGTTTTATCCAGAGGCTGGGATTGCAACCCTACTTTTTTTTGTTCTCCATTTGGTTGGTAAATCTTCCTCCATCCCTTTATTTTGAGCCTGTATGTCTCTGCGTGTGAGATGGGTCTCCTGAATACAACAAACTGATGGGTCTTGACTCTTTATCCAATTTGCCAGTCCATGTCTTTTAATTGGACCATTTAGTCCATTTACATTTAAGGTTAACATTGTTATGTATGAACTTGATCCTGTCATTATTATATTAGCTGGTTATTTTGCTCGTTAGTTGATGCAGTCTCTTCCTAGCATCGATGGTCTTTACATTTCGGCATGTTTTTGCAATGGCTGGTACCGGTTGTTCCTTTCCATGTTTAGTGCTTCCTTCAAGGTCTCTTGTAGGGTAGATCTGGTGGTGACAAAATCTCTAAGCATTTGTTTATCTGTAAAGGATTTTATTTCTCCTTCACTTATCCAACTTAGTTTGGCTGGAGATGAAATTTGGGGTTGAAAATTCTTTTCTTTAAGAATGTTGAATATTGGCCTCCATTCTCTTCTGGCTTGTAGAGTTTCTGCCGAGAGATCTGCTATTAGTCTGATGGGCTTCCCTTTGTGTGTAACCCGACCTTTCTCTCTGGCTGCCTTTAACAGTTTTTCCTTCATTTCAACTTTGGTGAATCTGACAATTATGTGTCTTGGCGTTGCTCTTCTCGAGAAGTATCTTTGTGGCTTTCTCTGTATTTCCTGAATTTGAACGTTGGCCTGCCTTACTAGGTTGGGGAAATTCTCCTGGATGATATCCTGAAGAGTGTTTTCCAACTTGGTTCTTTTTTCCCCCTCACTTTCAGGCACCCCAATCAGATGTAGATTTGGTCTTTTCACATAATCCCATACTTCTTGAAGGCTTTGTTCATTTCTTTTTCCTCTTTTTTCTTTAGACTTCTCTTCTCACTTCATTTCATTCATATGATCCTCAGTTGCTGATATTCTTTCTTCCAGTTGATTGAGTCATTTACTGAAGTTTGTGCATTTGTCACGTATTTCTCGTGTCATGATTTTTATCTCTGTCAGTTCATTTTTAGCCTTGTCTACATTGATTATTTTAGTTATCCATTCTTCCATTCTTTTTTCAAGATTTTTAGTTTCTTTGTGTTGGGTATGTAATTCCTCCTTTAGCTCTGAGAAGTTTGATGGACTGAAGCCTTCTTCTCTCAACTCGTCAAAGTCATTCTCTGTACAGCTTTGATCCGTTGCTGGCGATGAGCTGCATTCCTTTGGATGGGGAGATGCGCTCTTATGTTTTGAATTTCCAGGTTTTCTGCCCTGCTTTTTCCCCATCTTTGTGGTTTTATCTGCCTTTGGTCTTTGATGATGGTGACGTACTGATGGGGTTTTGGTGTGGGTGTCCTTCCTGTTTGCTAGTTTTCCTTCTAACAGTCAGGACCCTCAGCTGTAGGTCTGTTGGAGATTGCTTGAGGTCCACTCCAGACCCTGTTTGCCTGGGTATCAGCAGCAGAGACTGCAGAAGATAGAATGCTGCTGAACAGCGAGTGTACCTGTCTGATTCTTGCTTTGGAAGCTTTGTCTTAGGGGTGTACCCTGCTGTGTGAGATGTGGGGTGTTGGTCTGCACCTAGTGGGGGATGTCTCCCAGTTAGGCTACACAGGAGTCAGAGACCCACTTGAGCAGGCAATCTGTCTGTTCTCAGTTCTCAACCTCCGTGCTGGGAGATCCACTGCTCTCTGCAAAGCTGTCAGACAGGGTCATTTGCATCTGCAGAGGTTACTGCTGCTTTTTGTTTAGTTGTGCCCTGTCCCCAGAGGTGGAGTCTACAGAGACAGATAGGCCTCCTTGAGCTGCTGTGGGCTCCAACCAGTTCGAGTTTCCCAGTGGCTTTGTTTACCTAATCTTCAGCAATGACACAGACTGCTGTGCTAGCAATGAGGGAGGCTCTGTGGGCATGGGACCCTCCGGGCCAGGTGTGGGATATAATCTCCTGCTGTGCCATTTGCTAAGACCCTTGGTAAAGCGCAGTATTGGGGTGGGAGTTACCTGATTTTCCAGATGTTGTGTGTCTCAGTTCCCCTGGCTAGGAAAAGGGATTCCCTTCCCCCTTGTGCTTACCAGGTGAGGCGATACCTCTCCCAGCTTCAGCTTTCGCTGGTCGGGCTGCAGCAGCTGACCAGCATAGATTGTCCAGCACTCCCTAGTGAGATGAACCCGGTACCTCAGTTGAAAATGCAAAAATCACCCGTCTTCTGTGCTGCTCGCGCTGGGAGCTGGAGACTGGAGCTGTTCCTATTCGGCCATCTTGCTCCGCCCTCCGGCATCTTTTTTTTCCTTTTCCAAAGGTGTGTGATCTTCTCTATGATTCCCACCTCCTAGTATTGATTTTCTTATTTAATTCTGTCTGCTTGAGTATGGGTGAAATTTGTGATGTGCATCTAACAAATATATGGCAAAGGTGATAAGATAACATTCCCATTATTTTATTTATTATATTATATTAATTGTATTGTATTATATTTCTATTCTGTTCTATTGCAGTAAAGATGAAATGCCATTACATTATATAAGGAACCCTCCTACTAGTAGATTTACCTTGGAATCTTTGAATAAGCAATTTCTTTGAGTCCTACAGCCACAAGAAAATAAATTCTATAAAGATCTTGAGTGAGCTTACAAACAGACCCTTTCCCAGCCAAGCCTTTGGTTGAGAAACTAGCTACATCTGATACCTTGATTGGATTCTTGCACAACTCCTGCACAGGACCAGCTAAGCAATGCCCACACTTCTGACACAAAAAGACTGTAAGGTAATAAGTGTATGTTGTTTCAGTTCTCTAAATTTGTTATGCAGTATAGACTACTTTCAGCAAGAAGCTTTTATTAAACACATCTCTGTTAATTCTGCCTGCTTTCAATAACTTTCTGTCTTTTTAAAAAGTTTTAAATATCTAGAAACATATATATATATATCTTAAATCATTATTCATTGTTTCATTATTTGCTATTGCATTTCTTGTAACTTGCTGTTTATTTATGAAATATATCTATTACTTTAGATATAAATATTTTCTCTCCTAACAATTCTTTCAAAAATCTTTCATTTTTTTAAACGACCTCATTAATGCTTTTTCTAATTATGATTTATGCTGTTTTGATTTTTCATAGCTTCTATGAATTATTTTTATGAAATTAATTATTTTTAACTGGCTTTAAAATATCAAAACAAAGTTCTGTTTATTTGCAGGCATCTTACTTGGCATGTATTTATGGTCTGAATTGACATTAATCTGCACTTATTTCATTTTTTAAAATAATGTTTATGGGAATCATTTCAAGCTATGTTGCTCAGGATGAACTAAGAGGAGTTTTCCAGTACTTTTAAAATAGAAGTTAAGGCAGTTTTTCTAATTTCAAAAATCTAGAACTCTCTCTTCTATTGTTTTCTCAAAGTGTTGATGAATACAGTGCTCTCTTCTCTGAATCCACTGACTGTAACACTCATAAATTTTCATCTTGACATTCTCCTTTTAGTGCTTCTGTTGTACTGTCCTGCTCAATCTATATTCTATTTTTAGCAGTTTCTCCTCCATGTACATCTTTGTCCTGGAAAGGAGGCTTGGTTGTTTAGTTCTGTTCTCCTGTGGTCCTCTGCTCATCTGCACCTGTTCTTATGGAGAAATCCTTGCCCAAGTTTTGCTGCTATTCCCAAATTGGTGTGCGAAAGTTTCCTGTGGGTATGTATTGAAATATATGTCATTTGAGGACATTCGAGACTGTTGGAAATTCCTTTCTCTTGCTTTGTCTTTGACTTCTTCCTGCACAGTTGCTGATCACACACAGTACACAGAGCTGTCAGTTTGCCCACTGACTCTTGACTCTTTATTTTTGGCTTTGTGGTCATTATGTTGCTGATAAATGTTTTCTGTTTCTGGGAAAGTTTGTGTCTGAGTGTGTTTCAGTTTGGTATCTTAGTTTCTCTGTCCATTACACATTTGATCTAACAAATTACTTCAAACTTGGTGACTTAAAACAAGAGAAATTTATTATCTCACAGATATGAAAGCCTCAAGTCCAAAGTCAATGTGTCAGTGGGGCTGTGTTCCCTCCAGAAGCTCTATGGAAAATTGAATTGTTTGCTTTTTCCAACTTCTGGTCACTGTCTGTATTCCTTGACTTGTGACTGCTTACCAACCTCATTTTACAGAATGTTCTAAATTATCAATTATTTGAGAACATAAATTATATGTTACAATTCTTACTCTTTTTCAGGCATAATAGCTTCAACATATTCATCACTCTGGGGATATTGTTTAATAAATAATCATTAAGCTCTATGTATATACTTGTAAATAAATTCTTATAAAATATCTAGCTAGAACCCATGGAGCTTTTAAATTAAGAAAGAATGCCTTACTTCTGTGTCACAGTTGTTTCTCTTATTAACCTAATTTCCTAAGTTCTTTGGATATGAATATCAATCAATACAGTTCATATAGTCTCAAAAATTGTGGGTAGTGAGAATTAGGGTACACGTCATGCATAAGTACAGGCCTATGCAAAAATCCTAAGAGCTTCCTCATCTGTTCCTCTAGGGATGTGAAGATTTTTTAAATGATATAAGGGACAAGTAGAGCTCACAGTCATTCATAAATTATCCTACTTTATCAAAGTGAATACCGATTTTCCTGTGTTTATATTTGAACTTGATCCCAAAGTTAACATGGTTGTTTGAAAACTTAAAATATTATATTGTATTTGCTAGTGTAGCTTCAATACATTCGATATATTAGTCTCTGGTTTTCAGGGTATAGCGAACAGATATATTGTAATTTATCTAACTTTCTATCTTTTTTCCCACTTGCCTATAAAAAAATGGGAAGGGAAGCAGCAAGTGTTTCTTCTTAAAGTGAAAGTGCTACAAAGATGATTAGAGTCTATGATTTTGAAATTAATATTGTATAAATATTTTATGCCATATACCTCTTTATATCAGAATTCCTGCCAAGATGGCTAGTAAAATATTCTATAAAAGAAGCACTGTATGTTAAGTACATAATGATTATGACAAACATAAACATGCATTGCTTATACTTAGTTTTATTAATCTTTTTTTATCCTGAGTTTTATTCATGAGCTAGGTTATCGCTAAGGGCAATAAATACAACAGAATAAAGTAATTAATTGAAGGTATTATCTTAAATACATATAATCTCTTTGTATAAGTAAATGTTTAAAGTGAATCTTATCAAATTCATTTTGATTAATTTAATATTTATGAACTTCCATAGTGCTATAAGTACCTACAAAACACTTGATAAGAAAAAAGTAACAGATTTGGCACTTGTTCTCATGGAATTAAAATTATATAAGTATTTGAGGCTATTACCTCCATTGCTTGTACATATGTCTATTTACTAAAGGAAATAATTAAAATCAATAGGTAATATAATATACCTAATTCTTAAGGAATGTATTTTAGGAATAACAAACAAAATCAGTAGCAATTTATGTATGTCAAGACCAAGCAAACTTAAAAGAAATCAAGAAAGCAGTCTCAACTACAGTAGCTACAAAAATAAAAAATACCTGGAAATAAATGTCACCTAAATAGTAAAAGATCTCTGCAAGGAAAACTATAAAGCACCAATGAAACAGATTTAAAAGGAGGCAAAGAAATGGAAAGTTATTCCATGCTCATGGATTTGAAAAATTAATGTTACTAAAATGTCAGTACTGGCCAGGCACCGTGGCTCATGTCTGTCAAATCCCAGCACTTTGGGAGGCCAAGGAGGGCAGATCACCTGAGGTCAGGAGTTCGAGACCAGCCTGGCTAACATTGTGAAACCCCATCTCTACTAAAAATACAAAAATTAGCCAGACATGGTGGTGGGTGCCTGTAATCCCAGCTACTTGAGCAACTGAGGCAGGAGAATCGCTTGAACCTAGGAGGCGGAGGTTGCAGTGAGATGAGATTGCACTATTTGCACTCCACCCTGGGTAACAAGGTGAAACTCCTCAAAAAAGGAAAAAAAAAAGTCAATACTACACAAAATGATCTAGTATCAATGGGATCTCTGCTATATTACCAATTATATTTTTAAATATTAATATGCATTCAATATTCTTCACAGAAACAAAAAAACCCAAATTTCACATGAAAACACAAAAGACCCAAAATAGACATTGCAATCACACTACCTGACTTCAAAATATACTAAAAAACTATGGTAACCAAAACAGCATGGTATTAACATTAAAAGAGATACACAGAGAAGCAGAACATAATGAAGAACCCAGAAATAAACCTACATATTTACAACCAACTCATTTTCAACAAAGACAGCAAAAACACACATAGGCAAAAGGATAGTATTTTCAATAAATGGTGCAAAAAAACTGGATAACCACATGCAAAAAAAAAAAAAAAAAAAAATGATGCAAGACAGCTATCTCTCATCATACACAAAAATTAACTTCAAATGGATGAAACACTTAAATATAGGACTTGAAACTATGAAAGTACTAGAAGCACACATTGGTAAAACATTTTAGGATATTGTAAGTAAAGAATTTAGATAAAACCTCAAAAGGACAGACAAAAAAAAATAGACAAATGACATTACTTCAAGCTAAAATGCTCAGGACAGCAAAGGAAAATATCAATAATGTGAAGAAACAATATCACAGAATGGGAGAAAATGTTTGCAAGCTACCCATCTGAAGGGGCATTAATAACTAGAATATATAAGGAACTCAACCAACTCACTCGTAAGTAATAATAATAATGATAATAACAATAATCCAGTTTTAAAATGGGTAAAATGTATGAATAGATATTTCTTAAAAGAAAACATACAAATAGCAGGTATATGAAGACTGTTCAACATCACTCATCATCAAGAAAATGCAGGCCAAAACCACAGTGAGATATTATTTCACTTCAGTTGAAATAGCTTTTATCAAAATGTTTTAGGAAATAGATATCTCAATTAGCCTGATTTGGCGATTATGCAGTGTACACGTGTATCAAAATATCCCAATTACCCCAAATTGTGTGCAATTATGTATCAATGGAAAACAATATTCTATTAACATTAGATGGTTAAATGCAGCAGGTGAGAAGCTATTTAAGAGTATATACAGGTTTTCCCATTCCTACTCTTTATGTATTTCTAAAATTAACACAGAAATGACAAAGGTAGAGAATTGTTAGGCAATACAAACTGTGTTACTTCAACGACATTTTCAAATGCATTAGTTGTGGATAAATGTATTAAATGACATAATATTTGTATTAGTCCATTCTCATCCTGCTGATAAGACATATGTGAGAGTGGGCAATTTACGAAAGAATGAGAAATTAATGGACTTAATTTCCACATGACTGGGGAGGCTTCACAATCATGGTGGAAGGCAAGGAGGAGCAAGTCACGTCTTAAATGGATGACAGCAGGCAAAGAGAGAGAGCTTGTGAAGAGAAACACCTGTTATTAAAAACCAACAGACCTCATAAGTCTTATTCACTATGATGACAACAGCACAGGAAAGACTCACCCCCATTAGTCAATTATCCTCACTGAATCCCTCCCAGAACACATGGAAATTCAAGATGAGATTTGAGTGGGAACAGAGCCAAACCATACAAGTATTCAATGTCGGTTATCACTGCCCTATAAGCAAAATAGGAATATTTTGGAACTTGATAGAGATATAGAATTCTAATTATTTACAATGTATCTTATTATTTCTTTGGTTTTAGGAACAAAATACATTTAATTTTTTAGCTGAAAGTTTGCTAGTTAGAAGTAATAATCACTAACACAAGAGTAATGACAGTAACATAATCACTTGAAAAATAAAGAAGATTTGGATAACTAAGTGAAGACAAAGTGTTATTAACTCATAGAAAAAATTCCGCAAAGTGAGCCTGTGGTTTAATTATATTATATGTCTTTGAATCATTCAGATGTTGATACTACAACCTCACAATAAATAAAATATAGATGTATTTTATTTTATATTTATTTAGGTTTTACTTAAAATATAGATATAGAAAATCAAGCTCTGTAAAAGAAATCCCAAATGTGTCTCAGTATAATAAATTTTTTCCAACTTAAGAAAATACCAAATATTGTTCAAGACTATGACAGACACAGGTGGTATTTAATTCTGGTTAAATTATTTTCTCTATAAGAACTAAAGTCATCCGAAGCTAAATTTCCCATAGAGTTTTCTTGGAAGAAGATTTGTACAAGGTATGTATAGTTAAAAAATATTACTAGTTGAATGTTTAAAGTAATGATTTATTTGCTGAGAAAAAAATACATTAGTTTTTATTGTGACTTAAATGAGTTATCATTGTGCTATAACATTTAAATGGTGAAATGAGATTTGGAAGCCCTTTGTGTTTCTATTAGATTGATATGAAGTTGGTTATGAAGTAACTTATTCATATTTTTATCTCATTTTCATACACTTAAGTGTATCTTAAAGTTACAATCTGGTACTATTGATAAATCTGGCAATTTAGTCAATTGTGGAAAGTATTATTTTTAGCCATTCTAAATGAAAACCCAGATCTTGGAGTTAGACCAAATCTAAAACCTATTCCATTACTTTAGAAGACATCCATACTGTCATTCTTGGAATTTCTCCACACATCTTACAAAACCATCTTTGAGGGAATTGCTTTTTTCCAACTTAAGCTACAGGACTCCAGTGGGGACTGCTAATTGGTTTACATTATATCTCTGGACACATGAGTAGCCTTATGATTTGATTGGGGACACCTAGAATTCTTATCCAGTACCTTTCAATTCTTTCCAGTACTAAACTAAAGAAAAAAGAATTCATCCACTTGTTAGTGAAATTAGAAAAATGTAAGTCTGGCAGTCATAAGTGCCCATGACTCAGGCTTAGGTTAAAAAGACATCATGAAAAAAACCACACCGGGGGAAAATAGAAAATAAATGAAAATAAGAGAATCATATTGTATTTTATTTAAATTTATTTATTTATTTATTTATTTATTTATTTTGAGATAAAGTCATCCTCTGTTGCCCTGGCTGGAGTGCAGTGGCGTAATCTCGGCTTACTACAAGCTCGGTCTCCCGAGTTCAAGCAATTCTCCTGCCTCAGCCTCCTGTGTAGCTGGGATTACAGGCGCACGCGCACCATGCCCAGCTAATTTTTGTATTTTTTTAGTAGAGACGGGGTTTCACCATGTTGGCCAGGCTGGTCTCAAACTCCTTACCTTGTGATTCGCCCATCTCGGACTCCCAAAGTGCTGGGATTACAGGCGTGAGCTGCCGCTCCGGGCCGAGAATCATATTTTAATTCCACTGAGCAAAGGAATCTATGCATCTACCCTTCCTCTCATTGATTATGCAAGTTAATAATTGTTTCTGAATTTGTTCTATTTTGTTTTTGTTTTAAGTTGGTTAAAGCTTAGTTTCTTTCTCTTTACAGCATGTGACTTCTGACAAAAACTTAATGTCTCACTCTTTCACTCATATAATTATTGTAATATTTGAATCAGTAAACCCGTTTTCCTTTTTTTTTCATCTGTTTCAGCTCTCAGAAAACTTGATTCTTTAAAGTAACATAAAATTTGGCTCAAACTGGCCCAAATAATTTGGAGTACCATTGGATTACTGCAGATTCCAGAGGAGGGCCGTTTCAAATAGATAATCCAGCAGCTCAATGACATCACCAAAATTCCATTTGCTTCTTTTTTATACTCTGATCTTCCTAAGGTCAGTTTCATCCAAAAACAAACAAACAAAAAATATCTTCTTGTTACTGGTTGTAGCATTCTTTTTTTTTCACGTGCAGCAGAGAAAAAAAAAATCATCGTCTGTGAATTTTCTTAATAAAGATCTGAAAGTCCTATCTCTACTTTTGTAATTCTTTTCTCTGGTATTAAGTTATTCTGTATATATAAAATATCCTTTTCACATGAATTAAAAAAATAGTTAAAATTTAGTTTTCCACCACAGATTATTTCTTTAGGTCACAAACTAAATTCAGAAAAAGAAGCTTTGCGGTACAGCGGATGAGATGTGCTGTTGTTTTGTCCTTCATCATCTGCCTCACTTATGTGCTTTCATAATTTTTTGAAGGGGGTGTAAAATACTATAATAATGGAAATTAGCCTTTAAAGCATGTAACTTTTTATTAGTTACATCAATTGCTATAGCAGTCAACAATACGCTCAATAAATTGCCAAATCATCTGGTCAACAAAATAAAATAGCCAGTTGACTTTTTTTCTCGTTTCTAAAGTATTAGTATGCTTTTCTCAATCGTTTAAGTTGTCTCAGTATTTTGATATAACATTTAGTTCAATGTGTGGTGAAGAGAAAAATGCATCATCCAAATATTCCTTTAAGGGAGACTTGCTGTTCCAGCTATTAGCAGACTGCTTTCAGATCTCACCTCTTCAGAGCTTGCTTCAGTTACAGAAAATTGCCTTGCAGAAGGGCACACTCTCATCCAATGACCAATGAAGGTGGATACATAAAAGGTTAATACTTTCGGTGAAACGTGGGACATCTCTGATGGCCACATATTTTTCAAATCCGTCTGTGATGTTGACAGAATCTGCATTGAGCCTGTACTGATCAAGGGAGCCATAACAAAAGTTAAGATAGAAAAATACTTACTGTTCTGTGAGTTTTCTCCCAAAATACATGATTTAATAGCTGGTAAAGACTCCTGGAGATGATGAAAACTGACTACATAAAAACCTGATGGTTCCTGGGCCAGTTTCTGTACTCCATTCACTTTCCAAATTCAGAATCTACTGACAGAAAAGGAGCTAGGTCTCCTGGAAGAAGAATGCAGCAGCACTATTGAGAGTATGCCACTAATGAATACCCAGGGCTTACACTGACATACCTATGGTTATTTACTTGAGTGCCTACGCAGGGCAAAATAAAATAAATATTTTGAGGCCTGTTGGACACATAGACAGACCTAATTATTGCTTTAGTATTTATGGCACATACTAAGTATGGCAATCCCAATTATACATTTAGGGATTGTAAAAATGACCATGAGGTAGATTCATGGCTCTAGTAGATCCACAATAAGCTGAACCTTAAGCAGGAATCCACTGAGTCATGAACCCACCTAGTTGTCAGTTTCACAATCCCTAAATGATAATTGGGATTGCCATACTTAGTATTTGCCGTAATTCCCGCACTGATGACTTGATCTGGCGGGTAAGATCTCTCACAGTCCAGAAAGTAAAGTAAAGTCATGGAAACTACCACTCCGCCAATGTAGTAAATAGCAACCAATAATACATCCTGGGACAGACAACATAAATTAATACGGATTTGAAGGATTTAGAGATGATGATTTCCATTATATCTCCATTTGATTCACAGGTCTGGCCCATGCAGAAACCAGATGGATCCTGGAGGCTATCACCAACTCAGAGAGGTAGCAGCACTCACTGCTGGGCTAGCTAGGTATTCTTTGCTAGGACAGATTATTAAGGCCTTGAGTGTGGGAAAGCAGCGTGGATTTGGTGAGTGCATTCGTTTGTATTATTATCAGAAAGGAGAATAATTAGAAACAATTCTTATTTACATGGAATAGGTAATAACACAGATGTACAATTTTGTACATCTATATTACCTCTTCTGATCTCCATCATTTTAGAGTACCAAGAAATCTGGACAATACGGTTATTCCACACAGTGTCAGATTGAATGACTACATTATATTACTAAAGCTGAGTAATCAAGAAATATCGGCCGACACAGTGGCTCACGCCTGCAATCCCAGCACTTTGGGAGCCTGAGGAAGGAGAATCACTTGAACCCGGGTGGTGGAGGTTGCAGTAAGCCGAGATGCACCACTGCACTCCAGCCTGGGCAACAACAGCTAAACTTGGTCTCAAAAAAAAAAAAAAAAAAAAAGAAAGAAAGAAAGAAAGAAAAGAAAAAGAAATAAGTAGTACAGTAGAGAGCCTAGTAATGCAAATTAATTCACAGAGTGAGATAAACTATATGAAGATCAGCATTCTGACACATCACATTTAGTGGAAGTAAACAGCATTTGTTTTTCCAAACTCCATAATCACATAGATGATAAACAGACATCCTTAAATTTGAATGTAATACACATATATTTGAAAAATTAAGTTTCAAGAGAGAATGCTTTGTAAAGGAGCAAAAATAACTTGAAATAACAATATTTGCATAATTTGTTGTTGTTGTTCTAAACAGAACATTAAGAATTGATCTCTTTGGTTTTTAAATGAGTCTCTATTGAATTACACATTTTAATGACTTAGAGACATAGACTCTTTTAGCAGTTGAATTCGATTGCTTGTGGTATTAATCAATGTATGAAATCAACTTTAAATTTTATATAATTAGAATTGCTTGAAGGAATAACTTGTTAGAATTAAAGGTTTCCCAAAACAAAATAATTAAACTGTGAAAATCTTTGGCAAAATAAATTAACATAGTGAATTATACTAACTTTGCTGGTATTATATGATTTGATAGCAGCTTTTGTGCATGACAGAAATAATAGACTAATATATGTAGAATATATACTTTCAAAAACCTAATTATTGTCAGTTTGATTAGCTAGGCTAATCTCATAAAACAATAGGGTTGATAATTTAAAGGAAAATAATTCCCAAATAATTAATATTTTGCTTTCCAAAGTAGCTTTCCATGCAGATTTAACATTCCAATTATCTCTACCCTTGAAGTAAAATTAAAACTAATTTATAATTGAGTTCAAATGACTTCACCATTATCCTATCTTTAATTTACTTATTTGAAAATATTTTTTCTGTTTATTTCATTGTTTCCTATCTTCAAACATACAGCATATCCCACTTTTTGCCATATTTATTAACACAAAAATGTATTTTTATCTTACTGTTAAAAAATGCTCTAATGACATTAATATTCCACCCTTATTCTATTGGTGGGCAAAACTATCATTTTAAAATAAAACTTTACATGTAAGTGAAAAGAAAGCAAGTAAATTACAATATTAAAATTTCAAGAATTTTTTTTTTTTTCAATTACATGAAAATATTCACGTTTAAGTAATTCCTCTAGAAAGCAAAAGCTACTGGGATTCTTTTTTTTTTTTTTTTTTTTTTTTTGAGATGGAGTCTCGCTCTGTCACCCAGACTGGAGTGCAATGGCACCATCTCAGCTCCCTGCAACCTCCATCTTCTGGATTCAAGCGATTTTCTGCCTCAGCCTCCCCAAGTAGCTGGGATTACAGGTGCCCATCACCACAGCTGTTTAAGTTTTGTATTTTTAGTAGAGACTTGGTTTCACCATTTTGGTCAAGCTGGTCTCAAACTCCCGATCTTGAGATCTGCCTACCTTGGCCTCCCAAAGTTCTGGGGTTACAGCTGTGAGCCACCACACCTGGCCACTACTGGGATTTTTTATGCATTATATTTTTTCAGAATATACTTTAGCAATTTCTAATAGAATTGAGAGCATCAAAAGTTTTTTTTTTTTTAAGAATGTTTACTACATATTACATATTATAAAAATGTAATATAATATAAATGTGCATTCTAATTGCTATACAGTTTTCTAAATTAATAGCAATTAAGTAAAACATATTTTCATCATCTAATTTGAGTCACACTTAATCTGTGATTTTTAAATTATGAAGCATTTATTTGAAAAGAGAAGACATAATCTAAGAAATTTTTCTGAACACAAGAAATACTTTTCTTAATAGATTTAGTTTTTTAAATAATTTAATTTCAAGAAAATATAACTTTTAAAAAATACTGGCAATGCTAGTATTTAAGAGTCTTTAATTTTCTTCTATTTTCCTACTGTAGGTGGATTAAAACTCCAATCAAGTACTTTGCAATGTGTAGTGCAAAAAGTCGTGGGTGTACGGATTTTAACAAATTTTAGACAACAAATTTTGTCTGCAATTAATTATGACTTCTGTTTACAAATTTATTCTTTTTGCACTTCAACAAAATTATTTTTGAATTTTTGTGTTTGGCATGATATAAATTTTCTTTTTGTGATCCATGTTAATATTTTTACTTATGGGACAACAATAATTTGTAAGTATCACATCGCTCCCATTTGTGGATGGCTGACTACTTTTTTTTTTTTTTTTTTTTTTCTGTTGAGGCCAAGTTTCACTCTTGTCACCCAGGCTGGAGTGCAATGGCAGGATCTCCACTCACAGCAACCTCTGCCTCCCGGGCTTCAGCAATTCTCCTGCCTCAGCCTCCCTAGAAGGTGGGATTACAGGCACCTGCCACCAAGGCCGCTAATTCTTGTATTTTTAGTGGAGACAGTGTTTCGCCACGTTGGCAGGCTAGTCTTGAACTCCTGACCTCAAGTGAACCGCCAGCCTGGGCCTCCCAAAGTGCTGGGATTACCGGCGTGAGCCACCGTGCCTGGCGGGCTGACTATTTTCTAAAGTAACAATGTAACCTGGATCTATTCTTAACTAATTTTGGCCTGTAATACTTAAAAGGTAAGGGAATGGACAACCCTACAAACCTGGAACAAGGTTTTTAGCAAAAGTGAGCTTACAGCTAGCTATCTTTTAAGCATCTGTTGGAAATTCAGAATGTAAACAACTATTGAATTTTGCCATTGGGTATTTTATATATATATACACACACACACAAAAAATATATAATTTATTGTACCATATATATATATAGTACCATATATATAAATTAATACCACTAACAGTTTTAATTATAGACCCTTGGAGTTTCTAGGAAACCTTAAAAGAAATCTGATCTTAACTCTGAATTTTTTTTGTTTTTGCTGTTTTCCTTTCTTCATATTCTAATAGAACACCTTCCATTATAACAAAAGCACCCTTTGAACAATCATTCTATTACAATTTGGATCATTATGACTCATACAGATGCTAATAGTTGACCTATAAATTATGCAAAATAAAATATTTTCAAATAACAGTATGCAAATAGTTTAAAAATCATATTTTATATTTATTTCCTTAAAAGTGAATAAACTGAAGGTTGGTTTCCTAGAATAAAATAATTTAGAAAGAAAAATATGAGGTATATGTGATACAGTAATCATCTTTTTGTTTTATTTGAATTGTATAAGTCAGAATTATTTAAATACTTTAATTCAACTATGTGCCTAAAATACTTTCAGTCAAATTAAATACACAGATTATCAGATATATGTTGCTAAAAATAGTAATTTTAAAAATAATAATGTACAGGCTTTGGGGGAAAGAAGGAAATTTGTTTTTCAAAGGTATTTATGTTTATCATAAATATTCAGTCTGAAAAAATTAGAATTCTAATCAGAAAAACAAGGTAAATATTTTACAAATTGAATAACTAAAGTTGACTGCAATAATGAGCTAGCCTTTACTCTTGTAGAGCAAATTAAATGAAAGGAGAATACACAGCTTCTTGCATTTTGGTGCTATATTATGTTTTTCCTTAGACTCTTTGAGAGCCTTCTGAAGTCAAAGCGTTGCTGAGCTTCTGGTTCTCAGCCACTAGGTTTTCTGACAACATCATCCTGTCAAGTGTTGCCTTTTTGTTGGCAAGTATATTGATTTCCTGATTAATGTACAACTCCATCATTGGCATTTGCTACAGGAGACATAATTTTAATGTTAGTATGATCAATAACTCCATCAGCACTAAGAACTCCTACTGTTAGTTTGAATGGCTTTAACTGTAGGGAATTGTGTGTTTCTTGATAAATACAGGAAAGGCATTGTAAATATTATCAAAGCAAATAAAATGGATGTTCTATATGGTGTTCTATTATATCTTACTACCAAAATAAAGGAAAAACATCAAAAAATACAAAAATTTTAAAGTAATTCTGTAGAGAGAAAGCAACCTAGCAGATGTTGCTTGTTTGGGATTTAACAGAATATATGAACAGAAAGTATTTATTTAATTTTCTTCTAGTTCTTTAAATGCAGGATGTGTAAATATATGTTACAAAAAATATTGTCAAGTTTCATTTGAGTAATGGAATTCAATGATGGTAATAGCATTTTTAGATGGTAATAGACATACTAAATGGGGTACATCAGAGTGATTGTCTAAAACATTATAAAGTTGTACTTAAAAATTGTAATAGATGCTACAATTACCTGAATTTTACTGAATATATATTTTTCTTTATCATGTTTAAAACTAAATGAGTCATCAAATCAAATGGGAACTTATTCCAGGTATGCAAGATTGGTAAATCAGTGTAACTGGTATTATCAGTAGGTTAAAGAGTAAAGTATCATATGATCCTATCAATTGATGCTGAAAAAGTATTTGAGAAAATTCAGTTATCTTTTTATGTAAATAATATGGAAGGAAAACTATGTCTTTAATTTTCAATATTTGGAGAAGAAAGACCTCTGATACTGTTACTTATCAATTAAATATATTTAAGTGTATATACATACTGGGGTAAAATCAGGGCCAGGAAAACCATGATAATCATACTATAGGAGATAAAAATATATGAATAATAAGAACTTAGAATCAAAAACACAGTTTAGAGAGAAAAATGGAATTACTGCAGGAGAGAATGAGAGAATATTTTCTTATCCCTTTCATTACTGACAATTACGTTATCTGGAAGGGTCCAAAAAGTGTTTTTTATATAAAATGAATAGCTCTTATTTACTTTTAACATAAAAGACCTTATGCAAAATAATTAATATGCTTTTAATCCAACTATCTTGAATATTTTAACTTTTATGTTTTCTTTCTGTTTTATTAACCATTGTATATCCAGCAGTTAGAACAGCACTTAGTATATAATATTAGCTTAAAGAGATAATTGTTAATCTAGAACAAATTTTCTCAATTAATGAAATTAATTAGTAATTTTTTTTTCCCCTTCAGAGATACTAGACATCAGCAGGAAAAAATATTCCTGCAAGCGAAAAGTTGGGGAGGAAAATGGCTACTATTTTTTTCCCCGTCTCCTGAGGTATTATCTGTAAGCAATTCTCTACTTAGATTTCATCTAAAGCTTTTCTTTTCTGGCAATGATTTAACTGAATTAGCTGTGTTACTGTGGTAGAAAGACTCTAAATTTGCCCTTAGTTATTTTTGTATTCTGATATTCACGGCTTCATCTCCTTCTCTTGGATAGTGGGTGATGCTTGTGATTTGTTTCTTACCAAAGAAAAACACAAAAAGGTGGTGGAATGTCCCTTTTGAGAATAAATTATGTAAGACTGTAACTTCTTGCTAGCCAGTTCTCTTGATGCTCTTCCTTGCTGGTTGTCAAAACGTAAGCTGCCACATACAGAGACCGTTGTTTCAGTAAGGTGAAGGAAGCTTCTTTCCACCCAGTGGACATCAGTTTAATGGGAACAGATTCCTGTCAATATCTTCATGAGCTTAGAAGTAGATCATTTCCTGCATGAGTCTGAGATGACACAGCCCTTTTTGACACCTTGATTTGTACCCTTGTGAGAAACCTAAAGTAGTCACATTTCTGATCCAGAAAACTGTTAATAAATGTGTGCTGTTTCTAGTTCCTACTTTTGTGTTAATATTAGTACACGGCAATAACTACCTAGGTGTGTGAGACTAGTCAGACTTTCATTTCTTATTGCCAATGTATTGTACAATTAGATCATTGGTAAGGATCCAAATTTAATGAGGGAATAATTAATTTACTTAGTTAAAATATATGCCACAGATATGTTTTCATATTCTTTAAAGTTTCAGATTACAAGTCTCTCAATTGTGTTTAAATAAAAAATATTTAAACAATACCAGAGAACTATCCACACACACCGGGTCCTATTGTGGGGAGGGGAGAGTGGGGAAGGATAGCATTAGGAGATATACCTAATGTAAATGATGAGTTAATGGGTGCAGCACACCAACATGGCACATGTATACATATGTAACAAACCTGAACGTTGTGCACATGTACCCTAGAACTTAAAGTATAATAATAAAAAAAGTTAAAAAAAAGGAGAAAAAAGTCTATTTTTAACATTGTACAAACAAAACAATGAATCAACAGTTTTCTTCCATTTAAGTGTTTGAAAATATCAGGGGACTGAAAATTATCAGTGTTCTGTTACATTTACACTTGAAAGTGAATGTTTCTCATTTCCCTTCAAAGAAAATTATTAATAAACCAAGTTGAACCTCAAATGACATTATTCCTTATGAAGGAAAAATAGAAGTTTTAGAAGCATGACATACTAGCAAGTTTGTTAAGTTTGTTTTTAAAATAAGTATGTGTGTATGCACAAACATATAAATGCATACATATGTGTATATATATTTATATACTTCCAGGAAAATCAATAGTATATATCAAACACAAATCCCAAGCATATATAGGACAAAAATAGCAGAGTTTGTATTATCCTTTTCATTACAGCCTGCCATAAAAAAATATTAGGAATACATATTTATAGAAAAAAACGTTTATTCTAACTAACTTGTTTGAATTTCTTGTATTATCAATTGATGCCCCTATCTTATAAATATAACATGTTCTTCATAGAAGTATGTTAGATTGTTTTTTGTGTGGGTAACATTTTCTCATTTATTCTGTCAGATAAAATCTGAATTACACTAATGGCAGCAATGTGAGAACTAAATTTCATAAGCAAAGAGGAGCTTCTTTGTCAGAGTCAACATATTGAACAAGCGAATGACAACTGCCTTGATAATGGATGAATGGAAACTATTAGCAAGAGTAATGTGGGTGATGGATTAAAAGAATAGCTGAAACAGGCACACATGGAAAGCCAGTGTGAAAAAACGTTACAGTGGTGTCATCTGCTTGGAAATATTCAGAGATTTAACAATTCTCATTCTAATTGTTCTATATTTCCTCCTCAGTGTAAATAATATTTATACGTTCCTGAAGGAGCATAATCTGAAAGTGAACACTGAAAAGAAATTTGTGGTTTATCTAAAGTTAGTAATGATTATTATAAAAATTATGCATTTTATTACTATAAATACTGTTTATATGGGATCAAGTACCAATAGTTACTCATAAGAGACACTGATTTTTGAACTTTTGTTTTTAAAAATTTTATTACAACATACAAGTGTGAGAAAAGTGAATAAAATATTTTTATTTATAATTTTTAAATTTTATTTTTCCCATTTATCATAAAATTTTCATATTGTATGTCATAAAATTGCAAAATTAAGCATATTGTAAGTTTAAGTGTTAGCAAATAAGATAATCAGTAGTATCTTTTGCCCTATTGATAAATCATACATGTGAATTTTTAAAATATTTTAGATTAATATTTTATAAATTTTTGTCTTTATTATTAAGATTATTAAGATATGAGAAAACTATCTGCATTTCACTTAGTTACTTGTGGTTTCATTAAAAATTTCAAAGTAGAACTTTTCTAAAGAATCTAATCTGGTTTCAAGTGGTATAACCAAAATAATACTTTCAATACTTTGTGAAATATATATTAACCCTATGTCCACAGAAACAAATAAATTATATAGTATTTAGGTTACAATAATTACAATCAATTGCTACTAAAATAGTAACTTTGATACATATTACAATAATTTTTATTCGATTTAATAGATAAGAATACAAACACAAACAATTCTATTTTATATGAAGAAACTGGGATAAAAATAAAATTATTAAACGAATTAAGTAACTTTTATAATTTAATTTAAAAATATTAGTGAAAACTTTCTATGTTCGTAATTAGGATATATTGTTTTTGACAAATGTTTTTACAAAATCATATCATTTGCCTTAAATATTCCATAATAAAATACACATTGTTTTCTGTATAAAAGTAAAAAATTCTTTCTTTAATAGTTGGCCCACAATGACTTTTCTGTGCTGAATTATAATTTAAATCTATTTTCTAAGAGAGTTGTTAGAAATATAGGAGATTGTAAATTATAGACATAAAAACTATGGAATTGCAACCAGCTAGATTCATCCTTTTTATTATTATGAATAGTCACATATTCTCTCTAAATGGAAGTGGAATTAGAAATCTAAGGGTTAGATGAGGTAATAAATATTATGTTTAGCAAAATAACTGATTAATAGTAGACATAAATGTTAGCTATTATCAGTATAATGACCTAATTAATTCATTAAATAAATAAATTATACTAATGTATATTGAGCACGCCTGCAATATGGTGTGAATACAGAACTAAATAATACATACTGATTTTTTCAGACTTGAGGTTTACCTTCTGAGATACAAGGACACAAATGAATACAAAAATCAACAACATGTTAATATTTCATATATTACAGGGTCTGTGAGAAGCATTTAAAACATTACAAAAGGTGTTGGGTAATGATAGTGACTAGTTTGGTAGCATGTTGTAGAGGATCAGATTGGTAGATCAGATATTCCATATGAAGTTTATGAAATTTGGAAATAATGATACCAAAATACCAGCTGTACAAGGATGGAAAGTGGAATGTTCAAAATGTTAAAATAGGTAGAAAATTTTAAATCTGAGAAATAGTGATGTAATAGGTTTTAGGATTGACTACTTTGAATAATTACAGTGGATTCCAAGGTGTAAGGACATTGTTTAGTTGTCTGAGGCCTGGTGTGAAGGTGATTAGGGCAGATGAATAATGTCTCAAAAGTATAAGAGCCCATAAAACAAGGGCTGGTGGGGGGAGGGGTGGTCTTTGAATTGGGTAATTTTCATACAAAAGACACACTCTACAGAGAGTCCTTTGTTATCTGTAGGGATCTTCTAACCTTGGGATGGGCAGTCCTTTCTTAGTCTTCAAAGCTCCAGATGTCAATATATTATACACAGAAACTGAACAACTGTATTAGTCCAGCAACCTTCTTTTCTCCCTAATTTAAAAAGTAATATACCTGAATCAATGACCTAGAAGATGAGTCAATAGAAACACCTCACACTGAAATGCAATCTCATCTCATGCCAGTCAGAATGGCAATTATTAAAAAGTGAAGAAACAACAGATGTTGGTGACACTGTGGAGAGATAGGAATGCTTTTACACTGTTGGTAGGAATATAAATTAGTTTTAGAACTTAATTAGAATATAAATTATTTTAGAACTTAAAATTAAATTTAATTTAATAAAATAAAGAAAGAAGGGATGCTGAAAACCATTCTTTTTTAAAATTTCATTTATATTATACTCTGAAAAATGGAAAATTATAGACATGGCAACAGGTCAGTGGTTGCCAGAAGTAAAGCGTTAAGAGTTAAAGCATGGAATTTTTAGCCATTTTTTAACCATTTTGAGTGAAATTGTAATAGGCAATACTATAGGAATAGTTATAGTTTGTATACACAGTTTACCATACTACTATACTAATGTATATGTATATATATGTGTGTGTGTGTGTGTGCATGTGTATGTATATATATATATTTCTCTGTCAGCTAATAGTGCAGACATATGAAGATACTACAGTAACAACAGGCACACCTAAAACCAAATTCTGGTTCCTAATGTCAGTTTGAAATAAAAGGAACCAAAATGGACTGATTCTGGGATTGAGATACGAAATTGACAAGATTAATCTGGAGCATGGCACAGAGACAGTAATTAAGGAGGTGCTTAAAAGAGCACACACACATACACACTTACAGAGCACACCCAAGAGTCAATGGAAAGAGCTCCTCATGGCCAAAATGGAAATAATTTGAACAACAAAAAATTTCAAATAATTTATATAGATATTCTAACCTCAAGGAGGCGGAGCATAACTTCCTACTTCTGGGGCTATACTTAATGACCTCTTTTCAAGGATTACAGTAAGAAGAGGGGAACAAAAGAGTAAATATATAGCAGAGAAAGCTGAAAAGTACTACTTTAAACAGGTGATCAAACATTAACAGTGATAAGTCATGCTGAATCATTCATATGTATCGTCAATATGAGGTGATGAGATTTTTATTTTATCTTTATGGTATCCCTCCTCAAACTCTATAACATCAGACTAATCATCAGGGGGGAAATATCAGACATATTCCAATAGAGAGGCAGACTATAAAATACCTTGCAATTAGTTCTCAACTCACAAGGTACTTTTCAAAAAGGTATTATAAACTATCACAGCCAGGAAAAGCCAACGAAACATGACAAAAAAAAAAAAAAAAAAAAAGGTAATGTGGATCCTGGTAGGGATCCTGGAACATTGGCTAGAATTAGCTAGAAAATAAGGAAATCTGAATAATGCATGATTTTAATTTACAATAATGTATCAATATTGGTGCTTTAATAGTAAAAAATGTACCATATTAATGTAATATAGTAATAATACAGGAAATGTGATTTCAAGTATATAGCAACTCAAATTATATTGATAATTTTTCCATAAATCTAAAACTATTGTAAAAAAAAGTTTTTAAAAATCTGAATCAAGAATACAAAGTATCTACTATTTATGTTTAATTAATGACACAATATAATTTGTAAATTTTATTTTGTTTAATAAATAATACACTAATGTGTTTTTTTTATTTTAATCAAAATTCACATGGTGAATTGAATTAGAATGCTAAAATTGAGCCAAAACGTATGTTCTTAATTTATAGTAGAATCACTCTGAACAAGGTAAAAACATATGATTTAAAAATCCTGAAAGACAACCTAGGCAACATCATTTTGGACATAGGACCTGACAAAGATTTCATGAGTAAGATGCTAAAAGCAATTGCAACAAAGGCAGCAACTGACAAATGGGACATAAACTAAAGAGCTTCTGCACACCAAAAGAAACTATCAACAGAGTAAACAGACAACCTACAGAATGGGAAAATATTTGTAAACTATGCATCTGACAAAGGTTTAATATCTTGCATTTATAAGGAGCTTAAATTTACAAGAAGAAAATGAACAATCCATTAAAAAGTGGGCAAATGGCATGGATGCTTTTCAAAAGAAGACATACACATGGCCAAAAAGCATATGGAAAAAAAAAAAAAAAAACCCTCAATATCACTGATAAATGCAAATGAAAACCACGATGAGATGTCATCTCACACTAATCAGAATGACTATTATTAAAGAGTCAAAAAGTAATAGATGCTGGCAAGGTTGTGGAGAAAAAGGAACACTTATAAACTGCTAGTGGAAGTGTAAATTAGCTCAGCCATCATGGAAGGCAGTTTGATGATTTCTCAGAGAACTTAAAACAGAACTACAATTTGACTCAGCAATCCCATTACTGAGTATATACCCAAAGGAATATAAATTATCTACCATAAAGACCCAGAAATGTGTATATTCATCACAGAGACTCACAGGAGCAGCCCCTTTCAACAGAGGACATCTTCCCTATAATTGATATCTGGTAGGATATCTTGTTAGTTTGAGTCATCCTTCCCTTTACTAGTGCGTATCCTGATACTCATGTCTAATGTCAAATGGTTAAATTTTGGTTATTGTCCATTTCTTGGAAAATAGAATTAAGTTCATTTCTAAAAATATAGAAATAGGCCGGGCCCGGTGTCTCACGCCTGTAATCCCAGCACTTCGGGAGGCCGAGGCGGGTGGATCTCTAGGTGAGGAGATAGAGACCATCCTGGCTAACACGGTGAAACCCTATCTCTACTAAAAATACAAAAAAAAATTAGCCAGGCGTGGTGGCGGGCACCGTAGTCCCAGCTACTCGGGAGGCCGAGGCAGGAGAATGGCGTGAACCCGGGAGGCGGAGCTTGCAGTGAGCCAAGATCAAGCCGCTGCACTCCAGCCTGGGCCACAGAGTGAGACTCCGTCTAAAAAAAAAAAAAAAAAAATATATATATATATATATATATATATAAACATTATTGATTATTATTGTAAAAGACAATGCCATTCTATCATTAGAAAGAGTGTTAGAGATTTACTGGGTACTGTGCTAAAACTACGGCTTCTAAGGTTTGTAAACATAGTCAATTATCCATAATTTACATGATTTGATTTGCTTCTATTTAATTGGATACTTGTATTTTTATCTAATTATGCCTCTTCAATTTTCTGTGCCTCCATCAAGGTAGTAATCTCCTATAGTGCAAGGACTGTAATGTATATATTGTCATTATTATTCATAATAATCATATTACGAGCATTACTGTACAAGTGATAATTTTATTATATTCCCTTTCTTACACTTTGCAAATAAAACATTTAACCATATCAATTATTAAATAATGATTAAATGTAATAAATATAATGGTAACACTTAAATCTCCCTAATGTTTGCAAACAACTGACTTTTACATGACATAATTTTGATATGATTTTAGTACACTGAGGTTCATAGGATAAGTTATATTATGTCCATTTTTAAAAGGATACAACCACCTCCTAGAAATTAAGTGATTGGATAGAGATCCCATATTTAATAAGAGGTAGTACTTTGATTTGAACTCAAGTATTTTATTTAAAATCTGATAATCTTTTTACTGATTCTGCTTTAAGTTTTTGTGAATTTCCAACAGAATCCTGGACAATAACCGTCAGTAGGAGGATAAAGATGAATCCTCATGCAACTCAGCAATGTGTGATTTTTTTGAAAGCCAAGGAAACAGGTTTAACTGGGAACACTGCCATTTTTAATGGCACTCTGTCAAGTATAGTAAATTGGAATTTTCATTCTTGCATGTGCAGTTACAGTAATCCCCTGCTTCTCTTCACTATTTTTCTCTATGTGAGCAAAACTAAATTTTGTCATCTTACTATACCAATTCACTCTATATTAAATTAAACATAAATTTGTTATAATATTTTCACTTTGCAAGTATATTAATTACTGAAATACTCAATATTCAGACTGTCTCTAATAATCTTTATATTCCCACTCATCTTCACAGCTTTATTGATGATATTTTTCCAGACTTATTTACTTTCCCTTAATCAATAATCACCCAGATATAATAAGTTTCTTTGTTTTCTTAATGAAATTGGATTTTTTGCTTATTTTGAAGGATAATCATGGAGTTGTCTTCTCATGTAGGGGGTGGGTGGAATATGGAGAAAAGTTTCTCTACCACTGCTGAAAAGAAATATTGATGCCCACCAATAATGCAACTAACTGTGGATCTGGAGATCTCATGTTCTCATATTCTTAGACTCTTCAAACGACTTGTGGAATGGTCACTGTGTTTTCCATGAAAGAACACAACACACTGCGTTTTCACTATGGAAAAATTATTCTATTTGTATGATCTTTAGTATACTCTCAGCATATTATAATAATGGTAATATAATTCTTTTCTGGAGCTCACTTAGATTGTGAGACAATTTAAGGTGAAATTTGACTTAGAAATAGAAATTACAGCCATTATATTCCATTACTCAAATGCTAGTTCTTTTGTAAACTGACCTCAACTATACCAAACCCTGAATAAACAGGATAATTTTTCTGGTCTAAGCCATTTTTATCAATTGTTAATTCTATTATTACCACAGAATTTCACTACCGTATGTATACCTACCTGGCAACACTTGCATCTATTGAGTTTGTCTTCTCACCTGTCATCAAAAAATAGAGAATATCCCCCATTTATCACAAATTGTTCTGATCTAGCCAGGCACTTCAACAACAATTAACTAATCCCTAATTGGAATATTGAATAAAATTCCAAGAATTTTTAGAAAAAATAAAAAACTATATTAGAAAACATTTTGTAGTAGAAAGATTTCTAAGATGACAGCTAAGGTGCTTACTCCCTCTTGTATATATCCAGTGTAATCACCATATAGAGTATGAAAGAAATTTGTGAATATGGTGGAACAATTACTTCCCTGGTTATATTACATTATATAAGATTCCACTGTAGGAGACTGGAGAGAGACTCTTTTGCTGGTTTTAAGTAATTTTAGCTGCCATGCTGTGAATAGGACATATATCTAGGTACTTAATATAGCTTCAAGGAGCTGAAAGTGTCCCCAAGTGTCCCAAGGTCCAATTTTCTTTCTGAGTTGTTGGCATAATTCCGTCCATTGTGGTTGTATGAATGAATGAAGTCCAGTGGAAGGGAAGGAAATGGAAGGGAGAGGAGGGGAGGGGAGGGGAGGGCAGAGAAGGGGAGGGGAGAGGAGGGAAGGGGAGGAAAGGGAAGGGAAGGGAAGAAAGAAATAATTATTATTTAAACATAGTAATATGGTATTATAATCAGAAAAAAGAAAGATAAAGAGAAAGAAAGAAAGAAAGAAAGAAAGAAAAAGAAAGAAAGAAAGAAAGAAAGAAAGAAAGAAAGAAAGAAAGAAAGAAAGAAAGAAAGAAAGGAAAGAGAGAGAGAGAGAGAAAGGAAGGAAGGAAGGAAGGAAGGAAAGAAAGAAAGAGAGAGAGAGAAAGAAAGAAAGAAAGAGAAAGAAAGAAGAGGAAGGAAGGAAGGAAGAAAGGGAAAATTGGGCCTCACTCATACAACCACAAGGTACTGAATTCTGCCAACAATTAGTAAACTTGGAAGATAATTTGAACCATCAGATGAGATCATGGTCCATGTAGAGAACTTGTTTCATGTGACATCCTGAGTAGAAGACCCAGACTTCTGACCCAAATGTAAGGCAAAATATTCATATTGCTTTAAAATGCTAAATTTTTTGCACAATAATATATAACAAAAACAGACATATTATTCAGAAAATATAATAATTAAATTAATTAAAATCCAACAATTACTTGTTACACAATTAATATATAGTCATTATATAATACATAATTCTTGATTATATCAATATCCTCTCTCTCATAGTTGTCTGTTTTGATAATACATTATGGTTAATCTACACATGCTGCACACCCAATTTACTAGTTGTTGTTAGTTGTGTAACTTCCACAGAATCTCACTACCATATATACCTACCTGGCAACATTTGCATCTATGGAAGTCTACCCTTCCTCAAATTTCAATTACTTTTCTCACTTTTAATGAGCTAAGTTACTTTCATTCTTCAGTTAGATTACTCCAAAAGACTCATAATATGTTTGTTTCTAATCTCATCCACCTCATTCACTTGCATTTCTCTATAATGGTCCTCAACACGGATGCCAAACATAATTTAGATCTTGTCACTCTTGTGCTCAAAATTCTGCAGTAACCTCGTATTTAAGTCAGAGTAAAAGCCAATGTCCTTGCAATATATATCAAGGCCTTACATGGTCTAGTATACTTTCTCTGTAGCTACCCCCAGTACTTGAACACACTAGGTTTACTTAGACCTTTGAGCCTTTGTTCTGTTTTGTTTGTTTGTTTGTTTGTTTTGTTTTGTGTTTGTTTGTTTTCCCTACCTGGAATGTTCCAGGTAGGTATTTGCATAGCTAACTCTTCCTCAAAACTTGGTTCAAATCTGATCTTCAGTGATGTCTGTCTTGACCAAGCTTTTGAATGTTAATAGCTACTATTCCACCATCTCTAGTGTAACTTATCATGCTTCTCACCTGATTTACTTTTCCCTGCTCCATCGCTTTTTAATAACATGCATTGTTTTCTAGCAAATAATAGCATTTATCTATTTATTTTTCTTGTTTTTCTCTCACTGCTAGAATATAATTTCCATGACTACATGGAATGTTAATTGTTTTGTATCATTACTGCTTATCAAATATCTAGAAATATGTATTGAACCCCAGTACATATTCAATAAACATGAGTTAAATAAACACATTGATATAGCAAAAGTTTTCTTTCTGGTTCTTTCTTCTCTGTAGAAACTCCCTCACATTTGCACCCACTTGAACTAACTCCTTCCCTTTCTGAATGCTTTCAGAGATTATATCACAAAACCTTTATAATTTTATGTTAAATTTAAAATACATAAAATTATTTACTGCTATTAGACAGGTTTTCTTGATAATGTATTAAACTGGTCTGTGAAGGACCTTGCCTTTCCCAACATTTGGCACATATCTGTGCAGCTGGTGAATAGTCAGTTTTTAAATTGTAAGATTTTCGTGGAGGACATTGGTGAACATGGTGGTGATTCCTTAGGAAATTTTTAAAAATTTGCTTAAAATGTTCATTTAGAAAACTTTGAAAAAGTAGTGGGTAGAATCATATTAGGTACAAATGAATTGGATTAAAAAAATCTGCCTTATTTTGGTAATTAACCAAATGAATAATTCATATATGTATAATTGGAAATTGATTTTACTAATATGTATTCTAATTAGTTTCACTGAGGAATAAAATCACCTTTAAACGATTTCTTACTATTCATAGACAAAAGAAATGCCATAAGTATATTTTGACATACTTCTCCAACTTTGTGTTTAAAAATACAATAATATATTTTCTTTTTCATTCTATGGAGATGATTTGATCTTAAGAAAAGGCTTCGTGGCTTGAACTTCTAAAAGGAGATGAAAGAACTTGGTATATATGAATCTACTATTTATTTTGTTCATTTGACATTTGTAGTTTGTAGTTTTTCATGCAAAAAATAAATAAATAATAAAAGATTTTTCATATATTCCTTGCTCCCACACATGGATATCCTTCCCCATTATCAACATCCCCCACCAGAGTGGTACAACGGTTACAACTGATGAGCCTACACAGACACACCACAATCAAGCAGAGTCCATAGTTTACATTAGGGTTTACTCTTGATACTACACATTCTATGGGTTTGGAAAAATGTATAATGCCATGGATCCATCAGTATAATATCATACAGAATAGTGTCACTGCCTTAAATATACTCTGTACTCAAACTTTTCATTCCTCTCACCTTCATAACCATTATCAACCACTGATCTTTTTATTGTCTCCATAGATATACCTTTTTCAGAATACCATACAGTTGGAATCATAGCATATGTAGCCTTTTCAGATTGGCTTGTGTCACTTAAGAGTACACATTTAAAGTTCTTCCGTGACTTTTCATGGCTTGCTAGCCCTTTTCTTTTGAGTGAAGAATACTCTTCCATTGTTTGATTGTACTACAGTTTATCCATTCACCTATTAAATAACAGCCCCGTTGCTTTCAAACTTTGGCAATTACAAAGAAAGCTGCTCTAAACATTTATGTGCAGGTTTTGTGTGGACATAAGCTTTCAATTCCTTTGAGTAACCACCAAGAAGCTTAACTATGACATTGTATGTAAGATAAGAATATGTTTAGTTTTTTAAGAAACTGCCAAATTGTCTTCCAAAATGATTGCACTATTTTCCATTCCCATCAGCAATAAATACTTTGCAGGAAGTCAAGGACCCCAAATGGAGGGACTGGCTGGAGCCTTGGCAGAGGAACATGAATTGTGAAGATTTCATGAACATTTATCCATTTTCAAATAATACGTTTATAATTCCTTACACCTGTGTTACTTTAATCTCTTAATCCTGTTATCTTCATAAGCTGAGAATGTATGTCACCTGAGGACCACTGTGATAATTGTTTTAACTGTACAAATTGATTGCAAAACATGTGTGTTTGAACAATATGAAATCAGTGCACCTTGAAAAAGAACAGAATAAAAGCAACTTTTAGAGAACAAGGGAAGACAACCATAAGGTCAGACTGCCTGTGGAGTCGGGCAAAAACAGCCATATATTTCTTCTTGCAGAGAGCCTATAAATGGACGTGCAAGTAGGAGAGATATCACTAAATTCTTTTCCTGGCAAGGAATATTAATATTAATACCCTGGGAAAGGAATGCATTCCTAGGGGGAGGTCTATAAACGGCCACTCTGGGAGTGTCTGTCTTATGCGGTTGAGATAAAGACTGAGATACGCCCTGGTCTCCTGCAGTACCCTCAGGCTTACTAGGGTGGAGAAAACACTCAGCCCTGGTAAATGTTTGGTCAGACCAGTTCTCTGCTCTTGATCCCTGTTTTCTGTTGTTTAAGATGTTTATCAAGACAATATGTGCACCACTGAACATAGACCCTTATCAGTAGTTCTGCTTTTGCCCTTTGCCTTGTGATCTTTATTGGACCCTTATCAGTAGTTCTTCTTTTTGCCCTTTGAAGCATGTGATCTACTCCCTGTTCTTACACCCCTTCACCTTTTGAAACCCTTAATAAAAAACTTGCTGGTTTAAGACTCAGGTGGTCATCACAGTCCTACAGATATATGATGTCACCCTCAGCAGCCTAGCTGTAAAATTCCTCTCTTTGTACTCTTTCTCTTTATTTCTGAGCTGGCCGACAGTTACAGAAAATAGAAAGAACCTATGTTGAAATATCGGGGGTGGGTTCCCCCGACATAAATAAGTTTGTGTTAATCCATGTCCTTGCAGGATTTGGTGTTGTCAGTGTTCTGGATTTTGGCTATTCTAATAGGCATGTAGTGGTTCTTCATTTTTAAGACTAAATAATATTTATTTGTACATATATTCTACATTTTCTTTTTCTTTTTATCTGTTGATGTACACTTTGGTTGCTCCCATATCTTTACTATTACAAATAATGCTACAGTGACTATGAGAATGCAGGTATCTCTGAGATCCTGATTTCAACATTTCTGAATAAATATCCAAAAGTGGAATTTCTGTATCATGTGGTAGCGTTATTTTTCATCTTTTTGAGAAATCACCATACCATTTCCATAACAGCTGTACCATTTTACATTCCTACCAACAACATAAAAAGATTTCTTAGTTTTCGCATGCTCACTAGTGCCTGTTTTTTCTCTTCAAATACCCATTCTAACAGGTGTAAGGTGATATTGTGGTGTTTATTTGCATTTCTCTGCTAATTAATGATGTTAAGTATCTTTTTAATATACCCGTTATCAATTTGTTTGTCTTCTTTAGGAAAATGTCTATTGAAGTCCTTTGCTTTCTCACCCCAGTTTTTCTTAATGAGTTGTAGAAGTGTCTTAAATATCTTGGATATTAACCCTTTATCAGATATATGATTTCTAAGTGTTTTTCTTTCTGATTTTGTAGGTTGTCTTTTTACTGTATTGATTATTGCCTTTGCTGTGAAAACGCATTTTAGTTTGATGTAGTCCCATTTGTCTACTTCACTATTATTTTCTATGTTTTTGGTGTTATATCTAATACATCATTGCAAAGACCAATGTCATGAAGATTTTTCTATTCTTTTCTTTTGGGAACTTAACAGTTTCAGGTTTTACATTTAAGCCTTTAATCTATTTTGGGGATCATTTTTGCATATTATATGAGATAATAATCCAAATTTATTCATTTCCACATTGATATACAGTTTACCCAACACCATTTATTGAGGAGACTATCTTTATTAGGTGTTCTTGTCATACTGTCAAAAATTAGTTGATTGTATATGCATGAGTTTATTTTTCAGCTCCATATTCTATATCATTGGTCAGTATGTTTATTTTCATGCTAGTGTCATATTGTTTTAAATATTGTAGCTTTGTAATGTATTTTGAAATGAGAAAGTGATATGTCTCCAGCTTTGTTGTTTTCTCTCAAGGCCAATTTGGATATTGGTGGTCTTTTGTAGCTTCATATGAATTTCAAAATTATTATTTCTAATTCTGTAAAAAATGCCACATAATTTTTGATAGAGATTTCACTCAATCTGCAGATTACTTTAAGTAGTACAATTATTTGAACAATATTAAACTTTCTAGCTCAGGAGCATAAAATTTTTATATATTTGTGTCTTCTTTAATTTCTTCCATTAAAATTTTGTAATTTTCAGTATACAAATGAAGGGTGGACTTGCCAGAATATACAGAGAGCAATAGCTAAAGTTAGAGAAAAGGGCCACTAGAAAGGAGCTGATGCCTTACAACAGAGCCATGAACAATCTGTATAATTGTAGGGAAGGATGTGGGAAATAAATGGCCTCATCATTTCCTTTATTCAATATCATATAGTTATCTACAATTGGCTGAATCAAATCAGATGATGGAGGGAAAGAGGGTAAGAGGGTTAGTTTGGTATGGACCATAAGACAGACTTCTGACTCAAATAACAGAGAAACAAGAGCAGTGAATAAATCTGTGGTGGCTAATTGAGAAGATCCAGCACACTATAGTTAAGCCAGTGGAGAAGGAGAATAGTGAACACAGAAATGCTTAGTCCAACAATAAAAGTTTATGGGGGAGAGGTCATTGATTAATGTGTTCAGAGTCTTCAATATGTTAAACAGACGTAAAATAATCAAAATTCATAAAAACATAATTGAAAAAACATTAAAATTAAATATTTCCATGGGAGCCTAAAATATTGTGGGCTGTAGGCACTGTGGCAATTGTGTGTAATGAATAAGTTAATCTTAGTGGGCAGACTAAATTTCCCATGTAGTACAAAATCCTGAGTTTTCTAATATAAGGCCAGTTTAGTAATATGCAACATAGATGCCTCAAAATAGCAAACAAAGAGCTACACAACAAAATGAAATTCAAAGAGAAACAAAATTTTACATAACACAAGCTCTCAAACAAAATTAGAGCAATTATAATTTATCAAACAAAAATTACTTTTTTCAACAGAAAATGTGAATTAAGGAGATTACTTATTAACACATAGAGATGTAATGAGAAATTCCAAGAGGACCATGAAAATAGTAGTTATGAATGTGTAAAAATATAAAGAATAGCAACCTTGCCATGAATAAAGGAATTTATTAAATAATATGCTAAATACATTATAGACAATTCCCAGTCAATCACACTTTTGTGTACCTCCTTCCTTTTGAGTACAGGTGGAATCTGTCCCTTGCTCCTAATCACTAAAATATGAAAAAATTGTGGAATTTCACTACCATATATGTTTGTTATGTAAGACTGTAATCACTGGAGGAACAGATTCTTCTGCTGGCACTGGAGAAGTAATTTACATGTTGTTAAAAGGTCTGTGGGAAGACCACATGGCAGGGAAATGTGGGCAGCCTCTAGAACCTTGGGGCAGCCTCAAGCTAACCATCAGTAAGAATGAGAGGACCTCAGTTATGCAGTCACAAGGGGATGAATTTTGACAACCAGCTAAATTAACTTAGAAGTGTATTATTTCCCAGTCAATTCCCCAGATTAAAATGCAGCCTGGTAATTATGCTTCTACTCTCAATTATTAGGCATTCATTGCATGCCTGTGTCAAGGTTTCTCTATAATATATATAGATGTATAAATATATATATAGATGTATAAATATATATATATAAATATATATATAGATGTATAAATATATACATCTACTATGTACTCCCCAAAATTAGAAATTAAAATAATGATAATGAAATATATATAATTATTTTTATTATTATTATTATTTTGAGATGGAGTTTCTCTCTTGTTGCCCAGGCTGGAGTGCAATGGCACGATATTGGTTCACTGCAATTTCCGCCTCCCAGGTTCAAGAGATTCTCCTACCTCAGCCTCCCAAGTAGCTGGGATTACAGGCATGCACAACCACACCCAACTAATTTTGTCATTTTAGTAGAGACAGGGTTTCTCCAGGTTGGTCAGGCTGGTCTCGAACTCCCGACCTCAGATGATCTGCCCGCCTCGGTACCCCAAAATGCTGGGATTACAGGCGTGAGTCACTGCTCCTGGCCTAAAATATATATATTTTTAATACAGACTGACCCACACCTTGGCTGTAGTATTGTAATATGTCAAGCAGAGTCTAAGTAGGCCATGCCAGAACTCCTGGTACACAGCAACTGTGAGAAAATAAATATGTATTGTTTTAAGTTGGTAAGCTCTGATAATTTATTACACAGCAGTAGAAAACTAGTACAAATAAGAAATTAAAGGTATGAAATAAAACTGACTAGGGGAATGAAAATACTCAGATACTTAAATAAAAGTTCACTCACACATTATCGTATGTAGATTAAATATTACACACATTTCAGTCGAAAATAGAATTAGTAAATTGGGGAATAAATATAAATAAAGTACCTAGAGACGTAAGTGAAAAACATTTTTTTTAGAGTTCAGAAATAGCATGACTAGAATGAGTAGCTCCATCTTATATTTAATTTTCTTTTAGGAAATGAATAAAATTTAACAAAAAAAAAGGTAACATTTGAAGACTATTTGGGGATGAAGGAATATTGTGGCTGAATATCCTCTCATGCCAATTAATATTTTGAGTTTTGGGGCCAGAAGTATTATCAAGTTAAGAGCAGAGTTAAGAAATTTTAGAAAATAATCACGATTTTACCATTGCATATTGCAGTTGCAGAACATAACATATAAAGACAAAATCTGAAAATCAATCAAAAAGAAATGACAGATCTCTTTCAAAAGTACAGGAGTCAAATTAATAGAGATGTTTTATGAACAGAAATGAATATGTAAACTTTGAAGTAATACTCTAAAGTGAAGCAGAAAATAACAATAAATTGGAATTAAGTTATTCTCTACTCCTCAAAAGAAAGGATACACAGTAGTCCCCCAGTATTCTCAGTTTCAGTTACCCACAATAAACTGCATCCTAAAATATTAAATGGAAAATTCCAGAAATCTACATTTCTTTAAGTTGCATGCCATAGTGGGTAGCATAATGAAATCTTTTGCTGTCCTATTTTGTCTTGCCAGGAATGTGAATTATCCCTTTGTCAAGTGTGTCCACTGTATACACTGGCCTTCCCATTAGTCACTGAGTTGCTGTCTCAGTTAAATCAACTGTCATGGTATTGCAATATGTTCAGGTAGCCCTTATTTTATTTAATAATGGCCCCAAAGTACAGTAGTAGTGATACCAGCATGTTGTTATAGTTATTCTATTTTATCATAAGTCATTGTTAATTTCTTCTGTGCCTAAATTTATAAACTAAATTTTATCATGGGTATGTATGTATGTATACATGTCTATAAAGGAAAACAACATAGGAAATACAGGGTTTGTCCCTATATGCGGTTTCAGGCATCCACTGAGGTATTGGAATGTACATCCAGAGATAAAGTGAAACAATTGTACTATCAACATTTTGGGAAAATGATGCAGAAATGTACTACTTATAGATCCTATGTGAAAGAACTACTAAATTCTATCGTTCATTAAAAAGAAAAATTAATTCCATAGAAAAATAATCCAAAATGAAACAAAAGAGTGGAAAAAAACTATGGTGATCAAAGAAATTTATAGAATAAATCTAAAAGTATGCATAATAATTTATTGTAAACAATAATAATAAATAAATAATAAAAATAATACTAAAAATTTGACGTTCAAAGCAAACTGGAATTAAAAGTGCAGATAAAAATACAGAAAAAAGAAATTCAAAAGAAAATTTAATGACTAATATTCTTTCTCATTCTACAAGAGGTCATAGTTTCTAAAAAATTTTGGACTTAGAAAAAAAATTATGCTAAAATTTTGTGTGCCAGCGAAAAAATAAAATTTATACTTTATGAACCATTAAATTTAGAAAGTCTATATGAAAAGGACTTTATCAATCCTATGAAAATCAAGAGGTTGTAGAAAAGTCAAAGAACAAGCATGGTGAATAAAAAGCACAATTTAAGATGACAATAACTGCAAAGTATGTTCATAATCACTAATGTTAATCTCATCTGTCGAAAGTGAGAGAGCTTTGTTTGAAACTATGAACTATTTCAAATAATTAAACTAAGGACAAGTTTGCAGAATAAGTGGAAATGAAATGATGGGGGGGGGCTATACACCTCAAAAAGAGTAATCCCCCTTCTCTAAAATATATTGTGCCTCAGTATTTATATTAAAAATGAACCTAAGGCCTACTTATTATGTGAGAACATTCTTACTAATAAAAGTAAATGTATATAAGTAATATTTTAACAAGTTATACATATACTATTGAAACATAAATTATGTGGAAAAAATACAGATAAGCAAACCCCACATATTTATAAGAAATTCACAACTGTAATAAGAAATTATAACATACTTTTCTTAAAAACTGATATTCAAGCAGTCAAAAAATTATTTAATTTATAAAGATTGACATAATATAATTTAAAGGCTATCATATGCATATAGACCACATTAGTAGATTTAGAAACACAGTGTGCAATAGTACTCTTTTTTTTTTTTTTTTTAATAAAGTCTTGCTCTGTCGCCCAGGCTTAGAGTGCAGTGCCATGATCTCAGCCACTGCAGCCTCTGCCTCCTAGGTTCAAGCAATTCTCCTGCCTCAGGCTCCCAAGTAGCTGGGATTACAGGTATCTGCCACCATGCTCAGTTAATTTTTATATTTTTAGTAGAGACAAGGTTTCACCATGTTGGTCAGGCCGGTCTTGAACTCCTGACCTCAACTGATCCACCTGCCTCAGCCTTCCAAAGTGCTGAGATTACAAGCAGGAGCCACCGCGCCCTGCCTGCAATAGTACTCTTGAAGCCCAACTTTATTTTCTGATGAGGATGTACCATCTAGAAAGCACTTCTTGCATTTACAGGGTTGACAAGTAAATATATGTTTTACAAATATATTTAGAGCAACAACAATGTTTTAACATTAACCAATATCAAGCTATCATATACTGTATCTATAATTTAGAAAGAAAAGAATGAGCTTAGTTAAGATAAATCTGAATTTAAGACTGAATATTTATTATCTAATACCATTCTCAAGATATTCTTAATTAAAATAATGTATTTCTTTTTCAGCTGCTTTTAAAGGCAAAAATAGTAGTGTTTTAGTTGGCTATAGTCCTGCTATTGATTAAGCTTTTAAAGGCAAAAATAGTAGTGTTTTAATCGGCTATAATCCTGCTATTGATTAAACTCAACTTTTCAATGACTAGAATTTTAGCAAAATGTTAATTTGTAAATAGAGCCTGTGCGATAGATTTTGAGGCACAAATTAAATTTTCTAGTGGGACCACAAAAATACCAACATCTTTATGTTCCATTTGAATAGTCAATACTAGAGACAGAAGAGATCTTTGTGGGTGATACAAATCTCACTAACTAACTGCTTATATATATTTTTCAACAATGTCGATACAAAAAAAAAAAAAAAAAAACTGGTTAGGGCTTTCATTACACACAGTGAAATTTATAGATATGCCTCTGAGGCGCAACACTTGAATTCCTACTATTTGATCCAGAAAGCATCTATTTTGAAGCAAACATCCCAGCACCTAGGAAAGAGGTGACATCATATAATATCATTTACTAACATATTTCCAATAAACTAGTCACACAATATAGATAGGTATATTTCAAGCAAAGTGGGTATATTCATTTTAATGTGAGAGAAGGGGTAATGAAATTGTCATGTTGTATGGATGCCAAGCCATAAAAAGATTTGGAAACAATCCATGGTAAGGAGGCTTCTTAATTAAATATTTGACTAAAGCCAAGAAATGACTCGTTATTCACTGAAGTAAAAAGATTGTTGAAATGAATGTAATAAAAAGAAAGAATGAGAAATTAGTATGTATTATTTTTGAATGTTAACTTCTGTTGGGTGATTAATTTATTTTCTTATTAATAACTATTACTTAATCTTGAAGCAAGTTATTCTTTACTTCAAATTCTGACTGAAGAAATTCAAGCTCACATACTACTGCCAGTGATTATACAGATAGAAATTTAGAAAACAGGTTCTAATCCAGTTAGACTTGAATTAAAAGCCTGAATTGTTTTCACGGATACTTGATGCCTCCTTGAAGAAATAGATATTGAACATAACATAATATACAATCTAGTTCTTATATTTGAAAATAGACTAAGAAGAATTTATTTTCGGGTCTTATGACCTGTGTTAGCTTGGTAAGAGATTGCTGTTTTTTGTTGTTGTTGTTGTTGTTTTTTTTCAAATCCTCGGAAAAAATGTTTTCTAATGGAAGGAATAAGAAAAGAGATAATTAAGATTAAATTTTTTTTCAAAAATTAATTGAAGATGTTTATTTTTGTTTTTATTATTAATTTGCTAAGTATTCTATTTTAAAGGAGAAAAAAGAAAAAATATACAGGAGAGAATACCTTACAGAAACTATCAATTAGAGCTAAATGATTGATAGATTAGTTGAGTACATTGATTACTATAAATTCAATTTCCTATAGTTATCAGTGAGGGCTAGACTGATCCTTTGTGAGACTCCTAATTTCTAAATGTTCAGTTATTCTTAATTGTACTATTTAACAGGTAGAGAATACTTAACAGGTAGAGAACTATTTAATAGGTAGAGAATGTTTAAGTGTTGAGTATAGTAGTACGTGTGTGTGTTTCTATATATACAGTTCTTAACATTTCAACAGAAACTGTGTGATGCACCTACTCAACAAGAATAATTCACATGTGGAATATATGTCTATTTTCTTTGTGTTTGTCCAAATATTCAGTTGATTTGGTGGCCCTAATAAGTTAATATGGAAAGGCCCTGGCGTCTCAGTTGCTTCTCTGAGGAAGGAGACTCTTCTAACTTTAAAGGACAATGCATTTGTCTAGAATTATTCTTATGTGTTATTTAAATGCTCCCTGGAACAATTCATATATATGTTTATTTGATAAAATATCAGATTAAAAATAACTAGGGAGTAATTTTTTACTTCAGCTTGAGTAATTGTGGAAAGACAGTGTGGCAGTAGAAGTTTAAATGATTCATCTAAATTACTATCCTTTAGAGAACTGCAGCAAGGAATTTAAATTACAAAGCAGGTAACAATCTAAATATTGTCAGCTAAGCAGAAGCCTCACTCCATTCAGTTGATCACCTACTGAGAATTGTCTGGTTATGTGTCTCTTACTAGTTTTCCAATGACAAACTTCAGATTTTAAACTATATTATTCATTTTTATATAATTGCATTACTCTATAGGACTGTTAGAATAATTAAAAGGACAAATGAAGTATGTGCTGTGAAGCAAAAACAAGGTAGTTGAGTTTGTAAAATGAAAATTCATGATAATGTAGAAATTAGGTATGTATGCAGGTGGAAAAAGCACAGTATTACTTGGTAAATACTGCAAATTTTAAAAAATTAAAACAATCGATTTATATATACAGTGCATTCTTGGTGCAGTAAGGAAACTGTTAAGAAAAGAAAGTAAACCATTGCCACTTCCTCTGGTTTCACATCCTATCATTATCATTATCTTTATTACTCCCTAATTTTTTGTTGTTGCATCCATTCAGATTTACTGAGATTATTTGCAATCTTGGCTCAGGTTCATAGCCTACTTGATTAGAAAATTATTAACAAACTGCCGGAAAACCATAGGGTTCCCAAATAACAAATCAAATGTCTTTATCTTGTACCATGTAATTTAATTTACTTTAATGCCTTTTAATGTCTTCATTTAGTACCATGTAATTTAATTTACTTTAATGTCTTTTCTTCACTTATACTCCACCACCTCATTCTCCTTTTCCTCCTCCTTCTACACCTCCTTTTGCTTTCTGGTTTGTTTGTGTATGATGTAATAGAATTAAGCAACATCGAATAGAAGGGAATACAAATGTGTAGTTGACGCTGTTTCAACAGAGTTATAGAAAGAAAATAGGCATTGGTAAACAAACATACAGTCAATACTTTTCTTGGACACAGTCTATAATTTACATATAAACAAAGCTGCTAAACACACGTACCACCAAACATAGTCATTATCGGAAGTGGTACCCAATTACCTACACTTTATAATCTTTATGACATCTGTAGTGTGAGCTTCAACTTCTATCCTGGCCAAGGACTATTATTTAAGTCTCAGACTTGTCTACTTTCCTCAGGTATTTTTTCTCTTGGTTCATGGCAATAAATGCATACCTACATATTCTGTCACCAAGCCGTAGAATAAATGTAGTTCCTAGGAAAGGAGACCCTAGACAGAGGGCAAGCACTGGAATCAATAGAAGTCAGGTGTCAGGTGCTGGATACTAAAGGAAGGTAAATCGTGGTTGTAGGTCCCCCCTATGTTTGGCGGGGAGAAAACATCTTAAACATCAAACCTAGAAAAGGGTATACAATTGCTATTAACAATATCAATAATTTTCAAGGCTAAAGGGTATACAATTGCTATTAACAATATCAATATTTTTTCTTTTTTTCTGTTCTTTCCTTTTTTTTTTTTTTTTTTCTGAGACGGAGTCTTGCACTATCGCGCAATGGGGCGATCTCAGCTCACTGCAACCTCCTCCTCCTAGGTTCATATGATTCTCTTGCCTCAGCCTCCTGAGTAGCTGCGATTACAGGCACACGCCACCACACCCCGCTAATTTTTTGTATATTTAATAGGGTCTGGGTTTCACTATGTTGGACAGACTGGTATAGAACTCCTTACCTTGTGATCCGCCCGCCTCGGCCTCCCAAAGTGCTGAGATTACAGGCATGAGGCACTGTGCCCAGCTGAATTTTCCTTTCTGTAAGGCTTAATGTGTGTAGTGGTCAACAGCAAAAGTATTCAGCTGATTTACCTTTTCTACTTGAAGCAATTATGCTTATTCAGTTATAAACCAAATTTTACAGCATCCTGGCTTTTCTTTTACTTTTTTAAGGTTACATTTTATGGAAAAAAAAAATATTTTTCCACACTTTGTCCTCATAATCTTGTTTTCTTGTATTCATTCTTAAAGCTAACCACTTTTATGAATTTGGATGTATATGGTCCTTTAAAGTAGTTTAATACATATATTTCTATATAACGTACGATATTTTAATTATTTAATTAAATTTTCAAAAATGGCGTGTTATGGAAACTTGTTGGTTATGAAATACTATTCATTTTGAGAACTATCTGGAAAGAATTTAGATTCAGTTCTTATATTTTAACCACTAGAGAATGAATAGTCCTCTAAATAAATATCCAAAATGTATTTATTCCCATAATAATGGATACTTAAATTATTATCAAATGTATAAAATTACCACAAAAAGCTATGACAAATATTCCTGTAAATCTACTTAATTTAACCCACCGATGTCTCCAACATCTATTTGTAATTAAAATTAGCGTGCACGGATTTTCACAGTGTAAATTAGAACTCCAATGTGAATTCACCAACAACTACTCTCTCAAGCAAAGTTCAAAAGTTTTTATTTTTGGAAGGTTTTCAAAAAATAACCATAGATCTTCTACATTTTCTTTGCCTTTTTTTTTTTTAATTGTGCTATTGATTTTTCCTTAGATATTTTATTGACTATTTTCATAATAGTGGATGTTAATCCTTTGGCTAATATGTGAAAATATTGCTTGAAATGTTAAATATTTTTGTTTTCTGAACTTATTTTTGAACAATGTTGCTGTATTTTTACATTATTTGTTGTATCTTAAAATAATTTTTTGATATTTTGATTCCTATTTTATTCCATTTTAATAGTTTTTATTACATGTATAAAGTTAATACTGCTATTATTTTATAGCTTCTGATTTAAATATTGAGCTTATTTTAAATATTATTGATTATTTTCCATAAATGGATTTAAAATTTTAATTTAAAATTTCTTTTAAGTTTCACTTATATTGTAATACAAGTTTATCTGCAGTGCTTCCTTTGTCAATCATTGCTAAGCGCTTCAAACAAGTTAGTATGATTTTCTATTAATCAATGAGTTATTTAGGCTTTGTTTAATAGTTTTCAGTTATATTGCATTTTTAGTCAGGCTCATATATCTTAAAGATAATGTATCTTATTTTATGGACTATTTTATGGCTTGATTTTATCGATGTTGAATTTGTAGGATGTTGCAAGTGAAAGTTTCTAAAATATAGTTTAGATGAATTTTATTCATTGAATTGCTTAAGTCCTATGAATCCTTAAAAATACTTTGTCAGTTTTATCTTTCAGTTTCTAATTGAGAACTTTAAAAATCTGTTATTGCCTATTGCAGTTCTTTTAGTTTGTGGGATGTGGCTTATATATTCCAAGTCATTGTTTAAGTGAATAGAAGTTTGTAACAGTTATACTTTTTTTATTGGCTGTATTATTTTGTAGTACTCCTATGCAGCCCCGTTAATTATTTTCCACTTAAGTGGCAATTGCCTTTTGATTATTTTGACATGATTTTTTAAATATAGACTTTTTATAAGTAGAGCAGAATCATAAGATTTTTCACGTTAATTATGTTTCAGAAGATATTTGTATTCAAAAAGTACTTATAAAATTATGTCTTTATGAGAACAATATATCGTTCCCCTCAATTCCACCTATCTCTCCTCTAATCTTATTTACTTGCAACACTAGAAGTTTTGTGATTTAGTTATCAATGTAGACAAATAACTTCTAATCATAACACTGTCTATGAAGGCAAAGGGAGCTCCCACAGCCTTGGGAAACTCTGCCCTTGTGGCTTTGCAGGCTACAGCTCCCTTCTAGCTGCTTTCATGGACAAGTGCTGAGTGTCTGTGGCTTTTCCAGGCACACAGTGCAAGCTGTTGGTGGAGCTACCATTCCTAGTTCTGGAGGACAGTGGCCATCCTCTCACTAGGCAATGCCTTAGTGTAGGCTCTGTGGAGGGGCTCCGACCCCACATTTCCCTTTCACACTGTCGTGGCAGAGGTTGTCCAGGAGTACTCTACCCCTGCTTCAAACTTCCTGGACATCTAGGCATTACCTTACATTCTCTAAAATCTAGGCGGAGGTTTCCAAACCTCGGTTCTTGACTTCTGTGCACCCACAGGCTCAACACCACACCATGGAAGCCATCAAGGCTTGGGGCTTACACCCCCTGAAGTGATAGTCTGAGCTATACCTTGGCCCCTTTTTGCCACAGTTGGAGTGAAACAGCTGGGACACAGAAAACCATATCCCTAGGCTGCACAGAGCAAGGAAGCTTTGGGCCCAGCCCACAAAACCATAATTCCCCTGTAGACCTCTGGGACTGCGATGGGAAGAACTGTTGTGAACATATCTGACATGCCCAGGAGACATTTTCCCCATTGTCTTGGCTAGTTTCTTGTTACTTATGCAAATTTCTGCCTGTGACCCTCACGATTTCTGGTGAGAAATTGGCTCTAGTTAAGGATCTTTTGTGCATGATGAGTCACTTCCTTCTCATTGCTTTCAAGATTCTTTGTCTTTGGCTTCTAGCACTGTGAATATAGTGTATCTTGGGATGGATCTTTGAGTTTATCCTTACTATGGTTTATTGAGCTTATTGGGTATGTAGATACATGTTATCAAAATTGGAAGATTTTAACCATTTTCTCTTTCTCTGTCCTTCTTCTATTTCTGACTTTTTTCTGTGTGGGTAGGGGGATTCCCACATTGCATGTATTGGTATGCTTAATGTGTCTGGTAGTTTCCTTAGGCTCTCTTTATTCATTTTATCTTTTTTTTTTTTTTTTTTTTTGAGACGGAGTCTCGCTCTATAACCCAGACTGGAATCAGAGGCATGATCTCGACTCACTGCAACCTCTGCCGCCCGGGTTCAAGCAATTCTCCTCTCTCAGCCTCCCGAGTAGCTGGGATTACAGGCATGCACCACCACGGCTGGCTAATTTTTGTAGTTTTAATCAGGCTGGTCTCAAACTCCTGACCTTGTGATCTGCCCGCCTAAGCCTCCCAAAGTGCTGGGATTTACAGGCATGAGCCACCACGTCCAGCCCGTTTTTCTTTTTTCTTTCTCCTTTCTCCTCCTCATACTAGGTAATTTTAATTATTCTGTCATGAAGCTCATTGATTCTTTCTTCTGCCTGTTCAAACCTGCTGTTAAATTCATCTGATTTTTTTTTTTTATTTTAGCTATTATGTGTTTTAGCATCAGAATTACAATAAATACATTTTCTACTTTCTATCTCTTTGTTGATATTCTCTACTTGTTCTTACATCATTCTCCTGATTTTCTTTAGTTCTTTGTTCACAATTTACTTTAGTTTTTTGAGCACTTTAAAGACAGTTGAAATTGTTGTCTATGAAGACCCAAGTCTAGTCTTTCTCCTGGTATTTGTATATTTATTTTCTTTCCCCAATGAATAGGCTTTACTTTATTGTTTCTTTGTATGCTTTGTAAGTGCTTTGTTTATTAAGTGACCTTCTAAATACGGTAATGTAATTCTGAAAAGAATTGCTATTGTTATTTGTTGAAGGCTCCAGGGATCCATTAATTTACGGACTTTTCTATACTATTTTATTTGAAGAACTACATTTCTTGTCATATTTTGTCACTGAGGTCACTGTACCATTATCTCCATGGTCAGCCAGTGATCTGACAGAGATTTAACTTTAATGCTTGTATCCATTAAAAAAAAAAAATGAAAAATGTTTGTTCTGTATCTTTAAATTCCTTGGACTGATGCCTCTGAGGGAGCTGATTCAGTTCATAGAGGTGTAAACAACAGTACTGGCTTCTCCGTGATCAAAAATAGAGAATAAAATAAGAAACTCTTACTTTTGGAGGACAAAATGCCTATTGTGCACGCTGGCATCAAGCAGCCATGTGATGAACATGGGACACCATCTTCATGACTGACTGCCCCATGGGGATGTCAGCAACTACACAAAAAGCCAAAGTTCACTCAAATTTACTAGCCTCTTTCTTCATCAGGTAGACCCCTAAATGGTACAATGTTTGCCTAGGCTCAAGATTTCTTAAATAGTTGATCAAACAGTTCTTGGCAGCTCAATAGTTGTTTTGTGGAGGGACTGATTCCTGGAGCTTCCTATTCTACTATCTTTCATGATGTCATCTCACGCTCTTTCTTTTTCATTTGTTAACGAAAAACTTATTTTAAATATTCAATGTCATTCTCATTTATTTAGCTGTTTTATTAGCTGTTTTTAATAGTATGAAGTTTGAAAGAAAAAAGACATTTTGGTATTTGTTCAATATTCAATTATTTTATAGAAGCACTTGCTATCTTAATTGGAAAATGCTCTATTTTACTTTTATTTCCCACTGTTTTGAGTGTCTCTCAAAAACCTTTGAAAAAAACAGTTAATTATACATTATCATGGCCAGAAAAACCTCTAGGTCTTAGTTGTAAAAAAAGAATAAAAAAAGAACACATTTTATTTTTAAAACTACTCCTGGTCAGAGGTCTTAAATGGATTACACTTCTTGATGATTCAAACAAGCTCTCTAACTATTCTTGTATTTCTGTTCCTAATTTCAAAACCTTCTCCTAACCAACATGGAAAGATTTACATATATAAAATTTCTACTGATGGGCATGGGCCTGTGTTTTGTTCTTTAAATCTTTTATTTTCAATCATTCGGGTTATATAAATATTGTGTATGTCTACATCTATGCTCTTCATATCATATAAACTGAAAACAGAAAACATTTTAGATCTTAAGAAGTCAACAGTTTTTACATTATTTTAAAGCAGTGAAAACTTTTCTACTCCATAAAATTTATATATATATTCATATTTGAAGTGTGTGTGTGTGTGTGTGTGTAAATGCAAGGATGTCTGATTGCAAAAGCACCTCAACAGTTTACTCCCTCTTACCCCACTTAGTCTCTTCAGGCAATATATAAGAAACCACTATGTGCCTTTATGACAAGGCTAAACAAAATTCAAATAACTTATATGGCTTAATACCTACATGAATAGTTTAGAAACCTACAAAACGAACATACAAAAAGTGGTATGGGACTTATTCACTATCTCAAATGCATTAACGAATGAATGATGAATATATTCTCTGAATGTTGGCCATTCTGGTTTTGTTGGCTGTTGTCTTTATTATACTTTTACTTTGGACTGATTAACTAAAATCTACTTTGGGGCACAATGGTAAGTTAGCTGAAATGATGGGAGCAGTATATATATGAACAGACATGTGCTAAATAATGACGCTTTAATGATGGACAATATAAACCATGGTGGTCCCCTAATTATAATACTATATATTATTGTACATTATAATGGTTAGATAGACAAATACCATTGTGTTACAATTACCTACAGTATTTGGTGCAGTAACATACTGTACATATTAGTAGCCTAAGAGGAACAGTCTATACTATATAGCCTAGTTGTGTAGTAGGCTATACCATCTAGGTGTGTGGAAGTACTCTCCAGGATGCTCATACAATGACAAAATTTTGTAAAGCTACATTTCTCAGAATGTATTCTCTTCCATAAGTGATGCATGACTGTGTATGTATGTGTACGTATGTGTGCATGTATGTACAGCTAATCAAAATGTTAGCTTCAGTGAAAGATTTATAAAATAAAAATAAGAGAACCAAAGCTAATGCAAGGGAGGAAAACCTATGCTTAAATATCTCATCTAATTGTAATACAGCAGAGTCTCACAAATGAAAGAACCTAGAAAATCATCAGAAACCCAGAGCCCGGGCTATTTTTTTTCTTATGTATTTCATTTTCCCTGTCTGCTTTATTTCTCCCATTATCCATATTTTTTTTCTTGCACAAAGGAGAAACATAAATGGGTCAGATGTAGTGTCTGGTAACTACCCCACTAGGTTTTATCCTCTGCTCCTGCAATGTGTCCCAACCCAATTCCAGATCCCCTCCCACTACTCCCCCTAAGAAAACTGATTGAACTTGTTCGGATGATGTAACTTCCCCTAGCCAAACAAGTATACCTAGGGAATTTGCTAAATAAGATAGCTCGTTGAAAATTCCTCATTCAAGGTTTGTTGAAACATAATGCATCTTTGTTATTATCTTTATTGCCACCACGATGTGCACACTTACGGTAAAGGACAACCACTCTAACTTTCATGTTTATTCCAATGTATATGTGCAATCTCAGTATTTTAAATGCTCTGTTATAGGAAAATACAAAAGATATTAGTCCAATACTCCAAAAAGCAAGCATGAAAATATGTTCAGAGGAAAATAATTTCAATAATGATAATATATAGATCATTTCAGTTTATCAAATGCATGTCAGTTAGAGATAGGATAATATGTAATAAATAATATCCATATTCTCTGCAAAATTATGTATAGGATTTCAGTCTTGCTTTTATTTTTATTTTCTTATTTCTTGGATTTGGGTTCTGTCTCATTATAATCTTTTGAAGAGCTTCAGCAGAAGTGTTCATATGTGACCCAAAATGAGAGCTGCATATGTTATGTGTCATAGGCAACATGCTGTTTAAAAGTTTAGAAATTGCTCATTATTGGAGATGCTCAAATGGTTGAGCCCGAAAAGGAGAGCCAATGCTGCTGCTCAACAAAGCATTGAGGCAGTTTGAACAATTTTGAAGGATAAAACTGAAGGACTCAGAATATTCTGAGCCTAAGGCTATGGCACAGAGCAGCCACAATATTACCTTGCCTAGAAACCACAAAACAGTTTAAAGTATCGTTGTGGGAACAGAAGAAAAAGGTGCTTAGAAGTGTTTGATTTTCAATATTTCTGAGTACACAAAAGATAAAAAGTATTGAAATGCAGTATTACCATATCTGAACCAATTTAATGTCTGTATTACAAAATCTCTTTGGGATTTTCTAAGAAAAACAGTGGTGGAAACATCAAGGGAAAATAGTACCGCTTTTCCCACATTAGAATATTCTGAGACTTTATAATTGAATATGTCTTTTTCATTTTCATTTAGAGACACATAGATATAGGGAGAAAGACTAGCTAATGGCTTGCTTTCAAATTTAATGACATAGTTAATAGAGTCACACATAGTAAAACAAGCTGTGAAGTTTGTACTTCTGAATTGCATTTGTGTATCTCATTAATCCATAGGGCTCAGTTTCACTTTCTTTGTATTTGTGGCTTTAGTTTTTTCAATGAGTTTCTGTCACCACAGGCTCTGTCACCCGGGAAGCTTTCTTAAAATGATTGTTGCCTAATAGTCATCACGTTAAAGTTGTTTACTGCCAATGGTTGAAATTAACTGTAGTGCCTGTTTGCCCAAAAGAAACAAAAATTTGAAATGAGAGCCTCAGCACTTTTGATTTCTCATGGAGTCCTTACATCAAACATATTCACAAACAGCTAGTAGAAAGCATTAAACAATTCAATAACAGTCCAGTTTTAATGTGATATATTGCTGCATCCTTTCTGTAAGTCTAACTTAAATAATAACAGCAACAACCTCAAAACCCAACCCTCCTTTTGTTAATATTCAATCTGGTAGGTAATATTGAGCCTGACAAGGCAGAATAGCTGTTTTATTTTTTAACCAAGAAAACAATGCTGGCATTATTTTCGCATACAGTGAGAAAATTATTATAAAAGATAGGAAAAGGGTATTAGATCTCTCTCCACATTTGTTAGAGGGAAAAATAAAACAAACATTGATGTGGATTCAAAAATCCAGTTTTATTTTCCTAGCTGCTAAAATATCTCTGATAGATCTAAAACTGTTTACTGAATCCTTACTATTTCCCACAAAAGATGTGATGTGTTTTACCTATCTTACCTCTTTTGGCTTATTTCAACAGTGTGAGATGGGCATATTATTTTCATTTTATAGATGAAGAAACTAGGATGAAGAGAATTTAAATAAATTGTTCAAGTTTATATAACCAATAGATAGTGAAGCAGTGTTTTCAACCTAAAGCCATAAACCAAGTATTCTCTTTTTATATCACATTATTTCACATCAAATTTCTTTAGCAAAATAACCATGCTTACAAAATGCAAAAACTATGATTTAGATTTATTATTTTATAGAATTATTTTGAATTATGTTATATATAGATCTTAGAAATAAATTCACTTAAAGTTTACTATATTTTTATTATTTTAGAGTTTCCAATGTCTTATTGTTTTTAATTGTATTCTAGACAGACTCTCTATCCTGATCGTCAGTCTACTATCAAAGATTTATAATTAAACTTCCCTAAATAATTTCAGTAACTTTACTGAGATATACTTTGTATCTCACACAATTTATTAATCCATTTTAAATGTACAACTCAATAAATTCAGTATATTCATAGAATTCTATAGCACGTCATCACACAATATCTGAATCTAATTTTAGAACATTCCAATCACCCTAAAAAGAAACCTTGTGCCCATTTATCATGACTCTGTATTCTCATCCCTCTTCCTAGGTGACCACTAATCTACTTTCTGCCTCTTCAGACTTGCTTTTTCTTGTCAGTTCATACAAGTGAAATTATGTATGTATTCTTTTGTGTCTGGCTTCTTTTACTGAGCATAGTGATCTAAGAATAATTGAAGGTTAATTTATTATTAATGTTATTACTGCTCAAATATCTCAAAAAGACATACTCAATATTGAGTTCAAAGAACATTAGAGCCACAGTTCCTTCATTTATACATTATATAAATTATATATCTATATAGATATATAGATCTATAAGTAGATCTATAGATATATCATTTAGTCTATGTGGGAATATAAAATAATGTGTACCATCACACTTTAAAGATAGAGTTTACTTAATTTATTCTCAAATTACAAGCCTATACTCATATTTAGTTGGTAATAGTTTTGAGTGAAGTGTATTAAACACAAATGAATCCTAAAAAAATTAGAATAGGCTAGAATGAGCAGAAAGTACATAAGACAATACTTTGAATATTCCCATTACTATAATACAAGTGAAGGTACTTTCAATTTCTAAAATTATTTTGCAACTTAGAAAATTTAGAAACATATACTTGAATAATGACAGCTTATAATCAAAATAACCTGAATTTATTTGAAATGTACGTGCATGGGATTGAAAATATATAGGGGTGGTATTGAAAATTGACCTTTATAATCATGGAATCTGAAAAAAAGGGCGCATTTGTTTTTAGGTAAAAATATTGGTTAGTTGTTTTTCATAAAAAACAATGTGTGTGAATCTCAGTTGCTTCTAATTCTCAATTTAGAACACTTCAATTATAGGGAGGTTGTATTTCTGATAATTACTGACAAAAATAATCATTATTAAATATAAAAAGATAAAAATTACTGACAAGAAAAAAAATCAATGGAAAACAAAATATGAGATAAGATGTTAAAAAACCGTATTCATTTTTAAAATAAAAAAATCTGCCAATTGTAGAAAGAAACACAAAATAATAAACAGAAAAATCTAGAAATGTTATGCTTCCGGTCTGTCTTAGTCCATGCTGCTGTAACAGAGTACCACACACTGGGTCATTTATAATGAACAGATACATATTGGCTTACAGTTTTGGAGGCTGGGAAGTCTAATATCAAGGTGCCAGCATCTAGCAAGTGCCTTCTTACCATGTTTTAATATGGTGGGAAGCATTACATGACAGAGGGCAAAAAGAGTGTCAGAGAGATAGCAAGAGGAGGTGAACCGGCACTCACAGAAAGGAAGCCACTCCTTCATAGTGTTATTAGCCTATTCATGTGGACAAAGTTCTCATACCTAAACACATTTTAAAGGTCCTGTCTCTCAATACAATTACAATGGCAATTAAACTTCAGCATGAATTTTGGCCAAGACAAGCAGTCAAACCATAGAAAGGTTCTAAAGCGAACAGAGGTAGCCAAAAGCTAGATTCCCTTTTTTTAAGATATGCCCCCAGCTAACAGAAAAAAAAATGGACTGCCCATGGCTTACTTATGTTACTTATGTGCTCATTAATGTAACAGGATCCTTAGGGTGTGGCTTCACCAGCTGGAAGCCTCTTAGGCTTGCAGTGCCTCTGCAGGAGTTTTCTTCCTGCCCATTGGACTTGTTCCACCCACTCGGCCTAGCAGGCTGTGCTCAACTCATGCTACCAGCCTGGATCCTCCACCTGCCAATGGCAAGTCAAGCACTGAATAGCGAGAGGTGTATGAGCGAGCAAGCATGGGGTCCGGCCAATGCACACAGCCAGGTACACTGGCTGCTGTGGTGGTGAGGCAGCTCCAGCCACTAGCACAGGCATTGACTCCATGTGAGGCTGCAGCTGGACCAGATGGGCTGCAAGCAGCTTCCACTATGGGCATTGGTGTCTGGATGAGGGGAATGTGGTGGCGCCAGAAAGCTTAGAGATGCCAGGAACTGCAGAGCCCCAAAAAGGGCGTTATAGTGTGTCATAGGCCTGGTTCAGGGAGCCCGGAGGTCTGAGTTCCCAGAAGGTGGCCACAGCTCTTCTCCCCTTCTCATCACCTGCAGCATGATGAGCGGGGAGGAAGGTGTGTTTCAGAGGGGACATGTTTCAACCCATTTGTGTTACAGCTCTTTCAGTTCCACCACCCTGTTCTGGCCCATGGCTCCTAGGCTGGCCCAGCCTCGCTGCTGCTTTCTACTGCATAGGGCAGCTACCCCACGCTGGCAGAGGGCCGGAGGGCTCTAATGTTACAGCAGCTGTGGCTTGGGGAAATCTCGAAGTCTAGGACCCCAGAAGGGTTGCTGCTCTTCACTCTTGCAGTCCAGGAGCGTGTCATCACCCGAAGCTTGCTGAGCTGGCCAGGAACGTGTAACAGTTCCTTTAGTTCCTCCCGTTTGGCAGGTCCTCCCGTTTGGCAGGTCCCAAGTTCTTGTCCAGAGTCCAGGAAGAATGAGATTACATAGACAACTGGAGGCTGAGCAAAGCAGAAAGGAACTTTATTGACTGACAGAATAGCTTCCAGCAGAGACCAGACCTGCAGTTGGTAATTCATATCCACAGGTAGGTAGGTCGCTTCAAGGAGAGTCTGAGTGTGGTTAAGTCTGAGGTTTCTGTGGGCTCAGAAAGGAGGAACGGCATGCTGATTGGTCCATGGGTGGCCCTGGGCGGGTCTGATGAAAACACCACTCAATTGGCTGAAAGGTATGCAGAAAGCTCGCAGTGTGGGTCATGGACTTCACCCTGAATTGTCAGCCCAGCCTCCAGGCTTCAGGCCTCCCCGGCTTGAAGGTGGGATTTCACCACGGACCTGCTCTTTCCCTCCTAGGAACCTGTCTGCCCCCCACAGCCATTAACATGCTGTCCACAGTGCCCAGGTTGTCAGCACCAATGGGGCATCTTCAGGCCCACACTGCACTGCCTTCAACCCCCTGGACTCCCTCCTGTGCTCAATGACGCCCAAAATCTGGAGGGGGTCAAGGCAGCGTGGGGCTGGCGTGTCAGCACCACCCCAAGTATGCACACACCTGACCAGGTTGCGACTGCACCTAGGCTTGGTCATGACTTTGCTCTGCCTTGGAGCAGGTACAGGGAGTGAGAAGAGGTCAGGGAGCAGGAGCAGGCACTTCTGAGCATGTGGGGGCAGGGGGCTTCTTGGGCCCCCAAGAGTACAGGGATGCTTGGGTCCAGAGCCACAGCTGGGTGGTTGCAGCTGTGCCCAGGAGCACAGGTTCCTACAGTGCCAGATTGGTAGGCATGACGTTCCTGCTTGGGTCACCTATTCCCTGTCCCCACTGGCTCCATGGGGCTTGAAGCCCTGCCACGTCTCCCCCACTGAAGCCGGCAGACGCCCCAGATGGGCTGACGCTGCCATCTAGGCATTAAAACAGAACCAGGCAGCCACAGCTGAATAAGAGAGTGAGCGTATATTCTGTATTCTTAGAAAAATGTAGAGGTGTCACAGGACCTCCCTTGGGACAAGCCAAACTAGTTCTTGTTTTCTGTGCCAAGATAGACTGCAGCTGGAAATTCCCCAACTGACCACTGACGGACTACCTGAAGCCAGCCAGTAAATATAATTGTGATGTCTTGTTTAAAGGCCTCCAATCTAGACCTAGCAACTGATTCCCTCATTCTATGGTTTTTGCATTTATAATCTACTTTCCTACTCCCGCTCAGAGCACACTTTAAAAGACTGCATCCTCCCAACCTATAGATTGCTTTTAGAAAACAAAATTTCCCTTTTGTCTCTGCACATCTCAGGTATTTTATTAACATTTCATGGTGACAAGGATTAGATTTGAAGCAGCGCCAAGCTCATTCCCAGTGCCAACCAGACCAATACATTGACCTCTACGTGAGCTCTTTATGTTCAGTTGTTTCCCCACTGCACTGGGGAAGAATCAGATAGACCCTCTCAGATCCAGGATTTCCTGTTTTAAACTGAGGTCTCAGCAACTTTATTTTCTTCAGAGAGCCTTCCCATCTGGCTCCACAGGGTACCCATTTGTGGACTACACTTGCACTTGGCAGAGTTGGCTCACCCTTTTCAGGGTACACTCAGGCTTTGTGGGGTAAGCTAGTCAAAACTTCAGTTTTGAGAGGATGCTCATGCTTTGTTTGGACTCGAAGAGACACCTACATAAGTTGATTGCTATGGGTAACCTAGGATCTAAGGGAATGGCCTCTAACCAGCTGCCATTTCAGTGGCTCAGTTACTGACCAACCACCATCGGGTACTCTGGCGGTTTTTAAAATGTGAAACTTTAAAATCAAATTAAAACAAACAGGAGTCTGCACCTCTCAAAGATAATAAGGGGATTTCAGCACTTCTGAAAGCTCCAATTACAATTGGGACTATGTCCAAGTTTTCAAAGTAGACTAATCTGAAGACAAGTGATATCTCCAAATAGTTGAAAGGCTTCCAGACACTAAGGTGGAGAGTCCTATACCTCCCTGCCCCTCGCATGCCCTGCATTCCACCTCCACTTTTTCCTTCTCATCACCACCTTCATCATCTGGAACACTGTGAGAACTCAATGCCCCAGTTGCAGCATAGGCCCTTTAAGCCCTTCTGACTCTTCCATGGTTGCAAAGAACTGGGTGAGTCTTTCCTCGATTTCAGACCTCCCACTTCTCTAATGATCCAGAGTTTTATTCAGCCAGTTGCTCTCCTTGGCAAAAGTGTAAGTTTTCCTTGAGATGTTTTGTTTTCTAAGAAGGGGATAATTCTCTGTGGTTCTCCCCCATAAGGACGTTAATACATTTATATGCTATTTCCCCTATAAATCTTCTCTGTGGGTTGAATTTTTCATTGAATCTTCAGAGAGCAAGGGGGAAGCTTTCCCTTGGCCTTTACAGTTTTGTCACTGTCATCAGGATGAACAAAGCCACTCTGGTTTTCTTAAAGTCACAGTGAAGGGAACTCAGGGCCTGACAAGCCAGCAGAAGATTAAGATTTTCTTACTAGTCAGGCTCCCAGCCTCTAATACTCTGGGCTCTAGTCAAGCAGAAGGTAAAAGTCAGTTTGTCTTCTCTGCAGTATCTTAATTAGTGGGAAAAAAGGATTGATGTGAATAATCGTGGGTATAGCAGCACTTGTGTTTTTTAGTAATTTTTGGTATGAATATTCATATTGTTTAATTCCTTTGAATCTCAGACATAGTCTATCCAATTGTCTTTGTCTTCCTGTTTTGTTCTGTCATAATGAGGTATACCACAGCATGGAACATGAAAGTATAATTATTATAAGACCATTGTTCAAGCCAACCCTGCAGAATGATCAGTTTGCAGACTTGATCAGACTGGTATATAAACTTTGCTTTGGGTCCTCAAAAAAAAAAAAAAAAAAAATATTAGATGAGGTTCTTCTCTGTTCTTGATTTATGTCCTTGAGAGCTTGACTTGTGGCCAAGTAGGAGCACTTTCTTTCAGTGTCTGCCATCAAGGGGAGGGCATTATTTTCAGGTTATGTCAGGTGGCCAGTCTGAAAATGGCTGGGAAGCCACGGCATGTAAGATTTTAAGCAACATGCTTTTCGTTCTGAATGTGTCATACTTTGGGGGCAACTTGTCCCAAGAAACACCATCTCTGAGGGCTTTTGTCATCTCAACCTTTTTTGCCCAGTTAGTCCTGGGAAAGTCCAATCCCAAAAGGACCTACCAGGTGTCACAGATTAGTGGATCTGTGACTGTCAGCCCACCTCCCCTTCTGGGTTTCAAGAGGTAATATAGTTTGGACATTTGTCCCCCTACCCACCCACCAAACACTCTCTTGTTTCTGCTTTCATGAAGTGATGTGCCTGCTCCTGTTTTGTCTTCCAACATGATTATAAGCCTCCTGAGATCTCACCAGAAGTAGATGCCAATGCTTCCTGTACAGCCTGCGGAATCATGAGCCAATTCAACCTCTTTTCTTATAAGTTACTCAGCCTTAGGCATTTCTTTATAGCAATGCGAGAATGGACTAGCACAAGAGATAATGTGTGCATAAATGCCATTTTTAACCATGTGTGTCAACAGGAGTCTTTTGCCATTTTAGCTATTTTAGGGAGTAAGTTTTCATGGGGGAGATCTTTGGAATTGCCACTTCTATGCCCTCTCAAGGAAATAGCTTTATCTCGACTGGCAAGAACTTATTCTAAAACTGGAAAATTACATCCTGGGCTTTTCATGAAGAAAGCATTGGAGTCTTCATTTAAATAAATATACCATGGAAAATTCCATTGTCAATGGCTAGAAGATTCTTTAAAGTAGACTCTTAATAAAAAGATTTTAGAGATCTGTCATAGTAAACAGTTCCTTTATTTGTATTTATAGAAAGTTTAAGTTGAATAAAAGGCACATAAATGTCATAGCCTGCCTTAGAAATTGTCTTGACAAAATTAAAGAGCAAAAATTTGACCTAAAACATAGTTAAAATCTTTTGTATGCTTAAACTCCTTGCCTTGTATTCTCTGCAGGATTTATTAGAAAGCACTCCATCCTATAGTCTAGTCACTAAGATTCTCTACTCTCATTGCTGTGGTCTTAGTTTAATTCCCCAACAGAGTACCGATCCCATTTATTTTTAAATTATTTGCATGACCTTTAAACTTTTGGGGTATCCATTTGTTATTGATTATTTTCCCTTCTGTGGACAGCTTTTGATTTCTTATCTTTTACTATCTGTAAGGCATGTGGGGACTTGGGGCCTTTATGATTAGACCAGCTGAAAAGCTGAGATGCTAGAAAATATGGTTGGACAGAAATGTGGGTTAGAATCTATTTGTGGAAGAAGAATTTTCTTTCTTTGAACTGCTTTTAGAGTGTTTCTGGATCTTGTGAGGACTGTTTTGCACATCTTTAGAGGCGACTAATTATTCATAACCTTAGTTGAGGCTTATTAATTTTCATGAATCACTTGAAAAGGTATTTTTGGTTAAAAGAAAAAAGCCAGAGAAAGTGTTTATAAAAGTTAGGCCCTCAGGTAAAATAGGAGTGCTCAGTTTTCAGAGCTATTCATGCTAAGTTGAGGCATGAAAAATGCCTTTTCTACAGTCAAGTAAAACCAGTGAACCAGTTCCTGCTGTCCATGCTGAGATAGATCGTAGCTGAAAATTTTCCAAATGAACACCAACAGATCACCTGAGGCCAGCCAATAAAAAGAGACTTGTAATGTCTCTCATAGAAACCATCCAATCCAGTCCCAGTACCTGATTCTCCTCTGCACACCCATCCATCCTGCAGTTTTTGCCTGTATAATAATCTACTTTCCAACCCCTCCTCCGAGCACACTCTTTTTGCACCGAAGGCCGTGACATATTCCCAATCTGTAGATTGCTTTTGAAAAATGAAATTTTCCTTTTGTCTCCCTTGTCTTTTTTTTTTTTTTTTAACACCTTTATGATTAAAAACAACAAGAAATGCTTACCTTGTTGTAGAGGCTTAGTGCAAGAAATTGTGTCAGGACTTCTTATCAATGAAAGGAGGCTGAACAAAGCTGTGACCATTGCCCAGGATTATGGGGTATATAATACTATCATTAGAGAGAGTGAAATAAACCAGATTGAACGTCAAAAGCAGGAACTCAAATATTCCGAATATTTTTCAGGTGTTCTGGATCTCTCTGCAAGACATTGAACATGTTGCGGTGATGAGTAGATCCAACTGTCGAACAACTTGACAGGATGGAAATGCCTGGTCTATTCTGTAGCAGTGTGTGAATGTAAAATATGACAAAATAGTTTGGGACTTAGTACCAAGAAGGTACTCAATATCTGTGTGATTGTTATCAGGAGTCACCTGAGCTGGGAGAGAGCTGAGCTGCCAAGTATTAGAATAGCCAATCAAAGCAACACGTCAATTAATGACATACTGCAATGTCACAGGCAAGAATTTAAAACTGAAGAATGACTTACTGCAATGTCACAGACAAGAATTTAAAACTGAAAAATGACTTACTGCAATGTTACAGGAAAGAATTTAAAACTGAAAAAATGCCAACTCCCGTGTCCCATTTCCTTCATGGAATGTGAGGCTGGTCCAGAATCAAATGGATCAGCACAGACATGGAGGCTGCCTCACTTTTGAGGAAGTCTCAACAAAAGACTCCAGCAGTTCTGTGGAATCTGAATTGAGGGTAGGGTAAAAGGGAGATATAGGAGTAGAAAAGTACTAAGTGCTGGGGAAAGTGTCCTCAAAGTTTCCTCCCTCCTCCTCCTATTAGCAAACCTTGGGAGATACCTGAAAATAATTTTGTGCAAGGCCTCAGATAAAGAGACCTAGAAATGAAAGAGGCATGTAAATATGTGAAAGAACATTACCTACCAGGGAGTTCAGAGTCCTTGACCGCATCTCCTTTCAGAAATGTAGTGCACTGGCTGTTTACCGCAGCTGGTGAGGTAGGGCAGAATTTCCTGAGGAGAGGCCCTGCAGTAAAGCCTTCATCATTGCCTAATGTCAGGCCTGAAAAATCACACCTAGGTTTTTGTTGTTGATGTTGTTGTTGTTTTCTTTAACTTTTATTTTAGGTTCACAGATACATGTGCAGGTTTGTTATATAAATAAACTCATAATGAGATACTATCTCATACCAATCAGAATGGCTATTATTAAAAAGTCAAAAAATAATAGATACTGGAGAGGCTGTGGAGAAAAGGGAGGAAAAAGGACACTTATACACAGTTGGTGGAAATGTAAATTAGTTCATGTAAAGGATGTAGTGATTTCTCAAAAACCTAAAAACAGAACTACCATTCAACCCAGCAATCCCATTACTGGGTATATACCCAAAGGAATATACATTGTTCCATCTTAAACACAAATGCACTTGTATGTTCACTGCAGCACTATTCACAATAGCAAAGACATGGCCCATCAATGGTAGACTGGATGAGGAAAATATGGCACATACACACACCAAGGTTTTTAACCAGGAGCCAGGTTGCTCAACTCTATAAGGAGGATGTGAAAATATTAATAATGCTAGATTTTATCTTTACTTGTGGAATACAGTATTTACTCTTGTAGGTAATAGGAGAACTCAAGGTGTGATCTTGAAAAGTAGGATAATAAAATAATCCATTGGATTAAGTTTTTAAGGGACTTATAATGCCATCTCATTATATATAAATTAGGTAGTTATATAATGAAAAGGGAACATCAAAATGTGGAGGCAGGACATGTATTTTAAATCTCAAAATCAAGAAGACTGAATATGTAAGTAAAAAAATGATATGGTGGCAGGAATAATAGGAAGATATGACATAACCTATTTATTATTATAAGGTTACTAATGTGTTGTAGGTTTGTAGAAGAGATACATATGTGGAATAAGTTATACACAGAGAATATAGTACACCAAATGAATTTGCAGAGAAAGTAAATAAAATAGAACAAGCTCATTAGAGAAGTGAGTCTAAAGGAGAGAAATGATACTTTTTTGTCTGAGATGGAAGAGATGAAACAAGAGGGAGAAAGAGGAAATTGAGTGAAAGATATATCCAGTGGCCTCATATTTTTGAAATAGTAAATTCTATTTGCAAAAATAAAAGAAGCAAGTGGGAGATCCAAGACTAAGGAGATTTAACAACAAAGTTGAGAGGATTGCTTCAGGAAACGGGATTGACAATTGTAGACTAATAGGATTATTGATAATCAATTGGGAAAAATTGAGACTCACATATACTGTTAATGCATAGCATATAGAAATTATAAAAGTGGAATTTTTATTAAAAGATGGGGCAGAGGCCAGGCGCAGTGGCTCACGCCTCTAATCCCAGAACTTTGGAAGGCCCAGGTGGGCGGATCACGAGGTCAGGAGATAGAGACCATCCTGGCTAATGTGGTGAAACCCCGTTTCTACTAAAAATACAAAAACAATTAGCCGGGCATGGTGGCGGGCACCTGTAGTCCCAGCTACTAGGGAGACTGAGGTGGGAGAATGGCATGAACCCGGGAGGCGGAGGTTTCAGTGAGCCCAGATCGTGCCACTGAACTCCAGCCTGGGCGACAGAGCGAGACTTCCACAGGGGGAAAAAAAAAGGCTGGGGCAGAGAGTAGTGTTACAGTTTTGAGACTTTCCCAAAATAACATTGAAATTGAATTTTTTTTCATTTTTGTAATATAAGTGAGAAAGTATGCATATTTGAAATAAAAGAATAAAGTCAAACAATTTTTGGATTTATTTTGCATACAAGGAAATTTTTCTTTAAGTTTAGGGTTTCTTCAGAAAAGTTGTATTTTCCTTGTATATATAGAAATGTGCAATCATTTAGAACAAAAATAAACCTATTTTTTATTTTATGTAGATTCAGTCATCTATTGAATATTTGTATGTTTGTGTATGTATTTTATCCACTTTGAACATTTATTTTTCTGAGGATGTTACAAGGATGGTTTGTTAAAAATGTGAATTTCTGAATGCTAATAGTAGCAAATATTTATTGTGGTTACAATGTGGCTTATGATGCAGTTACTTTTTTTATTCCCATTAGAAATCTGAAGACACTGAGGTTTAGAGTATGTTTATGCCATAAGCTACTAATTATAATTCTGACTGCATCAGGAGTTTTGTTTTTATTAGTCATCTCACAAATGTTTGAGAAGAAATATGTAGTTTACTTTTTAATCTCTTTTTATTTCTCAGTGTAACAAAACTGAAATGGTACACGTGAGACTCAAATTAGGAGCCATCTTCCTCTCTTTGTGTTTGTAACAAACATAACAGTTTCCTCCTATGTGGCAATAGTCTGTGTACTACATCATAGCTTTTTGCATAATTGCTGATTCTCTTCCTCTTTTTTTCCCACAGGACATTTCACCCACAACTATAAACTGGGCAGAGAATGGGAGAAAAGCATGAGGAATCATGTAACAATGGATAGCAGAGAAAAATAATCCTCTGGGGAGATTCGTGGTTGGCACCAAAACCAGCAAAATGGGGGAACTCGTTTTTTCATTTATTCCTTCTTGACTGCCCCTTGGATATCTACTGAGCCTCATTCTGAAGGTCAGAAAAGTGTAAAAAGTGACTAAGACTGAACTTATTCCAGATACATCTCAAAATATTTAAAGCAGTACATGTCTATCCAATTGCTTTCTTCTAATGTTCAAGGAATTTTTCTATATAGTCAACCTTTAAAGAAAAAAAAAAAATATATATATATATATATATATTTGAAACTGAAGAGAAAACAGTGTTACAAGAGGTGTCACATCTAGATAAACACAGTGTGCTATTGTTTTGGTAAAAATAAAGATCATTAAAAGAGAAAATAATTTGCTGCAGAACACTGAGTGTTGCAATTCTATTAAACAAGGTTTCTCCTGTTTCCTTAAAGTGTCATAGCAAAATTTGGATGTTTACAATCTTAAAAGATTTGTATGCTGTCTCATAAGAATCATGTGCATTGTTTCTTTAAAAGATACATGTTGTATCTTCATCCTGTATTTGTAGAGAAAAATGTTCATAGTTAACACAGTATTTTATAATTTACATAGAGGAGAAGATAAAGTCCAGTGAAATTCAAATTAACAAGTGCAAAACAAAGAAAATGCTCAAACATCTCCTACATAATTATTTGTAGGTTTTATTTATTTTTATTGACAAATAATATTTGTATATATTTATGAGGTACAATGTGATGTTTTATTATATGTATATGCTGTAGAATGATTAAATCAAGCTAATTAACATATTCATCACCGAACCAACTATTTTTGTAGCAAGAACTTTTAACATTCATTATTTCAGCAATTGTGAAACACAATCTCACTTATGTCTGGGATCTGGAAATGTCAATTTCATCGAAACAGAGAGTAGAAAAGTGATTACCAGAGGCTGAGAGGTGAATGTAGAAATAGGGGAAAGGTAGAGGTTGATCAAATGGTACATATTTCAGTGACGTGAGAGGAATCAATTTTTTTGTTTTGTTTTATTTGTAGGGAGAATAGGGTCTCACTGAGTCACTCTGTCACCCAGATTGGAGTGCACTGGAGCAATCATAGCTTACTGCAGCCTCAAACTCCTGGGCTCAAGTGATTATTTCACCTCACCCTCTGGAGTAGTTGGGACTACAGGCATGCACCACCACCATGCCTGCTAACGTTTGTATTTTTTGCAGATGAGGTTTCGCCATGTTGCCCAGGATGGTCTCAAACTCCTGGGCTCAAGAGGTCTACCCATCTCCCTCTTTCAAAGTTCTGCGATTATAGATGTGAGCCACAGCACCCGACCAGTTTTAATGATCTATTACACTGCATGGAGAACACAATTAACATTTGCAGAGTTTACATAGTTCACATCAAGTTTGAGAAATCTGGCTCCTGGTTAAAAAATCTATAGGTGATTTTTCAGGTCTGGCCATAGATGATTACAAAGGCTTTATTTAAATGACAGGCTTGATGGGGAAAACCTGCCCTCACGTCTCCATACCAGACATAGTGCACAGACCATGCCTTACACTGTCAAAGGGGAGCTGCAGTCAAACACTCAAGCCCCTTTGTGTGTCTGCCTATACACATATTTGCACTTTCAGCCCAGACAGTTTCATCCCTTAGGTATCTTTATTTGGGGTCTCCAGAGACTTTTTTATAAAATTCGAGTAAGGAATGGGAAAAGTTGAAGATACTTTTCCTCACTCTAACTCAGTACTTTTCCACTCTTTGCCCTTTGCTTTTCTCTCATCCCATCCCAGGGTCCATAAAACTGCAGGAGTCTTTTCTGGGGGAGCTCCCTGGGCATTGAGAGGACCTCCGTGTCTGTGCTGAGCCCCCCGACCTTCAACTGGTGTCCCTGGGGAGAAAATGGAATAGAGGTGGGACTAGGGGTTCAGCATAATCTCTGGTATTAGCATCTTGCTTATGCTATCTCAATCAGAAATTAAAGGTTTGATTGTTACCTTTATTTTGGGTTTGTTGCTTTGATTGGCTACTTGAGCATCTGAGATTTCAGCTGTTCTCAGCTCAGCTGAGCTCCTGACACAGTTACATAAGTTTTCTTCAGAGTTTTCAAAAAATAATTCTTAGTGTGTTAGTCACTCATTTAGATTCTGTCTCTTCACTTAGCAGATATTTAAGGAGCAAACCCACCACCCTGCACTATGCTAAGGTGCTAAGTAGTGTGCTACAAAATGGGAGAAACCAACATTTTTACCCTTGAGGAAGTGTAGAAAGTGGAGAAAAGACTTCATAAAGGAAGAGATGCTTACTAACCCTGTAGAATTTTACAATAAATTATAACGGAGAAGTAAAGTCAGAAATGTAATGAAGGGGAATGCAGTGTTATCCTATAATCAGGATTGGGATACTTAGCCCAGAGAATGTGTTACTTGTATGTAAAATAGGTGATGGCTTACCAGGCTAAAAAAGTCACATCACACTATCTCCATGTTCTGTCATGGAGAGAAGAGTATCTGGGAAAAGAGTGAACTGACTGTAGAAGGCTTGCTTAGAGAGAGAAGTCTTGGGGAAAAAATGGGCAAGGGAGCTGGCACTAGACCCCAGTATTTTGACAGCAGTCAGGATGCAACAGGAGAAACAAGGGAGGGAGGCATCCATGGGGAGGAGATGGAAATCAAAGGAAATTAAATGCCCTACCATTTTAGTAGGTTTTGTGTTGTTTGCAGCAAAGAAAATGCATGAAAAATGTCAGTTATTACAAAGCTGAAATCTGAAAAACTGCATTATTCTCATAGCAGTTAAATATTCAGTGTGAAGTTTGCTTATATGCTACACACAAATGTGTATTATATAATCATCTATATGTGTATATACATATTTAATATGTGCATATACATAAATATTTAATTATGTACATTTGATTTATGCATATACATATGCATAAATATTTAATTATTAGTAACTATAGGCTTACAATGAGATCCACTCAAAATAGTAGTATCATACTGGTGCCTTGTTTTCCAAATCTCTAATTGATGAGTCATAACTGACTGAAATTCTCAGACTATTGTGATCCAAGGAAATTCTCTGGTGTTATGTGTTTGGAAGCCTATGTGGCCAATATTTATAACTCCTGTAACATCTGCTGTATTTCAGCTCTCCCAGACAAACTGTCAAAATAATGAGATGCTGAAATGTGAATACATCTCAACGTTCAAGATCCAAATCTGGCAATTCAGCTTTGCACATGTCAAAGGGAAGATAGATCTATGGGATGGTTTTGATTTGACAGAAATCTCCTACCTGCTTATCTATCACAATTGAAAAAATTCGAGTCCACTCTATGATATTTAAAGCTTCTAGGTCATAGAACACAATTTGAGCATATTACAATGTGGACTCTAAATAAATATCTACAATTTTAATTAATTGTCAATGCAATTAATTTAACTTCTTAAATTTATTTTTATTTATTTACTTTTTTATTATACATTATGTGCAGAACAGGAAGGTTTGTTACATAGGTATACACATGCAATGGTGGCTTCCTGCACTTATCAACTCGTCACCTACAATAGGTATTTCTCCTAATGCTGTCTCTCCCCTAGTTCCCCTCCTTTGACAGGCATCAGTGTGTGATGTTCCCCTCCCTGTGTCCATGTGTTCTCATTGTTCAACTCCCACTTATGAGTGAGAACATGCAGTGTTTGGTTTTCTGTTCCTGCGTTAGTTTGCTGTGATGGTTTCCAGCTTCATCCACATCCCTGCAAAGGACATGAACGCATGCTTTTTTATGCCACATTTTCTTTATCCTGCCAATCATTGATAGGCATTTGGGTTGGTTCCAAGTTTTTGCTATTGTGAATAGTGCTACAATAAACATATGGGTGCATGTGCCTTTATAGTAGAATGATGTATAATCCCTTGGGTGTATACCCAGTAATGGGATTGCTGGGTCAAATGGTATTTCTAGTTCTAGATCCTTAAGGAATTGCCACGCTGTCTTCCACAATGGTTGAACTAATTTATCCTCCAACCAACAGTGTAAAAGTGTTCCTATTTCTCCAGGTCCTCTCCAGCATCTGTTGTTTCCTGAGTTTTAATGCGCGCCATTCTAACTGGTGTTAGATGGTATCTCATTGTGGTTTTGATTTGCATTTCTCTAATAACCAGTGATGACCAGTGTTTACTGGCTGCATAAATGTCTTCTTTTGGGAAGTGTCTGTTCATATCCTTTACCCACCTTTTGATGGGATTTTTTCTTGTAAATTTGTTTAATTTCCTTGTAGATTCTGGATATCAGCCCTTTGTCAGATGGATAGATTGCAACAATTTTCTCCCATTCTGTAGGTTGCCTGTTCACTCCAATGATAATTTATTTTGCTGTGCAGAAAGCACAACAATTAAATCTAAAATTTGGTTTAATTAGATCCCATTTGTCAATTTGACTTTTGTTGCCATTACTTTTGGTGTTTTAGTCATGGAGTCTTTGCCCATGCCTATGTCATGAATGGTGTTGCCTAAGTTTTTTTCTAGGGTTTTTATGGTTTTAGGTCTTACGTTTTAAGTCTGTACTCCATCTTGAGTTAATTTTTGTATAAGTGGAAGCAAGGGATCCAGTTTCAGTTTTCTGCATATGGCTTCCCATTTTTCCCAACACCATTAAATAGAGAATCCTTTTGCTGTTGCTTGTTTCTGTCAGGTTTGTCAAAGATCAGATGGTGTGGCATTACATCTGAGGCTCTGTTCTGTTCCATTGGTCCATATATCTGTTTTGGTACCAGTACCATGATGTTTTGGTTATTGTAGCCTTGTAGTATAGTTTGAAGTCAGGTAGCATGATGCCTCCAGCATTGTTCTTTTTGCTTAGGATTGTTTGGTTATACGGGCTCTTTTCTGGTTCTATATGAAATTTAAAGTAGGTTTTTCTAATTCTGTGAAGAAAGTCAATGATATCTTGATGGGGATAGCACAGAAACTATAAATTACTTTGGGCAGTATGGCCATTTTCATGATAATGATTCTTTCTATCCATGAGCATGGAATGTTTTTCCATTTGTTTGTGTCCTCTCTCATTTCCTTGAGCAGTGGTTTGTAGTTCTCCTTGAAGAGGTCCTTCCCATCCCTTATAAGTTGTATTCCTAGGGATTTTATTCTCTTTGTAGCAATTGTGAATGGGAGTTCACTCATGATTTGGCTCTCTGTTTGCCTATTACTTGTGTAATGGAATGCTTGTGTTTTTTGCACATTGTTTTTTTGTTTATTATCCTGAGACTTTGCTGAGGTTGCTTATCAGCTTAAGGAGATTTGGGGCTCTGAGAATGGGGTTTTCTGAATATACCATCATGTCATCTGTAAACAGAGACAACTTGACTTCATCTCTTCCTGTTTGAATGCCCTTTATTTCTTTCTCTCTTCTGATTGCCCTGGCCAGAATTTCCAATACTATGTTGAATAGGATTGGTGAGAGAGGTCATACTTGTCTTGTGTTGGTTTTCAAAGGGAATGCTTCCAGTTTTTGTCCATTCAGTATGATATTGGCTGTGAGTTTTTCATAAATAGCTGTTCTTATTTTGTATCTCTGGCATCATTCAACTGTGAATCGATCTGATCCTGGGCTCTTTTTGCTTGGTAGGCTATTAATTATTGCCTCAGTTTTAGAACTTGTTATTGGTCTAATCAGGGATTCAACTTCTTGCTGGTTTAGTCTTGAGAGAGAGTATGTGTCCAGGAATTTATCCATTTCTTCTAGATTTTCTAATTTATTTGTGTAGAGGTGTTTGTAGTATTCTCTGATGATAGTTTGTATTTCTGTGGGATCAGTGGTGATCTCCCATTTATCATATTTTATTGTGTCTGTTTGATTCTTCTCTCTTTTCTTCTTTATTAGTCTGGCTAGTGATCTATTTTGTTAATCTCTTCAAAAAAAAAAAAAAAAAAAAACAGCTCCTGGATTCATTGATTTTTTGAAGGACTTTTTGTGTCTCTATCTTCTTTGGTTCTGTTCTGATCTTAATTGTTTCTTTTCGTCTGCTAGCTTTTGAATTTCTTTGCTCTTGCCTTTCTAGTTCTTTAATTGTGATGTTAGGGTGTCAATTTTAGATTTTTCCCACTTTCTCCCGTGGACATTTAGTACTATAAATTTCCCTCTAAACACTGCTTTAGCTTTGTCCCAGAGATTCTGGTACATTGTGTCTTTGTTCTCATTGGTTTCAAATAAAATCTTTATTTCTGCCTTCATTTGGTTATTTACCCCATAGTCATTCAGGAGCAGGTTGTTCAGTTTCCATGTAGTTGTGCAGTTTTGAGTCAGTTTCTTAATCCTGAGTTCTAATTTGATTGCAGTGTGGTCTGAGAGCCTGTTTGTTATGATTTCCATTCTTTTGCATTTGCTCAGGAGTGTTTTACTCCCAACAATGTGGTCAATTTTAGGATAAGTGTGATGTGGTGCTGGGAAGAATGTATATTCTGTTGATTTTGGGTGGAGAGTTCTGTAGATGTTTATCAGGTCCACTTAGTCCAGAGCTGAGTTCAAGTCCTCAATATCCTTGTTATTTTTCTGTCTTGTTGATCTGTCTGATATTGACAGTGGGGTGTTAAAGTCTCCCATTATTATTGTATGGGTGTCTAAGTCTCTTTGTGAGTCTCTAAGGACTCGCTTTATGAATCTGGGTGCTCCTGCATTGGGTGCATATATATTTAGGGTAGTTAGCTCTTCTTGTTGCATTGATCCCTTTACCATTATGTAATGCCCTTCTTTGTCTCTTTGGATCTTTGTTGGTTTGAAGTCTGTTTTATCAGAGACCAGGATTGCAATTGCTCCTTTGTTTGCTTTCCATTTGCTTGGTAGATATTTCTCCATCCCTTTATTTTGAGCCTATGTGTGTCTTTGCATGTGAGATGGGTCTCCTGAATACAGCACACTGATGGGTCTTGACTCTATCCAATTTGCCAGTCTGTATCTTTTAATTGGGGTATTTAGCCCATTTACATTTAAGGTTAATTTTGTTATGTGTGAATTCGATCCTGTCATTTTGGTGCTAGCTGGCTATTTTGCTTAGTAGTTGATGCAGTTTCTTCATAGTGTCAATGGTCTTTACAATTTGGCATGTTTTTGCAGTGGCTGGTACCGGTTGTTCCTTTCCATATTTAGTGCTTCCTTCAGCAGCTTTTGTAAGGCAGTCCTGGTGACGACAAAATTTCTCAGTATTTGCTTCTCTGTACCGGATTTTATTTCTCCTTCACTTATGAAGCTTAATTTGGCTGGATATGAAATTTTGGGTTGAAATTTTTTTTCTTTAAGAATGTTCAATCTTGGTTCCCACTCTCTTCTGGCTTGTATGGTTTCTGCAGAGAGATCTGCTGTTAGTCTGATGGGCTTCCCTTTGTGGTTAACCAGACCTTTCTCTCTGGCTGCCCTTAACACTTTCTTCTTCATTTCCACCTTGGTGAATCTGACAATTATGTGTCTTTGGGTTGCTCTTCTCAAGGAGTATCTTTGTGGTGTTTTCTGTATTTCCTGAATTTGAATGTTGGTCTCTCTTTCTAGATTGGGGAAGTTCTTGTGGTTAATATCCTGAAAAGTGTTTTCCCAATTGGTTCCATTTTCCCTGCCACTTTTAGGTACACCAATCAAAAGTAAGTCTGGTCTTTTCACATAGTCCCATATTTTTTGAAGACTTTGTTCATTCCTTTTCATTCTTTTTTTCTCTAATCTTGTCTTCATGGTTTATTTCGGTTATGTAAGTTGATCTGCCTCCTCAAGTGGGTCCCTGACCCCCATGCCTCCTGACTGGGAGACACCTCCCAGCAGGGGTGGACAGACACCTCAAGCAGGAGAGCTCTGGCTGGCATCTGGAAGGTCCCCCTCTGGGACAAAGCTTCCAGAGGACAGAACAGGAAGCAATCTTTGTTGTTCTGCAGCCTCCACTGGTGATACCCAGGCAAACAGTATCTGGAGTGGAACTCCAGCAAACTCCAGCAGATCCGCAGCAGAGGAGTCTGACTGTTAGAAGGAAAACTAACAAACAGAAAGGGATAGCATCAACATCAACAAAAAGGACATTCACACAATAACTCCATCCGAAGGTCACCAACATCAAAGACCAAAGGTAGATAAATCCACAAAGATGAGGAAAAACCAGTGCAAAAAGCTGAAAATTACAAAAACCAGAACACCTCTTCTCCTCCAAATGATCACAACTCCTCACCAGCAAGGCAACAAAACTGGATGGAGAATGAGTTTGACGAACTGACAGAAGTAGGCTTCAGAAGGTGGATGATAACAAACTCCTCAGAGCTAAAGGAGCATGTTCTAACCCAATGCAAGGAAGCTACAAACCCTGAAAAAATGGTTAGAGAAACTGTTAATTAGAATAACCAGTTTAGAGAAGAACATAAATGACCTGATGGAGCTGGGAAAAAAAAAAAAAAAAAAGCAGCATGAGAACTTCGTGAGGCATACATAAGTATCAATAGCACAATAGCAGAATTGACCAAGTGGAAGAAAGAATGTCAATGCACCTTTAAATAACAGTAACACATAGAAGAAAATTTTCAGCAATTATTGTACATTTTGGAAAGTATTACAAACCATAATACTGCAGGCCAGATTATTTTTAATGCCTCAGATTCTTAGTTTCAAGAAATACATTTTCATATACATAAAAATATTTAGGTTTATACAGAGGTAGTCATTTTTATATTGAAGATCAGTGCATAACATTCATTTTAATAAGCATTCAAAAATTGTCCTTATTTCTTACTTTTCTAAAAAATTTTAACAAAGCACAGTAGCTTGCACTGCTTTTCCTTTATTTTCTTTTATAAAAACTAAAACTGTCCCTCATCTTGGTCTTAGTTATTCCTGCACCTGTGTTCTCATTTTAAATGCCCCTATTTTTCATTATTTTCTTTCATAATATTATTTCACACTCATGTCTTTATAAGTTATAGTAATACTTACATAAAAACACAAAACCTTCTTTAGTACTTCTTTCAAAATTGCCTTGTATCTTTCCATATTCTTTGAGACAGGAATCTATTTACTCTCGGTCTACATTTACTCTTGGATTCTTTCCAGATTTTTCCATTAAAATTTGAATTTTATTCATAGTACTTTGACTTCTTTCTTGATAGTTACCCTGCCATATCCACTTAAAGACAAATTTATCACACTTTTTAGCTTTTCTATGATATATCATAACATTGTAGTACATCCTATTCCTTTGAAAATATTTATTTTTTACCTTCTCCTCTTTATCACATTACGCTGCTTCTCCAATCTTTTAGGTAAACTGTCCCTTATTTCTAATTAGCACAGGGTTAGTTCATTGTTACCACTCTAACTCTGACTGTTAAAGTGAATCTGTTTTTCTATACATTATACTTCAGTAAAACACACACACTGTGGCCCTTCAGAGGTTGGAGCATGTGAGGAGGGAGAGGATCAGGAAAAATAACCAATGGGTACTAGGCTTAGTACCTGGGTGATGAAACAATCTGCACAACAAACACCCATGACAAATTTATCTATGTCACAAAACTGGATTTGTATCCCTGAACTTAAAAATTAAAAGAAACAAACAAAAAACGTTTTAAAAATTAAATATATAAATATATATTTTTATATTTATATATACAATTATATATTATATATAAAATATAAAATATATTATATAAAAATACATGATATATTAGTATATAATTATATTTATATAAATAATATATGTAAATAATATATTATATGATATAAATAGTATATAATATGCATTATATATAAATTTTATATTTATATATATATTCATATATTTTACACACACACACACTCACTCTGAAAGTTAAAAGTACCATAATGAAAATAAAAATAATTCACTCTACTGGCTAAATAGCAAACTTAAGCTAGCAGAAGGAAAAATCAGCACATTTAAAGACACATCAAAACAGACTTTCAATCTGAAGAACAGGAAACACAATGGAAATAAACAATGACTCAGAGACATGTTGTCCACCATTAAGCACTGCAACATAATGACTAGATCAGAAAGAGAAAAGACAAAGAGAGGAGCAAAACAATATTTGAAAATATAATGACGAAAAACTAAATTTGAGGAAAACATTAATTCACATATCTAAAAAGGCCAAGAAACACCACAGAGAATAAACATGAGATCCAAAACTAGAGATCACAGTCAAACAGTTGAATGCCAGAAATAAACAGAAGAATCATTACTGTTGTTATTGTACTTTTATATTCAGAATTTTCATTTGGATCTTTTTAATGTAATTTTTACATCTTACTGATATTCTATATTTCCAAGAGTTCTGTTATCAAAATAACTTTTAACTTTTAAACGTGGTTTTCTTAGTACTTTGAACTTTTAAAAGAATAGCTGCTTGAATATTTTTGTTTGTTCATTTGTTTATTTGTTTTTGAGACAGGGTCTGGCTTTGTTGCCCAAGTTGATGGGGCAATCTTGGCTCACTGCAACCTCTACCTTCCAGGTTCAAGTGATTCTCCTACCTCAGCCTCAAGAGTAGCTAGGATTACAGGCATGCACCACAATGCCTGATTAATTTTGGTATTTTTATTAGATACAGAGTTTTGCCATATTGGCCAAACTGGTTTCAAAGTCCTTGTCTCAAGTTATCTGCCCATCTAGGACTCCCAAAGTACTGGGATTACAGGCATGAGCCACTTTGTCCAGCCACTGCTTTGAATCTTTTTTGCTAAGTAAAAACATCTGGGTTTACTCTGGGAAGCTTCTGAAGTACAAAAAAACTATCTCAAAAAGTCATCTTAGAGATAACTAAATGAACATAAAGGCATGTATGCTAAAGTTAGAGATAATAGGAGTAGTACATTTGTGGGACAATATTTTAAAAACAATTTTAGGGATTCTTTCTCAGCGTATTTTTTTGTATAGAGTCTCTCTTTTCTGCGACCAATAAAAAAAAGAAAAGAAATAGAAAATATCTTCTGTAATCTTCAATCTCCTTCTCAAAACTTTTCTCAATGATTCCCTCTACTCTTTTGCAATCTTATTTTGCAAATGATTCTATGATCAAATATTACACTGAATTGTATATGTCTACAGTTTCCAGACATTTTACTTTGGATCAAATTTACAATTGAAAACAAGGCACAATTTTTCAAAGTACAAGATGTATAATGTCTAAATATGGGAATGCTTTGTGTATTTCAGATAATTAAGCATAAGCCATGCAACATTCTTGGCTGCAGTTCAGGGAACCAACAGTATTCAATTTTGCTTCATTATGAACTACTGGATACCACTACATTCTACCCTCTAGTCCTAGACACACCTTCAAGTATAAAAGTTACAAAGTCTACTTTCAGAATTATTTTCCCTAGTAGGGCCAGAGTTTCTGTTTGTGCCTTAGTTCATCTATGATAAACATTATTATAAGTACTCTTTTATGGATTTTATCATAAATTCATTTCTGACAAATAAGCCCTTCCATTGCTCTTTCTAAAGAACTGCATCGGCCGGGCGCGGTGGCTCAAGCCTGTAATCCCAGCACTTTGGGAGGCCGAGACGGGCGGATCACGAGGTCAGGAGATCGAGACCATCCTGGCTAACACGGTGAAACCCCGTCTCTATTAAGAAATACAAAAAACTAGCCGGGCGAGGTGGCGGGCGCCTGTAGTCCCAGCTACTAGGGAGGCTGAGGCAGGAGAATGGCGTGAACCCGGGAGGCGGAGCTTGCAGTGAGCTGAGATCCCGCCACTGCACTCCAGCCTGGGCGACAGAGTGAGACTCCGTCTCAAAAAAAAAAAAAAAAAAAAAAAAAGAACTGCATCCAAGGCGTGGATCTATCTTCAAATTGCAATTTTGCACCGTGTAAGTCTTATTATTGTGTTATCCTGTTTCACTTTTTTCCCCCTCACTCTCGAGATTGATAGTATGATTTTATACTTCTTAAATGTAATACTGTAAACGTTTTTGATGCATCCTTTATTTTGCTATCCTTTAGATATTTGCAGTATCTTTAAATTCTTAAAGAATTTAAGAGTATTTTAAATTACAGGAGTATATGGAGTGCGTGAATTTTTGAACATTGTGGATTTATTCACTAGCTAAATTGAGTATTTAACATATTTGTATTTTAAAAATTAACCTAAAAAACTACCTTGACACTATAATGAACATTTGTATACATATTGCCATGTCATGTATTTTTATACATATATGCGTGCACATATGTATATATGTTTATACTTATATACAACTATAGATTTAAATTTATGGAATTGAGAATAAACTGACATATACAGTTTTATTTCTCTGCATTTTCATATGATTTGTACCTTCAACAATTTATCATAAATTATTATCCATACTTGATTTCTACTTAATATAATACCTATATAATCATTTGAATATGTGTATCTTAGTCAAACATTTCCTTAGCGTTCACTATTAGTTTCTTTCCTCCAGAATTTGCATTCACAAATTACACTCAGATAAACAGCCTTGAACACAACCCTTACCTTGTATCTCTGATTATTTTTAGCAGTAGTTCTAGGAAAAAAAGTTGATTGGCTGTTAAAATAAATTATTATACATAATTTGAATTTTGGTCAGGTAGTATTTTGTACCCTTAGTGGAAGATTATGTGAGAACTCTTTTCCCCTCCTGGTTTTCCAAGATGTTTGGGTTTTACATAATATAAAAATAAAACAGTAGAACAGACTTACTTGTTAATATTTTACACTACAATTAACTCTGCTTTCTCAAAAGATCTCCATATTCTCAAAGAAATGCATTTAAGTCCAACAGGTGAAAAGTAAGGAATGAAAGCTCAAATTACTAATATTTCTTTTCCAAAAGGCATGTAAAATTCTCTGCTATTGTAAATGATGTAATTGCATCTACTGTAATCAGCAGCAGTTTATTAACTACACCAGGGATGCTGTCAAAGGGATAGCAGAACAGTTGACGTCCACTGGCCAGATGACCTGGGAAAACAGAAGGGCCCTACATATGATGTTAGCAGAAAAACCTGGTGTTTGTGTTGTGATTAAAATTCAGTATTGTACCTTTATCCCAAACAACACTACCCACACTGGGAGCATAACAAGGGCCTTACAAAGACTTACCACTTTGTCCAATGAGTTAGCTAAAAATTCTGAAGTCGATAACCCTTTCTCAGGGTGGCTAAAAAGGTGGTGGTTCAGTAAATGGAAAGAAATAATAGCCTCAATTCTTACTTCTCCTATTCTTACATAATAGGTGTACTCATTCTTCTTGGGTGTGTTGTGTCATACCATGCATCCGTGGGGTAGTACAAAGACTTACAAGCAGCACTTACTAAAACCTCCCTTAGCTCTCTTCCACCTTATTCAGATCATTTTTTTTTTCTTTTAGAGAATTAAGTCAAGCAGCAAAGCCAAAGTATGTTAGAAAAGTTTGAAGAGGAAGTACTATGAAAATTGAAAGGGGGAAAATTGTAGGATATAATAAATTCCTCTTGAAAGGTTTTAGCCTGTAAATTGTTCTGTACAATTTACAGAATTCTGTGCAATTTACAGAATTCTGTACAATTCTGTAAATTGTTCAGTACAATGAGTTCTGTGATCCTCCCAAAGAACCAATGTATCAGTATGTTCAGCTCCCCTGTTCTTTGTTGTTCATTTTAAAGTTTAAATTCCTCATTCCTCACATCTCCTTGCCCCTAGTTTCAGTAAACAACTCCATCCTAGCCTCTATCACTTGCTCTGACCTTAGTCACTCTTGATCACCTGCTTTGACCTGAGTTATCCTCGGTCACCTGCTCTGTTCTTAGTCATCCTAGCCACCTGTTCTGTAACCATCCTTCCTGCCAAATTACTCACCCCGCCACTCCTGCTCATACCCCTGTTCTCTTTAAAATAGCCAATCGGAATTAGTTTAGACTGTGCAGTCCAATGCTAGCCAGTAGGGGAATGACACAGCACTAGAAGCTGCCTGAGTCAGATACAGAACCTCTTCGCCTCCCTGGTTCAGGTGTGCTCTTGCCATTGCTCCATCCACGAGACACACCTTACTATAGAAGTAAAATTGCCTGGCTAAGAAAAAAAATTCTCTGCTATTTGTGTTTAGATTAGAAAACATCCATCTTAAATGGCAATAAGCATGTCTGTCAATTGCATTTATTTAAGCATTCTTATTAATATTTCTAGTCTTAGTTTACTAAAGCATACTTAATCAATGTATTTTATATTTAACATAAGTATTCTAGACAAATCAGAATATACTGTCATGTACAAGCTTTCAGAAAATTAGAAATTATAGAGGTATATAACTATTAATTTATTGAGATATGTCACCCAGCAAAATAAGCAAGTAATGAGATCACGTAAAATAATTATTCTAGGTAAATTTTAGTTCTATTTTAAAAATTATTGTGTAGAAAAGTAAACATACACAACTGTGACAAACTAATCTCTTTCACTAGAGCAGTCTCAGATGTATTTAAAATATTAACATTTTGCTTAAAATCATATTTACACTTCTTTATAAAAAACAAATTTTAAAATATATTTTGGTTCCATTGTCAAAGGAAAACAACCATCAAGTCAGATTATTTATTTATCATTCTATGTTTCTGTTAAAATGGCAGAGACACATAGTCTAACAAATACTGTAAAAGAGTTCATCCTTTTTCAGTAACTAAAGACATTTTTGAGTTCTATTGTTTTTTCCCTTGGGTGGTAGTGAGATGTCACTTTTGGGAAGCAATTTCTAACTACATAGAAATATTTATTATTTATGATTTAATATTTATTAATAATTTACATTATACATTCACATATTAATATATTATTGCTATATAATAAATATCTATATTACTAAACTCTTGTATATAATGTAATTATATATATTTTATTTGCATAGAATTGTTTTAACCTCATTGAAATATAACTCCCTCTGCCATTTATTGAATTGAAGAAAGTAGTAAAGATATTGAAAACATTGACTGAAGGCAAATTATCTTTCATTCTATAGCAGCATCTAATACCTCTACTTTATGACCTGAATTAATACTCTAAGTTTTAATTAAATTGATACTAAATCATGTGTTCTTTACCATATCGAGCTGAGCATACTCAAACTTAATATATTGCCTAGAAAACACACATTATTCGCCCTTAAAAATCTGATTGTGGAAAAATGAGAAAATAGGTGTGATCATTTAGATATAAAACCAAAATAAATATAACTCATTCATTTGTTGATTGTAGATTTACTATGTGAGGTGATTAAGGCTAGAATTATAAAAGACATAATCCATATTTTCTTTTGCAAAATATTATCTAACCTAGAAGATGGGGTAAAGAGAATAAGAACATTTGCATAAAGATTATAAAATGATTTCAACTAATGCTATTGCATATATATGTAGATATATATATATAATGTAGCTATAATATATATGTTTTATATAATTTGTCTTCTGGTGATATAAGGGTGAATATAAAATAAGTAAGAGAAATAATGATTTCAGAAATGTACATTAAGAATCATAAATTGCTCATTCATAAAATTCTCACTTTTTACCTCTTCTCAATTCCATCTATTCCCCCTGCCAATATGATTAACTGTGCAGACACACTAGATTGACAATGAATTAGCTACATTCTTAGGTTTGTCAGTTGCACAGACAAGAAATTAGACATTGCTTAAGCAACACTCCAACAATGCACCAGACCAAACAATAAAACAAAAGTATGTATCGACTGCTTTTGGTATTAAGTTGGCCAAATAAAACTGTTAATTACTTAAGTTTTTCACTATGTGTTAATTGTTTGCTCCTTTGTTTATTACAAAATTATAATTTTATAATATAGCTGTATAATCAAATAACGTGAATCTTTTGAGTATTCACAATAACTAAATAAACCCTAAGAGCATGTTGAGTGTGTGTAGCAATTTCAAGTTTTAAACATTTTCATGCATTTTATACATTTCACAGTTTCTCAAAATCTTGCAAAATTATCTTAAAATTTTCAAAAATATGAGATGCAAAGATGTTTATTTTATTAGATACAGTCAAACTAACATACATTATGATGGACCCAGAAAATCTCTAAGACATGACACTGGACAATGCCTTTCATAAGTGTACAGGCAATTCTGAAGACATCACTTTCTAAAATATATCATTTTCTTGCCAGGTACTAGGTACTCTTATGTACACTTTGTATAATATATATGGGAGAAAAAAACTATGAAATATTTGAACCTTTTTGAAATTATGTGCTAAATTGAGTGATAAAAACGACAAACAGTGTTTTGAAGAAATGGATAATTTGGGTTGGAGCCAGTAGGGAAGTCCTGGTGGAAGGGGGAAGCTCCCAATTCTATAAAAATGCCTGGTGATGAACAAAAGTAAAGATCAGTGAAGATATAAAACCTCTGTACACACAAATGTAAAAAGTACCATTGAGCACATAAGGAAGTCAGGAGAAAGAACTAGATTGGAACATTGGCTGTGGAGTAGTGAGAGAAAATATAGGTTAATAAACTCACAACTGGGTTGAAATGTACTCACGACACAAATAAAACGTATCTGCAAATAAAAGGTATTATTATTTTAGATATAATGAAGATTTGATCTTAAGATCAGCCTACACATGATGGATAGAGTAAAAGGGAGCATTAGAAACACATAATTTCAGTCTAATCTATTAAGCATATTGAGTTTAAAGGTTGATCTCAGCGATGTTTATTCTCTCAGAATTATGACTCAGTCTTTGTTCCTCTCCACAGTGGTGTTTTCGTGTATGGAATGTTGACTTCTATGTTCTGTTAGCAGCAGGAAAAAAAAGAGAATCTCAAACTCACACGTAGTCCTCATGTTGCCTGTTCTTTGCTGTGGCGTCACTGATCTAACATGGTCTGTAAATTGGTAACCCCTGAGATGAAAGTATTCTTGACCACAATTCTTTTGCATGGGTTTTGCTATTGAAATGGTAAAATCTGTGTCTCGTACGTTTATCCAGGACTAATGTAATCCCTAGTTGATTTGGCCTCACCTTAGCTATTGCTGGTGCTCTGGAGTTGACTATCTTTAACTTTTTAACTTTTTTTTTTTTTTTTTTTTTTTTTTAGGCAATGACTTCTTTCTGTCTTCTGGCAAAGGCAGTCTAATTTAATCCTTGTCTTAGCCAGCCTCATGCCCTTCTGGTGGTTTGCATTTCTGCTAATTTCTGTGTGGTCAAGTGGAAAGATTTGGAAAATTTTTAGTCTGATTCATGCCACAAGAGGATATGAGGGTAACTTCAGAAAATTACTTAAATGGTTGCCTTCATTTCACAAAATTAAACTATACTGCCAAATTTACACTGAAGTAACTCTGAGGAAAACTATCCTTGGTTCCTATTAAGACTGAAGTGCTGTTTCTTCTTGAACCCAAATTATGAAATGGTGCAAACATTCCCTGTTCTATATGTTCCCCTCAATTCAGTTAAAAGTTAATCACAAAAAAATTAAGAATGTAGAGAAGGCAAACACACTTATCCATCTGTCTTCCCTATTTCTGTCTGTATTTTTTTTTTTTACAGTTTGTTGGTTCAGTAAAAGAAAATATCTATCTTCCACTTCCTGTATAACTTTCTTATGTAAATCTCAATATTAAGTCTTTAGATTTCATCTTTATATATTAGTAATAATTAGTAAATGATGTAAATATGTTTTCTTACGTAAAAATATTTGATTATATCTCGTTTCAAAGTTCTATTTCTTTTTTTTTTTTCTTATTTTGAGACAGGGTCCCACTTTGTCACCCAGACTGAAGTGCAGTGGCACATTCACAGCTCATTGCAGCCTAAACCTTACAGATTCAAGCCATTCTCTCAACTCTGTCTTCTTAGTAGCTGAACAAAGTTCTGGTTTTAATATTAATATCAAATTAATAACTATTAATTTTCATTTGCACTTCTACGTAACAATTCTAGTGGCTTCTATACTTCTCTTCATTTCTTTTTCCTTGATTCCAAAGCACATAGACATCTTAAATGCACAGCAAAAATGTGTACACAAAATGGAAAGATTAAATACATAATATTAGATTTTAAAATGTTTTTCCAAATGCAATATGTTATCATTGGGGTAAACTGGGTGAGTGGTAGACAGAATATCTCTGTATTATTTCTTACAACTGTATGTAAATTTGTGATGATCCCAATATAGAAGGTTAAAAATATTAAAAAAGGAAAGAGACTAAACAAAAAAATACAGGGCAATGAGAGACACTTTATATCTCTATATTTTAAAGTAAATAGTGGTTGGAGAATACATGGAAGTAGAATATGTGATCCAACTTTTAACTACTAAGTGTGCAATGAAAAGTTTTCCCCACAAGAAAACTGTATGCTGCAATGAAATTAACAGTAAATACAACCATCAAACTTTTAAGGAAAAAATAACACTATCTTACACAAAGTTACTCCTAAAACAAGAAGTGAATAAATATTACTAAACTTGCTTTATGACGTCAGTGGCATCTGGATAAAAAACAATCTGGAAATAAACATCGTAAGAAAAGAAAGTAATAAGCTAGTTTTACATGTAAAAAATCATTCAAACAATTCACAATTGGAACTTTCAAAATGTATGAAAAGCATAATAGACCAAAGCCAGATTATATATATTTTAGGAATGAAAAGTAATTTTCCTATATCAATAGAGTAAGGTAGAAACACATTCCTAATGGATACATGCTGTATGTAGTCTGAATATTTAAGTCCCCCAACATAAATATGTTGAAATTGTAATCCCAAAGGTTATGGTATTAAGTAATAGATGCTTTGGGAGGTGATAAGATCAAGAGGAGAGAGCCCTCATGAAAGATAGTGTTTATAAAATAAACCTAAAGGAGCACCTTCTCTTTCTACCATTTGAGGACACAGCTAGAAGATGCATCTATGAGACAGAAAACAGGCCCTCACTAGACACCAAATGGGCTGGTACAGCCATTTGAATTTCTCAGCCTTCAGAACTGTGAGAAATAAATTTCTGTTGTTTAAAATTCACTCAGTTTATGGCAGTTTGTATAGTAGACTGAATGGACTAAGACTGTAAAGTATTTTATAAAATATAAATAACATCCTTTATGCTTAAACATCACTAAAAAATCAAAATATAATTAGACTTCTTTTATATGACTATTATGACCTATAAAAACCTTACAGCAAGCATCATGTGTTATGGTAAAAGTTGAAAGTTTTACTGGTGATGTGAAAAATCATACAAGGAAGTTTATTGTCATTATTCCTCTTTCAAACTGTAAAAGAAGTTCTATTCAATAGCATTCAAAAAA